>NC_082689.1:66594266-66965099 GCF_949987515.2 Delphinus delphis
TTAAGCGTTTTTAACTTTGATAAAGTACAGTTTATCAAACTTTTTTTTCTGTTTCTTCGATCATGCTTTTGGTGTTGCATCTAAGAAATTTCTGCCAAATCAAAATCACAAATATTTTCTCCTAATTTTTCTTCTGAAATTTTTATAGTTTTATGTTTTGTATTTAGGTCAATGACCCATTTTAAGTTAATTTTTGTGTAAGGTGGTGTGATTTATGTGTTGAGGCTTTTTTTGCATATGGATATCTAATTATTCCAGCACCACTTGTTGAACAAAATATCTTTGCTCCACTAAACAGTCACTGAACCTTTGTCAAAAATCAATTGTCCATATGTGAGTGAGTCTATTTCTGGATTCTATCCTATTCAATTGATTTGTTTGCTTCTCTTTGTACCAAAACTGTACTCTCTTAATCACTGTAGCTATTTGATAGCTACAGTCTTGAAATCAGATAGTCTTTTTCAAGACTGTTTTGACTATTCCAGGTCAAATATATTTTAAAAATGTATAGCTTCATATGAGTTTTAGAATCAGCTTGTCAATTCAGTATGGATAGTTTCTATTGTTATGTCTTCAAATTTATCATCTTTTCTCCTGCAACACTGGATTTGCCATTAATCCCATCCACTGTATTTTTCATCTCAGACATTACAGTTTTCACCTCTAAAAGCTTGATCTGCATCTCTTTTATATCTCCCACACAGCTAACATTTTGAACATACACAATACAGTTATAATAACTGTTTAGAGTCCTAAAGTCCTTGTCTGCTAATTCTAACATCTGTGTCAGATCTTGGTCAATTTTCATAATTTATTCTTCATTTTTGGTTACATATTCCTGATTTTTTTTTGCATTTCTGACAATCTTCAATTAAATTCCAGACGTCTGAAACTTTACCTTTTGGGGTGCTGGATATTGTTGTATTCCTATAAAAATTCTCAATCCTTGTTTGGGAGCATAGTTAAATTACTTATAAACAGTTTGATCTTTTCCATCTTCAAACCTTTGAAGATTTGTTAGGTAGAACTTAGAATTTTATCTAAGGCTAATTATTCCCTACGACTAAGTGAAAATCCTTCTGAAAATTCTACCCAATGGCCCATTCATATAGTGTCTTCAAAACCATTGTTACATGTATTTAGTCTGTTTTAGTGGTTGTTTCAGAGGAAGAGCAAATCTGAGCTGTTACTATATCTTGATCAGAAGCAGAAGTCCAAATAACTTTTGTGCATAGTGATTTTTTTCAGATGGATGTTTCCAAATATTTGAAGCATTATTCAAATGTCAGTAAATCCTTGTAATCTTCGTCTTACCATTGGGTACAGAGCAGTATCATGGTTATAGTTTATTGAGTTTTATGAGAAAAGCCATAAACAAATTTGGTGATTCTTGAAAATCTTATAAAGTATACATCATGCTTGCCATAAATTTCTATATTTCAAGTATCTAAGAGTTTATTCCAGATCACTACAAATAAAACACATCTGTAAGATAATGAAATAAGATAGCTATTTGCAGGGCAAAGAATTTCTTCATTTTGAAGCTTAAATAAATGTTATAGGAAATAATATACATGTATACATAGATAATGCACAGTTGTATTTTAAAGCATTGGATTATTCTATTATCATTTATAAGAACAGACAAAGCGATGTGCTTGAAAATACTAAACAGACATACAGTACAGGGGTAAGAATGTACTCTGAAATTCAGCCACTTTAGGGAAAATATGGCATCAATTAAAAGAGTATAATCTTTTAAATTTAGCAGTAAAAGTGCACTATGTCTAACAGAAGTTTAAAGAACTTAATTATCTCTATCCTAATTAGGTCAGCTAAAAAATGTCAGTTCTTTTCACTTAAAAGTCAGTTATTGGATTACAGTGATCAAATCATGATTTGACTCAGCTTTAGCTTCATACACAAAAAAAAATTATACTGATTCCAGGGTATCTTATCCCAGTGTTTTAATATTGACTGGGATGGCACAGGACTAAGTTAATTTTACTTCCTTATTGACAATGCAGTTGGCAATGACCAATAAATAGCCAGTGTTCAAGGAGAGGAGGGAGTGGAGGCAGGTGGGAGGGGGGGTGGACTTAGTCCACCCAGGAGATCACTGGTGCTCCAGTGTAATGTGAGTCTTGCTGACCACCTCTGACTCTTCAAAAGCTACTATCTAGCTAATGACTTCATGAAGCCTAGCATCATTTCCATTTTTATTTAATAACTGTTGAAGGACCTCCTAGTGCTAGTCATTGTTTAGACATGAAAAAAAATTTTCGTATTCAGCTCAGTGGATTCACAAACCAAGTACAACTTTAAAAGACAGAGAGAGGAAAGCCAACAAAGAAAGAAATGCTTTGTCCTATACCGTCATATTTGTGTTCGGCATTTAATTTGTGATCTTTAAACGTCTAATAGTGCCCAACATAGCATATTCCATAGCAGTATATATTGGTCTGATAGGAAAAATTTAGAAGCAAGCTTTGGGGCAAAATTAGAAATAGTGGCATTTAAGAGATCCAATATAATTAGGGGTAGAATTGTAATAAGTATAGTTAATGTCTTGTAGTTTTAAAATGGGATTTTAAAACTGGATCTTATGTTTACAGTGAAGTATAATCACACATAGTCATGTGGTTTTATTTTTTAAGGACACACAGATACAGTAAGTTATAGAGCCTATTTTGAATCACACAGAAATGATATAAGAAAAAGCAAATGTTACTCCCTGTGGAAATATTAGCACATACTTGTTATTTGTTACAAGAGGAATTCAGCAAGGCAGTTGTGAAAGTAACCCTATTAGTCTAAGTAAACAGGACACTGGCCATGTCACAGAGCTGGGTATAAACAGGTACACAGACATGGGAGGTGACAGGAAACATCTGCCTTTGAAAGGGAATTGGCAAATCCCTGGAAGTGGAACAAATGACAAATTTGAGTTAACGAGTGACACAGAAAATGTGTTGTGTTGGGAGGTTACCGTTGTTGCCTTGCAAATCTGTTTGGTTTTGAGTTACTCCAACTGTTACCCATGATAGGTAGGGAAATCATGTCTTATGCAAAACAAATTCCAGAAGTGATTTAAATGAACTGAGTTTCAGAATTATGGCAAGGGAATATTACCACCACTTCCACGTCCTTTGTTCGTGATGACAAACAAGCCAATAAATTATTAGCACTATGTGTTGTGTGTTTCTGCCTATACAAAATGGAAGGGAGAACTGACTTTATTCGGATAAAAAGAAATATATATATATATATATTCATTCTTTCAAGGAGTGGTGTATATTATGTATCTCCTATGTATCAAGCACTATGCAACTATATTTAACTTGCTACAGATTAGTACTTCATTTATCCACTTTATTTTACACATTTATATTAAACATTCGTATTTATAAAGGGCCCTTAATATTTCTCATCTTTCATTACTGATGATATTAAAAGTGATACTGATGATCAAGAATTCAATAAAATAATCTGGTTATCTGATTATATGCAATTCTATAAGTTCTGAATTAAAGTTTCATTTAAATGTTAGGCATTGTCCTATATCGAGTCTTAGATCTGGGTTTCCATGATGAATATAGTATTCAATATAAACATTTTACGTGTTGCTTAGCCTAACACACATATTCAGTACTATATGTAATGCTATAGTTCCCATCCCTGGGGTCATGTTAATCTCAGAGAATTTGTATCACAGCACCTTTAGTTTTAAACCTTTTTTAAAATCTTTAGTTGAGATGAGATTCAGAAATGGAAGCTACTTTGGAAGGTTTGCTTCTCAAGGAGGAGGAAACATAAAGCACAACATGTTGTCAAAGCATTCAATATGAGTTTTATCTTCTTTTCTAAAATATGTTTCTATTATACAGACCATTCTGACACATAGTTTTTATGAGATCTTAAAAAGTCAAGTCTAAGTATGTCTTGTTCTTCCCCCACCCTCACTCAGTGTCTAAGACAACTGACAGCACGATGCCTTTTTTCGCCTTAATTCACCAAATATTTACTGAGTCTTTTTTTACGTCAGGAGACAGAAGAGGCAATGTGCGCGCGCGCGCACACACACACACACACACACACACACACACACACAATGACAGAATTCCTAACTAGCTTAGAGTCTAAGTGGAGAAGATAGAACAAAATGGTAGCTATATTAGATTTGTTTGTATTCAGTAATGACATATGTAAAGAGTTGAACCAATATTCTCATAATTTAATCATTTATGTTTATAAACAGGAATATACTTAATGAGAACTCAGTTTTGAGTTTTATATCTTCTCCAGTTTGGTTAGATCAATCCCCATCTAAAACTACTATTCATATAAATAAAAATACAAAACATCTGGCATGCCATGTTTCACCTCCGACCTGCTGTGTTTCTTTAGTAGGTACAGAAATTCAAAATGCTTAAGTATATTTAGTGATGAAATATGAAAAGAAAGTATTTCAAGAAGTACTCATAATCCCTTGAATGATTATTTCAGGTACTTACTGACTTATATGTTAATCATTTGTTACTATTTATAATAATAATAAATAATATATAAACATTTAAAATTTAAAGCTAAAAGTGCTATCTAATAAATTAATCATGTTAAACTGTGAGATTAATATGACCCCAGGAATGGGAACAATAACACTGAATGTGATTCAAATAAAGGAAGAGGATCAACTAGCCAATACATTCCCACTACTCCCATCTAGAGGTAAAAGAGTAGACACTTTAAATGCTTTGAGTTCACAAAAAAAGAAAAGAAAAAGACTTTTGTCCTAGATTTAGAAGGAAAAAATACCACTAGGTTGTTCACAATCACAAGTGGGAGGAATAAACCTATGGATGGAATTGGAATAGTAATCAGACCAAGAACCACCACTTAGAGAACATTTGCTTTTAAAGTGTAGAAGATATTTTTAAGAGAGCAGTTGTTCCCTGAAATGAAGCTAATCTCAACAGAGTTTTTAAAAAAAAGACTCTTCAGAAGATGTGCCAAACCAGACTTTTCTAGTCTTAATGCATAAGCTAACATATTGCTTTATACTATTTAAAATTGTCATTATTAAGTAAACTCTCTTGTAGTAAAACACAATGAAATGACCAGAAGACATCATTTTCACATATAGTTAATAGTCTTAAATAGCAACATTTGTATCACATTCAACTGTTCCAAAGTTGTATGTTCTAAATAATGCCTGGTTTTGTTTAAACAGGCAGTTGCAGCAGCAGCAGCTGCTTCAAGAGATTTCAGTGGAATAGGTGGGTTAGGAGAGCTCTTGGAAAGCTCTTCAGAAGCATCAAAATTAAGCTCTAAAAGTGCTAAGGAGTGGAGGAACCGAAGAAAGAAAAGAAGACAGAGGGAGCATCTTGAAGGAAACAAAGGAGCGGGAAACAGGTTTCCCAAATCTGTATCTGAGGACAGTGTCAAAAGAAGATTCCTTTTCTCCATGGATGGAAATCGACTGACTAGTGACAAGAAATTCTACTCCCCTCATCAGGTATGGTTTTCTACTAAGTGCTCCAGTTTGTTTTGTCATTGTTGTACTTTGGTATATTTTTTGTAATACCTGATTTAAATGAGGGACGGGGAACTAACATTTAATACGATTATTTAAATTTATACCCTAAAGTGTCTTTAAAAGGGACTTTTATTAAATCATTAATAACTTTTATTTTAAGGTAATCAGTTTTAAGCATTGCACTATTTTGAGACCATTTTCTTAATCAGCTTTTTGAGGAAGTGGGGGAGTGAAAACTATCTATCAGATTTTTTTCTTCAGTGAGACAGTTTTGTAATCCCTCGTTTACCTTTTCCATTTTGAGACCTCAGATGAACCTACTTTTTTTGCATATGGATTTCTGCCTTTATTATCTGAGGTTGTGATGCAAGATATGTATGAATTTTGAAAAGAAATGTCTCTGGATTTTTGCTTTTATCTTTTTTTAAAATAAATTTATTTATTTATTTATTTATTTTTGTTTGCATTGGGTCTTTATTGCCGCACGTGGGCTTTCCCTTGTTGCAGCGAGCGAGGGCTACTCTTCATTATGGCACGTGGGCTTATCACTGCAGTGGCTTCTCTTGTTGCAGAGCTCGGGCTCTAGGCACGTGGGCTTCAGTAGTTGTGGTATGCGGGTTCAGTGGTTGTGGTGCACGGGCTTAGTTGCTCCGCAGCATGTGGGATCTTCCTGGACCAGGGCTCGAACCTGTGTCCCCTGCATTGGCAGGCAGACTCCCAACCACTGTGCCACCAGGGAAGCCCTGCTTTCATCTTTTGATATGAGAACTGTACTCTCATGAGCTTCCATTGTGCTGATATGGTGTCATGCCTTGATACATTACAATGAAGTTATGACCTAAATGCTCTCGAAGAGAACTAAATTAAAGACAGTCTGTTTTTGCTCTGATTTAATGCCAAGTACCCAATTCTTCAGCATATTTTCAAGTCAAAGAGGGAAAATAGTTTCAACTCTTTGTTTATAAGTTTTATCAGTTGCATAATGAAGAGTAAATAGTTATGAAATCTGTGATAAGTACAATTATGGCTTTGAACCCTATCTGGTTCCATTAGAATTCCATGGGCTATGAATTATTAACTCTTCTAATTATATTAATCTGGGTCAGAATTATGTCCTAAAGATAATGCTTTGAGAGACACGCTATATAATTAAGTTAAATCAAAAAACTGTACATCATCCAAGGGATCTTATAAAAAACAAATATTTTTGAAAAAATGGAGTGATAAGCACAAAATTCAGTATAGTGTTTAGCACTTGGCTGAGGAAAATGCATATGCTAGTTAACAATGGGTGTTTATTTTATAGTTTATATTGAATATGTAAGAATTTTAAAAAGAAATAAACTCTATATTAATAACTTATAACTTGAATTTTCATATTAGGACAAAATATATATGCACACACAAAAATTTATAAGACAAAAACCATTTCCCTACAGATAATGCCAGTATCAAGAGATCCAACTATTACCTTGCATAGTACAAATATAAAGTATGGTATTACATGAGTATAATACATTTGGGATTAACTTGAGGCTCAATAGGCCAAGTTAATTTCTCAGATTAGATTTTTTGGCTTAAACTTCACTCCTGATATTTTAGCATTATTAAGACCATTAGGAGTCATTCAGATTAGGAATATTTGATATTATAGCATAATGACTTAAGGCTTATGTTCATATCTCCACTCCAAATTAGTTCTGTGACCTTGAGTCACTTGTACTTTGTAAAATTTCTGTAAAATGGGGTAATAATGTCTACCTTAAAGAGCTGTGGGTGCTTAAAGAGTTCTATATATTAAGCAATATAGAGAAACCCTATGTGACAAATAGTAGAGCTCTTATTAAGTTAAAATGGGTCATTGAATTACAAATTAGGAAAACTAAAATTTTTTGAGTAGTTTCAGTTATCACAAATGTATACACATAGTAGTAATAATTACATGAACATATTTAGGTGTTTTGAAAATAGCACTATTTCCATCATTGTTTCATCATATAATGCTCAAATAAAAGCTTGTGGATCAGTTCACTCAGCCAAAAGCTTGTGGATCAGTTCACTCAGCCAATCCACATTGATCACCTACTATGTGGAAGAAAGAGTTCTAGAAAAAAATCTCAATGAACAAAACAATATAATTCACTGACCTCATGGAACTTTATACTAAAGGAAGAGATAGATAATAAACAAGATAAGTAAGTTATAGACTATGTCAGAAAGTGATAAGTGCTATGGAAAAAAAAAATAAAGCAGGAAAAGGGGATTAGGAACACTAACCGGTGGTACAAAAAAAAAAAGAATTTAAATAGGGTGGGTTGGGAAGCCCTCACTGTAAAGGAGAAATCTCAGCAAAGATTTTGAGGAGGCAAGGGGAGAGGCTATCTCATAAAAGAGCATTTCAGGCTCACTGAAGAGCAAGTGTAAGGCCCTGATGTGGTAATATGCCCAGAATGTTCAAGAAGCAGCTGGAAGGCCTCTGTTGAGTGAACCACAGAGAGGGAACGGCACAGGGAAGTTAGCTGAAAGCCAGAGTTTAAATACTAAAAACAGAATTGGCATATACCTACGTTATATGTAGTTCATTTCATATTTGTAAATAGACAGATAGTGACATACGTAGAGGTAGGTAGGTAGATAGGGAGAGAGAGAAAGAGATGATAGGATGATAGACAGATAGATAGATAGATAGGTAGATGAAATAGATAGATAGTAGATGTTGCAAAAGAAAAAGAAATCGCCTATTAGCACTGATAGTTACATATCCCAGTAAAGACAGGCAGAGAGCATCACCACAACTCACAAGCAAAAATATACCAGAAGCACTTTACAGTGTCTGGTTGTATAAACAAACTCTCTAAAAGGTAAGAGAATCAGTGGAGGTAGTGGGGATAGGAAGCATAAGATGGACATGGCATAATGTTCAACACAAACATATTTTCTAACAATGTTAAGGCCAAGAAGCCATAAATAATGGGTACCCTGTCCTCTACTAACATAAACTTTACATGTTATTTTATATTTATTATATTATTTTATTCTTAAATAGATAATACATGTTCCTAGACAGCATGAAAAAGTACTTAAAGGCATACAATGGAAAGTGAATCCCCCCAAAGATTTTATCTATGTTGTCTGGACATGAGGAGACTATTTTAAACCAGAAGCTTTATAGCTAGAACCAAGTGTAGTTGTTGACTTATTGAAAACATTGATAAGCTACATATATTTAACTTGAAATGCTATTAAGTGAGTATTTCCAACAAATACTCACTTTACATGCTTCTACTAGAACATCTTCAAATTCCCTGCATCTTCCATTTTGACATCCCATTCCACTTCAGGTTCAGTCCCTACATGCAGGATTGTGTCTTACACACCTAAATTCTTCTATTTTCCCTTTTGTTACTGAAAATTAAGAAAAAGAGTTCAGATTTACCTTCTTGGAACAAGGCAAAAGAAAAAGATGTCTGGAATTTATATTTTGGCATGCCTGAGGCAAAGAAAAATGGCCTTTAGGTCCTTAAAACATAAAAGCTTGTTTTCCGTAGAGAAAGAGCTGCCACAGCTGTGGGTATTCCCTCCACTCTGCTGCATCTTCTAGTGTGTTATTTTTGGTTTATTTTCCCTCAATACTATTTTTGCTATCTTCTTTTCTCAGTTTCTGTTGCCTTGAAAGCTGTGCTCACACCCATTATTATACTTTCCAAAGAGTGCATAGAAGTTTCAAATAAACCCAAGGATCTGGAACGCCTTTGAAAACAGCCTGACATAAAAACATGCAAATTAAAGGCATGTACCAGATACGTTATGGATGTACACACATACCACATACTCCCAACCAATACTGTGTATACAGATTTTCAGTTTCCAAAGACAGTATTCTAACACAGGTATATTAAGATGATTGTATTGAGCCATCCTAGGAATTAGTGTAAGACAATGTTGGTATTCCTCTTAGTGTAGGGTGAGGTCCACCTGCATTAGAATCACCTAGAATGTATGTTGAATACTCAGATTCCAGAGTCCTACCCCCTGTTTACTGAATCCCAATTCCAGAAAGCTGGGACCTAAAAATACACTAAGGTTTCAAATATGAGTCTGAACATACAAATATCATATTGATAATTTAAATTGAGTCTGAAGAGATTAAAAACATTACCATTCCTTATTACTGAGAGCTGAATTAATGTCTTCACAATGTCTAATTTCTTGATCACTTTGATGACTGGAAAATTAGTCTAACTACCGACTGACATTGGGTAAACAAACCTTCTGCATGAACTGAGTATCACATACACACAGTCTCAGGCTAGATAAGCTGGGCAGTCAATAATTCCTGTGAATGTTTCTAACCAAATCCAAAGCAATAGCACATTTCTCAATGAATAGTATCTTTCCAGAACATCACTGAGACAGACGGCAAAAAGATTATTCTAGTGCTTTGCAGGCAGGGAAAAGCCATAAAAATAAAACTAAAAATGGGGCCTAAGAAAATCAGCATGACCTAATTAGGCAGAGGGACCAAAAATAAATTTGAGGGAGTCTGCCTTTCTTACGTTTTTTTCCACTAGAATTATTTTCTTTGGTTTTACACCGAAGCTTGGAGGAAGAAAGGGAAAGTCCAGGCATGTTTCCTGCTGGCATATGGATATGTATGCGTATGTATGTGTATGTATGTATATACGTTACCCTGGCTATGCAGAGAGATAGAACAGGCCATGAGAAACTGCTGGGGGTGAGAGGGGAATATTGGAAATGTCATTGTTAATGAGCAAGGTAGTTAAACAAAGATTCTGCAAGAGAATAGAGATGTTTTTGAAAACTCACCAAGGCTAAAATAAACACAGAATTATTTGATGCTGCTGATTTAAAGTCCATTGAAAAACTGGAAGAAGGGGCTTCATGCTAAATCCTCATTTTCAAGTACCAGAAACTGTTTGCTTGATTTATTCACAAACAAATATAATTTTAAAAGTTTCTGAATCATCCAGTTCCTTTTAATAAAGTTAAACTGAGATTAGAAGGATAAGCTGTCTTCTACATCACCCTTATTGGTAAAGTCATGTGTAAATGTCTTACTTTTTTAAGGCAGTGTTAAATTTTAAGTAAGAATAGTAATTTATACAGCAATTTAGGCATTCTCTATGTTGTGTTTGCTATGACATATATTCCCTCAAAACAGGTGAATCATTAGTAGCCATTTGGGAAACTGTTAGCAAATTTAGAAGATAGCATCATAGGTTAAGTTTTGTGACTTTTATGCCCATGTGGATAGAGACAAGCAAGTCCAGAAAAAAAAGAGTAATTTCCTTTTAGAACTCAAAATAAGAGAATGGAGAGATAATGGTTTCATTTTTAAATCATTATCCAAAAGTAACATATTTGGTACAAATATTTTAAATTTAAGCCAACAGTCTCACTGAACCATAACTTGTTTTCCAAGTTGTGTGCCCTTTCAGACCATAGCATTTAGGAGTGAAAGCCACCTACCAAAAAGAATCATTTGTCCTCTCCAGCATCAGGTTCTGCTCCTAGAATATTACAGTAACAAAATCCACCTCACAGTACTAGAGTGAAGATTAAATGAAGTGGTCACGCACTTAGTAGATTGCATATCAGAATTCTTAATCAGAAAAACTACTCTTTTATACTTAAATTTGCATTGTGGTCTTTAATAAAAATATCAAAACATATGAGTTCTCTGTAAACTTGATTACCTGTGTTTAAGAGCAAGACTATTCTAACCCAAAAGCAAATAGATTCTGTAATATTAAGACTTTTATTAAATAGTTGTGTCCCCCATCCCAATTCTTTTCTTCCTTGCTCTCTCCTCAGTCTCTATTAAGTATCCGTGGCTCCCTGTTTTCCCCACGACGCAATAGCAAAACGAGTATTTTCAGCTTCAGAGGTCGGGCAAAGGATATTGGTTCTGAAAATGACTTTGCTGATGATGAACACAGTACATTTGAAGACAGCGAGAGCAGGAGAGACTCACTGTTTGTGCCACACAGACACGGAGAGCGACGCAACAGTAACGTTAGTCAGGCCAGTATGTCATCCAGGATGGTGCCAGGGCTTCCAGCAAATGGGAAGATGCACAGCACTGTGGATTGCAATGGTGTGGTTTCCTTGGTGGGTGGACCATCAGCTCTAACCTCACCTACTGGACAACTTCCACCAGAGGTGATAATAGATAATAAATTAGCTCTACTGACATTATATACCAATTTTAAATTACCAAGGCCTGGGCATTTTAGCCTGTTATACCAACCTGCTTCCCCAAACTGAAAGTCCTTAAAAATAATATATGATTTATTGAATGGAAAACAATAGGATCTTTAGAACCAACTAAATTGTGTGGGACCATTAACTTCCAAATGCTTTAGGTTAAAAGAGCCCAGTTTTTAGAGACTGGGATGAAACTCGTATCTGCAAATTCAGTCGACCTACCAGCACAAAATAATGGGCATTTTGACAACCAAATTGCTATTATAGATGTTTGTCGACCCAGAATTGTATAATAATCTATTCATATTCTGGAAATTTCATATACTTAAAATTCAATATTGTAATGACCAATATATTGATAATGGGCACTTTTCATACAAGTGTCAATATTACAGTGACTCTAAAATGTTTTGATGTCTATTAAATGACTCTAAAGTGTTTTGATTTCTTATAGGATGGCATATAGAAATAACTAAAGAAATCTCAGGAAAGCACACACATTTCATTGTACATCTGTGTTTGTGCATGGAAAAAAATTGGCCCATATATGTCAATATTTTCAATAAAGCCTCAAAGATAATAATTCAGCCTTAAGACTATATAATACTATTATTTGTTTTGGGGGAAGATTGATCTGATTATTAATCATTGAGATAAGTTAAAATTCCTTGCATTTGAATGAAATGGAATAATATATGACTTTGGCATGCTTATGAAAATTTTCCCTGAAAATTCCAACAGGTAAACTAAAATATTTCTGCAACATAATTGCCTTATATAATTACATCCAACTAGTAAATTCTTGTTTTAACCCTTTAGGGTACCACCTGTGATTTTTTTAAGTATTTATAACTTAATAATAAATTTAGTATTTTACTATTACTTGAAAATTGTTACTTGGGAAAACTGCACGTAGCATGCCTTTCCAGAGAAATGCTATGTTGTGTTGTATTATTCATTGAAAAGGGTGGTTTGAGCCAGCAGTGTTTGGTTTGCAGGGTACCACCACTGAAACAGAAGTCAGAAAGAGAAGGCTAAGTTCTTACCAGATTTCAATGGAGATGCTAGAGGATTCCTCCGGAAGACAAAGAGCCATGAGCATAGCCAGCATCCTGACTAACACAATGGAGGGTAAGAAGAAGGTCATGGGATAGTCAGCTTCCTATGATTATATACTTTATGAAACTATTATTTATTCCCATAGAATTACGAAAGTCAGTTACCCAAGATCAAAATTGTATAATAGACCTAAGTAGATAATATATGGAATACACTATTATCACATTGATTACAAAAACTAATATGTCCTTATTTCTTTTTGATTCTGGTTCTCATCTGAAGAGTGATATTTCACCACTTGATACCTCATCAGTGAGGATTTATCCTTATATTATCCTTAAGCAATTAGAGTAAAAACTTGCCTTTTTAAGTTTTAGAAGCACAAGGAAACATCTCTTTCAAGCTTCAATCTGTTGTCCAGGCATGGAGGTAGTGATGGGTTGGGGAGGCATATGAATGAGTTGGAGGAATCAAAACCTATGCTCCACTTCGACAGGGACCCTAAAAAAAGATTTTTTCCTCCATCTTCCACATACACAGAAACCATTACATTCCTCCAATGAACAGCTGACACAAATATTTGTTGATTTTGATACACTGGAATGAGCAGCAACAATTACTTCCTTGTTCATTCATTAAGTCCCCATTTCTTCAAGTTTGGAGGAATATTATATTAGTACTGCAATTTTATAAATCATTTATAAGTCATATCTAATATGAATTCTTTAGAAAACTTCAATTACATTTTGTATCTTATCCCATTGGCGTACTAGATATACAAATGGGCATATAATAATTATAATAGGTTTCACCCATTAAATTACTAGTGCCTTTTTAATATATTAAGCTAAAATTCTGAAAAATATATGAGTAATTATGAATAACAGAACTAGATTTGGCTCTAAATCTATATTAAAAAGAAGGGCATACTACATTCTCAGTGTGTGGAAGATCAATGCTGATGTGGAGACAGAGAGAGGAAAGAATGGGTCACACACATTAATAAGGATCACAGCTTTAGACAGTATTCTTAAAAAGGTCTTTCAAAAGAATAATTGTTTGATATATTTAATAATTCTAAAATCTTACTTTAAAATTCTGTTTTGATAAAGAAAATATAGCAATTTAATGACCCATTACCTATTTAATAGATAATTAAGTTAGTTTGAGGCAAAATATTAAATTCAAAGTATTTATTTTCTGTTTAATTAAAGGAGAAAGTCTATTTACTTGACATTTTTTATGAATATATTGTGAAAATATTTAATGGGATTGTCTTCTCAAGTCTGTTAAACTAATATGAACTTCCAACCCCAAGTAGAAGCATCAATTTTATCAAATAATGTATAATCTGCAACAACAACAATTTGTTTTTATTGTTATTTACTACTCTTACTCTTTATTGTTCCTCCAGAGCTTGAAGAATCTAGGCAGAAATGTCCACCATGCTGGTATAGATTTGCCAATGTGTTCTTGATCTGGGACTGCTGTGATCCATGGTTAAAAGTAAAGCATCTTGTGAATTTAATTGTTATGGATCCATTTGTTGATCTTGCCATCACTATTTGCATTGTCTTGAATACCCTCTTCATGGCCATGGAGCACTACCCAATGACTGGTCAATTCAGTAGTGTGTTGACTGTAGGAAACCTGGTGAGTTCATTTGATGTTTACTTATTTACTTTGTCAGGGATGGGGCAGATAGACCAAAGAAGAAATCCATTTGTGCTGTGTGGAACCCCCTAATTATACCGTCTTTCTTCATAGGAAGAAATATCTAAAGGAATATTGAAGGTATTCTCAGTGATAAGGTCTAGAATTCGGGTATAAATGCTGACTATTGAGACCAACATCTGTGCTGACTGATCATGGTGTCTTACCCTTTGTAAACTTGTTAAAATCTTTACTGTCATTCTTGCTGGAAATATAGGCCCAGAGAAACAATGACGTCTAATTCTGGCTCCACAAGCATGCAGTTTTAGCACACATAGCTTCTGAAGAAATCATGTTCTTTGAAGAGAATACATAAGGATTGATTTCTGTGCAAAAGAGGGCATAGTTGTTTCAAATTGAACTTCTTAATAAAATGCTTCAGTAGAATTCACAGAAGAGAAGAAATAGTTGATAAAAATGCATTTGTAATTTAGCCACATTTTTGGTTCAAGTTACTTGGGCAGACATCTGTGTATGTGTATGCTGACTTGTACATTTCCTCCTAAATGTATATGAAGAATCTGAAATGGATGAACAAATAAGAAAAGAATTTACATAGTTTATTAATCAAGACCTTTTTTGGCACAAGACAGAAAGAACTCAAACTAGCTTAAGAGGAAAGTCTTTTTGACTGACTCATGGAATGGAAAGAAAAAGATGAACTACCAAAACATATGAAGGGTAATTTTGCAATTGGGCTTCAGGATGGGCTTCAGGATATCCTTTAACCAAGGGACTGGATATAGTCCAAACATTCATTGCATCTTTTCTCTGTAGGTCAGGAACATGATCAGCCATAGCTCATTGGTTTTACATCTTGTAACCTCTGCACTGGAAAAAGACTGGATCTCTTTTTCAGTTCCAGCTCAGACTCTCGTGATAGGATTCTATTCAGCATAACCTGGGTCAGATGCTCACCTGTGGTTTCATCAGCATTGGCGAGGGTGGAGTCATGTGAAAATGGCAGTCCTTAGGAATTACACAGGTGGAGGAACTATTCCCAACAGAAAGAAGAAAGCGAATACTGGGCAGACAATTGCATAAATGTCTACTCCAATAAGAGAACTCAACTCCACTGCATTATAGAACACCCACCAGATTCTTGACACTTTCTTCATCTTTGACACCTGTGATACTGATTGTTTTTTCCAGTTTCTCCTTCATCGGAAGGAGATGATTTCTCCTTCATCTTTCCAATCACTCTACCTCTGCGCCCTTGTCTGGACTTCTCTTCTTTTACCTATTAAGGCTATGTTTTTCACTCAATATTACTATGTACTCAACAACTCTAGGTATTACCTACAATTATAGAGTAAGTTGTGTTCCATTCCTGTATTTCCAACAGTTACAGATCATTGCTCCAGGATAACTTTAAACACAGTATGAGACATCTGAAATATCATCTTTCTCACAATTTACTGAAAGCCCTAAAAATCTCAATTTAGTCTTGTATTACCTCTAGTAGTAGCCTTCCAACTTCAAAGAGCCTTCCAGCTTCGAAGATAGCCATTTGACTTACTTTCTCTTTATTTCTTATATATTTATACAATTTTATATGAAGACCCATTATTTTTTTTTCCAGGTATCAACTTCTTTACTCCTGTAACTACTATTAAAATCATATTTCTAGTACTCTGCACTCAGTATGCTTTCATCTTGTTAAAGTATCTATTGCCTATATTTGTGGTTCAACACTCTTAACTGGTTTTCAAAACTCCCTATCTGATTCCATCCTTCCTATACCAGCTTATTTTCCTTTGGTTCCTAACCAACCACCAGCAGTCTTATCAGAACAGCCTTGTCACTATAACACACAAATGTTTATATGCTTACATATAGGATAGTATATCACTGTTCTCTACCTTCACATTTAAAGTACTCCAACTCAAATCACTTCATCTCAATTCTTCATATTCTTCAAGGTCCAACTGAAGCCTCATTTCCTCTAATATGATACTCAGCCCATATCAAACACACTTTTTCTTAATTCCTAATGCATTTGTGAATAGAACTTAGTTGAATATTAAACAAAATCCACTATAAATTACTCCATGGCAGAGCTCACATCCCATTTTTCTTTTGTATCTTGCAGAGCGTTTACATGGTTGTAGCTCAATAAATAACCAACTGCTTGTTTCCTACCCAAAAAGGCATCATGCAGCATCTTTTCATAAAAGAACATGGGTTTGGAGTCAGGTGGAACTGGGTTTGACCTTACTAATAATGAAGCATCTGGACAAGTTTGATAAAAAATCTGAGTCTTTGTTTTCTATTATTGAAATGGATATAATACTACTCATCTCACAGAGTTGCTGTGAAGATCTAATGAGATAATGTGAAAACACGTAGCACTGTGCCTGGCATCTAGCACGTGCTCAATAAACAATTTCCTTCCTCTTCTGTATGCTATTAACCTTTCTTTGAAATACTGACGGAAAATAGTTCTGCTCTAGCTGCTGTATTTTTCCCAGGATATTAGACAGTTAGGGAAGTTGAACAGTTAGGGAAAATTTTGGAAATTTGTCAGAGTGAAGCAGAAAACTGAGGTTTTATAGAATTTCAATGTTGAAGCAACTGAGTATGGAGGGATAGGATAAGAGACATTGGATTATAGGACAATCAAATGGAAAAGCACTAGACTAAAGCAACAAATTTGGGTCCAAATCCAGTTGTCCATGCTAAATATCTGGGTGGTCTTAAAAAAGTCACAAGTATTTCCTTCTCATGAGCACAATGTGTTGGACTAGATGTCCCTCATTCTAAAATCTGTAACTTTGAGTAGTGATGGAGATAATGAAGTAGGGAAGTGGGGTTCTACCACTGGTTGACTGTTTGTGGTAGAACCATGCATAAGCTGAGCTTACTGTTGGGAAAACAAGACTCTTGAAGACAGAGAGTGTAGACGACAGAGAACAGACTTAACTATTTCTAACCTTAGGAATAAGAGAATGTGTAAACTGACTGTTACTATTGGCTAAAAGCTCATTATGAGTAGTAGTAATAATGTTGTATATCTGTAAAGTATTTCATAGTTTTACATATCTTATTTTATACCCACAACAAGCTTTATAATAAATATTTATATATGAAAAATTATATATATATAATATATATATACACAGAGAAAAAGAGAGAATATATTCCTTATAGCATGGGTACTTAGCTGAATTTGGATTTATATTATACTCCATGGATGGATGTTACATCGCATATTCTGTGGGGATTTTACAGTTTTCTCATTAAAATAAATTTAAAATTTCTATGGACTAGTTTATTACTACGCAAATGATTGCATATTGCCTTACAAATAAGGACATGGAGTTTTTTGGTTGAATTGATAACAAAAGAATTTTCCATAAAAGAGTTGTGGAACTTCCAGTCTTTACTTAGATCAATGTGCCTTTTTGTTTCCTCTTTCTGGAGCATATAAAAATTACATCACTTCCTTTTGATTGGATTGATCAAATTTGAGTATCAAGAGACCTCAAATCTCTATTGAGTTTCTCTAAGATGCTCTGTTTTGCTTTCATTTTTAAATTTTGTTTTAACCATTATAAAACCCATGCACTCATCTTAGGGATTCTATAAGCAAGGAATCTTCCATCAATCATAGTAGGTTAGATAACCTCTTCATCATACAAACATTTCCAACTAACCTGTAACTTTTTCTTCAGGGAATATTGATAGCGATCTGTAGCTCCTACACTATTTTTCTTACTATAACTTTCCTAACCAGTGATTAGAGGTCCATGATATCCCTTTATTCTGCTAGACCTAGATGGGAACTTAGAAAATGGTACCTGTTCTAAAAATCTTACAGGCTATTTGCAAATAAAAGTCTAAAGAAACATAATTAGCAAAATTATTTTAATTAAATGGTGTGGTGTAGGATATGAATTCAAAATCTCAGGAAAGGGACATGATAACTTTTTGAAGGAAAAAAATGGCTCGTTTATTGAAAGATAAAACCATGGGAGCCAAATTCTAGACCTCACCTATGAAGCCACTCTCATCAATGAAGAAGTGTTATTTGGCCATCTAACTCCTCTCCTAGTGTAATATAAAACTGCCTTCTCGTCTCTTTCTAACAACTACTAATAAAGTTCTTGTGTAACAATAATTGTGTGTACACTACAGTTTGTAATAGAATTTGCTAAGCAATATAATACTGATAGAAATCCAAGAATATTAAACACAGACCTGATGAAACATCTCACTATCCTCATCTGACAGATGAGATAAAAGAAAATCATAAATGTTAAATGATGTCCCACCATTTTTCTTTAAATATATTTCAATTTCATCCTTCAAAAAAGAATCAACAACAACAACAAATATTTAAAGATACAAATCCAAAAGGCATGAGGATGATAAAACTAAAACCATTAAAACAAGAAGCTAATAGTAATGGAGCGAAAGGCGGCTACAGTTATGTCAAATTCACTACAGAAGAGTGGAATGTCAGTCTGGACAAGAAGAGGTTCTGTGGAGCAAACTGATCGATATTCAAACTTGAGCCTTTAGAACTAACATTTCTATCTTTTTAATGTATGTATCAACAGAACTTTCCTCTCTAAGTAAATACTCAGTAAGGAAACTTTCTTATCCCTGAACTGAGACCTTAAGCCCTAACATTTGATCATCCAAGCCCAGTACCCCCCAAAACAAAATGCTTGAAATTTGTTTACTCTTGGTCCAGACTCCCAGGCTGATTCTCATCCCCACCTTTAGCACTTACACTTTTGCTGATTGTCTTGTGTCATCACGTACAATAGGTTAGAAACTTTTCACTGAACTTACCTCCTCATTAAAGAAGCTGGCTTAGGAAGCCTATAGATGTATTGTCCATAAGAAATTTATCAGCCTAAATGAATTAGGTTTATGCATTCTCAGTTTGTATATCCTAATTAGTACTGCATTTTCAAAGCCTAGTACAACGTCTAGTAAGTACTCAGCAATTTTTTATTAATGAATGAATGGCTACAGAAACATATAATCCAAAATTTCAAAACACAAAAAGCTTCTTCAGAAGACAAGATATATTATAATTAGGCTAAGTCCAAACAATAAACATTCAGTATGTTTTTATTAATTGTCTTAGTCTTAAAAATTCCTCATGATAAAGAAATTCAAAGGCAGCAGAATGTATGTTTATAAACCATACACGGATTTATGTACATAACCATATCCAGGGGTTGCAGTTCTCTGTGTTCTTAGCATTTTTTGATGGAGTTTTAAAATTTTATAAACATAAGCATCATGATCAATAGCCTCAGTTGACCTTTGCTAGAATGAGAAAGATTTTTTCAAAACTCTTAATCACTGACAATGCTAAACTAGACTAAAATGTACGTAAAACAATCCCAATGATTTATAGGGCCTAAACTGAAAGCATTTAAAGAGATAAATAGCTATGACATTAAACTGCAAATTGTAATTAAAATGTTATTTTTAAAGAGAATTTCATGCTGGGATTAAATTTTAGATGAAAGAATGTAAGTTTAAGGTATGGGTTTTTAAAATGCAGGACATCTTCTAGTCATTTCAGAAGAGCTGAAAAGTTCACCTTATGATTTTCTGTAGGAAGAGATATGTGTAGATCATTTACCTGGATTGTTTCTAACTCAATTTAACTCATATATTTCTATAATCAGGCTGTGTATTTCAAATAGTAGCTGCTCCTAAAACTTTATATAAGAAATAAAATTCATATAAATCAGAACTTATTTTACATTCACCAGGGAAAAAATACCCCAGGGTAAGTCCTTCTATAAATGAAAAAAATCACTTTTTAATGTGCATTCCGGCATATCTGGATTTTCATGTACTAAGCTTGCTTGAATTACATTTTACTTCTATTTGAGTGAATGAATGATGAACTGAAGTTAAGCTATCTTTTCTGCTATGGGTATTTCCCTTAGGTCTTTCTGTGATTGGGAAAATGAGATGCTGGCTGCAATTACACTTTGTAAGAGTAGAACAAGATTTCCTTTAATTAATATATTTTAGGAAACCAAATAATTTTGATACTGTTATTTTGACAAAGTTCCTTCAAGGTAAAGGCTGATTTACCTTGGTAAGTGGTAAGCTTGACTTTAGTCATAATATGCAGCTTTTACCTATAGTTAATATAATTGCTTTAAAAGATTTTTCGCAAGAATAATTTCATAGCTCTTCATGTCCTTGGGCGTCTTAGCCTGTGGTTTTGAATTAAAAAACAAAACCATTTTCAAATAGACATTCATCCAGCCACTCAAATAATTTATTAATCCTAATTTTGGGTGTATGCATACTGAGAATGTTCTCCTGATGCTTTCAATTGAATCTGCAGTTCCTTGCTCTACTTATCCATTAACCTTAATTCTGAGGCATAAATCCAGAGATAATTATTATAAAACATTTGTGGCAAACTCACTCTTATTTCAGGAATGTTTATAAAATTATAGAAATAAGATGATGTCCCTTAAAAACAAATAAAAATGAAGAACAAAATATGGTTTTTACCAATTTGAAGTAATTTTTTAGTGACTTCCAATAATACATAAATTGTTCTTATTGCAATACTTAAAAAAAATTGGTTGGGATTATGGTAGAAACATAGGGTACCAAAAAAGGAAATAATTCAGTAGCTATTATTTAGTATCGGATTTCAAATGTGGACAATGAAATGTTTTCAAATCAGCATTGTCTTGGAAATCTAGCAGATTCATTAACTAACACAAATCCACTTAAAATATTCCCCTGAAAAAAATGCTAAACTTGTATATCCATTTGTCACATTTCTTCACTTTAAATTTTAGGTATTTTTACTCATAACTGTTTAACCTTCTTTACAAATTCTTAGAGTGTCAAAACTTTTTCAATGCTTGAAGTACTGATCTCTATTTTACTTTAGGTCTTCACTGGGATCTTCACAGCAGAAATGGTCCTCAAGATCATTGCCATGGATCCATATTATTATTTCCAAGAGGGCTGGAATATCTTTGATGGAATTATTGTCAGCCTTAGTTTAATGGAGCTTGGCCTGGCAAATGTGGAGGGACTGTCTGTACTGAGATCGTTCAGACTGGTATCTGCATAGACTATGTTTATATTCTATCTTTCATTGGCAAAATACTTATTTCAAAAATGAATCAATGTGTATAGTTTTTATAGCTTTTTACCTCAATGATATTTTAAACTTAAACCAGTATGTGTGATATTCTAAGAAAATATATAAATGTTCTCTTTAAAGCTGAGTGTGACTGTTTATCAAGAATGATGAAAAATGGTTGAAACACTTCATAATAATTAACTATGTAAGGCACATTTAAAAACACACATGTGCTTCTAAAATTGTGTTTTAAATTCATTAAAAAAATTTTTTTGCTTTAAAATTGCGGTACGCGGGCTTCTCACTGTTGTGGCCTCTCCCATTGTGGAGCACAGGCTCCGGACGCGCAGGCTCAGCGGCCATGGCTCACGGGCCCAGCCGCTTCACAGCATGTGGGATCTTCCCGGATCGGGGCACGAACCCGTGTCCCCTGCATCGGCAGGCAGACTCTCAACCACTGCGCGACCAGGGAAGCCCTATATTAGTGGTAACTACTTTAAAGGAATATGTGGGAAAACATTTGATCCCATTAGCACGTTAGACAATGGTATAACAAATTTTTTTGAATTTAGCAAGAAAAATTATTTTAAAATATGCAAAATTTTATAGGAAATTAAGTAAAATGTGTATTTTTCAAATTGAAAAGAAGCTTTTCCTTAAGTTTATCAAATTAATTTATTTTACTTTTATATTATAAGTGTCCATTAAAAATATATAACTCAGGGCTTCCCTGGTGGCGCACTGGTTGAGAGTCCGCCTGCCGATGCAGGGGACACGGGTTCGTGCCCCGGGCCGGGAGGGTCCCGTATGTCGCGGAGCGGCTAGGCCCATGGGCCATGGCTGCTGGGCCTGCGCGTCCGGGGCCTGTGCTCCGCAGCGGGAGAGGCCGCAGCGGTGAGGGGCCCGTGTACCACAAAAAAAAAATATATATATATATATATATACACCTCATACTTTTAATATTTCTTTTTACTCTCGAAAATATAGTTGGAGGTGACATTAGCTTGCTAAATTCACAAATGTCTGTAATCAAAGTATTAATTTGTTTTCATGGATATATCTGTTGATGAATCAGAAATGTTTTCTCATTTCTGAAATATTTTCTCTCTCTTATATTTGCACTTAAATGATATTATGATTTGATTTACAATTCCAGTATTATTAACACTTTTTTCTGGATTTGAATTTTAGTATAGTTTGAGATTTTATATTCCTCAGAGGTGGGACTACAATATAGTATCATACTGATAAAATGATGTCTACCTAACTTTTAAAATTATATTGTGACTACTACTAAGAGTATATTTTCACTTGATTACAGCTTCGAGTTTTCAAGCTGGCAAAATCCTGGCCCACCCTGAATATGCTAATTAAGATCATTGGCAATTCAGTGGGAGCTCTAGGTAATCTCACCTTGGTGTTGGCCATCATCGTCTTCATTTTTGCTGTGGTCGGCATGCAGCTCTTTGGTAAGAGCTACAAAGAATGTGTCTGCAAGATCTCTAGTAACTGTCAACTCCCACGCTGGCACATGAATGACTTCTTCCACTCCTTCCTGATTGTGTTCCGAGTGCTGTGTGGAGAGTGGATAGAGACCATGTGGGACTGCATGGAGGTCGCTGGCCAAACCATGTGCCTTATTGTTTTCATGTTGGTCATGGTCATTGGAAACCTGGTGGTACGTATGTATTACAAATGCTCATAATTAAGAACAAGATCAGACAGTGGCTAAGAAGGTGGCCTGATGCAGCAGACACATCTGGTTTTATCATCAACAACCTAGACTCAAATCCCAGTACTAGCACTCTGAGCATGGGCAAGTTGCTTAACTTTTCTCAGCCTAAAACTCCCCGACTATGAAACTGTAAAAACAGAACTGAAATGTTATGGTTTATGTGAGGATTACATGAGGTATACCCGTGACAGTCCAGGGACAAAAATATTAGTTTTTAGTTTTCCTTCTTCAAAAAAAATGTTTTTATCAAGACTAACTTTGTCCTAATTTTATTTTTTATGGCCTGAATTATTTTTATTCTATTATTATTTTGATGAGGTTACAATCTCCAGTAATTCTAAACAAAAGACTATTAAAACTGTTCTTTACACATACATAGTTCATATTGTTTGCTTACTCAGAGGCATAAGTTGCATATTACCAAATTTTGAAGACAAATTTCAATGAAATAGTGCATTATATTTTAGCTATGTATTGTAATTATCCAAACATCTTGGAAATATATTCTTCCCTGAATTTGCTTTATTAAAGGAAAATAAATTATTGAGGTTTAAGTTATGCACATGTATAAACACTGACCAGATTTAAAAGACTTATTTTTAGCTCTGACTTAAAAGCACTAATATAGAAGCACAATTTGTATATTTATGTGTTTTAATGCTTACATTTTTCAATCATGTGTGGTCAGAGTGTTTCTTTATGCTATCATACTGAACCTTTCCTTTGAGAAGTACATTTCAAATGAGACTGCTTAAAAGAATGTTTGTGGGATACCTGTGGACATGCAATTTTTTCAGAATAGTAAATAAGGAAGCTCTAGATTCTGAATAAATCTGATATAAAAATAAGGCAACAAACTGGGGTTCTGGCTTAGCAAGAGTCTTCCTACCATGTAACATATTTTGAAACTCAGTAACTACATTTCAAGCTAAAAATATTACTATAAATAAATTTTATTTTGTATCAGCTATAATGAATTCTTCTTCTATTATTCATATTTTATCAGTTAATTGGGTAATATTTTTCCCCATGTATCCAAATGATACACTGAGATTTCTTCATGTTTTCTGCAAAAAAAAAAAGTAAAAAGAAAAGTAATTTACATTATATGGGCCCAGCCTAAACCCTGGAATAATTTTAGACTTCTCTCCATCTGTTGAACTATTTGGACACATATATTTCAAAGTATACTGATGAGAAATGTGTTAAACCTTTTATAATTCGCCTTTAGTAATTTCTGCTGCTATAAAAGTTTGTGGTCATGGGACAATGGAATTTGTATTTCAAGTATGTTGTTTTAACACATATCCATCAGGCCATTAAACAGATAAATTCATTATTTACACACATGAAGCTAGACATTCCCTAGACAAACTGGTAAAATGCAGTAAAATAACTAAAATGAAAATATCTCTTTTTTTTCTCATTGGCCAAAACCACAAAAACGGGATTTTTGTCTTTTCACTGGCAACCCTGAGTAGACACAATTTAAATCTTAGAACCTCCAATTTCCTGTTGTCCCTCTCGGTTTGAAAGGAAGGGTGCTTGTTTTACCATTTTGTCCTTAGAGCAGGTAGAAGATTTCAGGTTCTTTAAATGGTGTGTGATTAAGACAAGGTTTCTGAAATACAGTAAGCATTCAAGAAGCAGCTGTTGAATTAATTTTAGCAAAGATCTATGAGTTCCCTGTTTAAGCTATTATGTTTATGCATACTTCAATATTAATACAGCAAAATTTTCTTTTTTTCTTTTAGGTTCTGAACCTCTTTCTGGCCTTATTGTTGAGTTCATTTAGCTCAGACAATCTTGCTGCCACTGATGATGATAATGAAATGAACAATCTCCAGATTGCAGTAGGAAGGATGCAAAAGGGAATTGATTATGTGAAAAATAAGATACAGGAGTGTTTCCAAAAAACCTTTTTCAGAAAGCCAAAAGGTATAGAAATCCATGAAGGCAACAAAATAGACAGCTGTGTGTCCAATAATACTGGGATTGAAATAAGCAAAGAGCTTAATTATCTTAAGGATGGGAATGGAACCACCAGTGGTGTAGGTACTGGAAGCAGTGTTGAAAAATATGTAATCGATGAAAATGACTATATGTCATTCATAAATAATCCCAGCCTCACTGTAACAGTGCCAATTGCTGTTGGAGAGTCTGACTTTGAAAACTTAAATACTGAAGAGTTCAGCAGTGAGTCAGAACTAGAAGAAAGCAAAGAGGTAAGAATGCTTTTAAAGTTTTTCTTGCATTTCCTATAAAAACCATGCACAAGTTACTTAGTATTTTTATTGTGCTTATATGCATTATTAAAAAGTGTATTGAAAGTCATATATACAGTAATGTTGGAAAATTATGAGATATTCTTTTTTGAGAATTCCATCCATTGAAATTCCAACTTTCCACAGAAAATCATCATTCTGAATAATTAGTATATTCATCTTCTTGATAGTTTGAAAGTCTGATTAAAAGATGTGACCTTCAAAAAAACAGATTTTATTTAATACATTCTATTCTACATTCGATTATGCTCTTTAGAAAAAATAACAATGAACCATATTTTATTGATCATTGTTAAAGTGTTATCTCCTTACTTTCTATAATATATTAAGTTTTGCTATGATTTTTTTTAATGTGAAAGTTTTGTGTACTTTTTGTTCTCCTCTAAACCTTTTATTGCCTATGATAAGAGTATTATTCATTTTTTAAAATTTTACACATATTAGGAAATTAAAAGTAGTACTGATTACATTTTGCCCAGTCAAGGATGAGCAAATCTATAAGGCCTTCCAGATTAACTTGGAAATAGTAAGAACTATTTAAAAAAACTCTACTTAAGGATTACAGTTAAACTGTAGACTGGAAAGCTGTTCTTACTGTCATATTACTACTTATTTAAAAGAAAAGAAAGGAAATTGTTCCTCCTGTAGGATTAAAATGCACAGGATCCTATGATAGTAGCTTAGTGGTATTAATTCTGCAATTGTGCAGAACAGGATTAAATTTTTTATTATTACTTATTTATAGACTTTTGATATACCAGTAGGAAGTAGGAAGTTAAGTCTAGCACAGGGTTATAAAAGACAGGTTTTAGCATGAGGGTATAAATAGCGACACCATAGGAATCAGACAAATGATGTCTGATTCTGTGAGCATATTTTGGAACTTTCCTTTTTTAGTAATATGTCAACAGAATTTGTATAAGTAGTTAAGTAGCTGACAGTGTCACAACTGATAGCCTCCCGATCCTTTTTTTCAGGCATTTCAGAGCTTCTGAGATATATTATAATGGTAAATTTGAAAATATTTTGAAAAAGGTAAAAATACACACAAAATGAGGTATAACATTCTTTCTCCGAAATTCCACTCAAAGTCTACTTAGAGAGTTCAATTCTAATTTATGTGTTGCTCATTCTGGTAAAATAAGAATTCAATTCTAATTTTATTTTCCATCACTTGACATAGATTTATTTAAGAAAATCATCAATTAATTAACAGGCATTTATTGAGCACTTTTGTGAATTCAGCACTCTGCTGGATACTAAGGGTAAGGAAGAGTTAAAGGAGAGATTCATAACATAACCCCCTTCAGGGAAATCTCAGCATCTTTGAGGAAGCTAATACTAACTCACAAAATTATTAAAAACCTATTAAAAAGTTTAATCCTGTAGGACTGAATACAAGATTATACAAGTATTGAGAACAGCAAGAACATAGCAAATTGTTAAACGGAAGAGATAAAATTAAAGTAGGCCTCAAAATGTGGGTCAAATACATGAACAGAGAGCAAAAAGCAGAAACTTACTAAACAAAAGCCAGAGTTAGAGTGAGCTTAGTATTAAGGTGCAGCAGTGAAATAATCAGCATGTATAAAGTATTGGTTGAAAAGACTGGAAAAATATGTATGGGTGAGTAAGGTAGTTTCAGATTATACAGTCTCTGAAGTAAGTCAAGGAGCTTGGAATTGGCTGCATAGTCAATAAGGTGCTAAGCAGGTGAAAAGCAATAGGAAAGTGATGTTTTAGGAAAATTAATTTGATAGCAATAAGTAAAACCGTTTAGAGTGAGAACTGTTATCTTGGGGAATGTGGTAACAATCATTTGATAATAATGAGGTGACAGAATTCTGGGCTACGGTAATAAGTATGGGAACTGAGACTAACTGGCTTTTGACCAACCTAGTAAAGAATCTGAGAAATTGGGAAAATGGTGATGCAACTGTCTGAAATGGCCTTTTTAAGAAGGTTACCAGGTTTATGGGGGAAGAGAAAGAATTCAATTGGGACATACTGAATTAGAAGTGGGATATAGTGAGAACGAGAGACTGAATGAGCAGTCAGGGTTTAAAAATAGATTTAATAACGCAGATTTCATAATTATCTGATTCCTTGAAAATAGAGGAGTTCCCTAAAGAAGTAATTACAAAGAGAAAATAAGGGAAGACTCGGGACAAGACTAGCTTGGGGTCAAGAAGAGATAGAAAAGCCAAAGAGGCAGAGAAACATTTGCTATGTTAACATCATAGGTTTCATCTCACTGCACTCATGGAAATGATATATCTTAATTTCTTTTTACCAAAAAGTTGGTTTCCAGAATACTTCAAAGACTCACTTTGTTATACAGTAGAAATTAACACAACATTGTAAAGCAGTTATACTCCAATAAAGATGTTAAAAAAAAAAAACTCTATGATGTCCACAGATATTTCAAATTATTGCTTTAGGAGAATACTACCTCATTGTCATGTCCCTTTTTTTAATGACTAAAAAATCATAAACTTGGAACAATGAGATACAATGTCTTCATTTTCAAGTCCTTGAAAACATTTTATTATCTGAACAAAAATTCTTTGTTGGGTGATTTTTTTAAATAATCATCTGTCCTCTTCCAAGCTAGTTTTGGATACATGGAATCCAATTACAGAATGTAATAAAATTGTTTAAAGTATACAGATATATTAGAGGGAAAATACTTAAAAGTAAATATAAAATTAAAACTTTTGTAAAGCTAGGATAAAATTTCAAATTATTTTGCACAGTAAAATTAAATTCAGCAGTAAGTTTTACGTGGATGATTTTTTAAATTAGTACCAGAAAAACCTTGAAAGAATAATAGGGCAATTCTCACGTATGCTCACACTAAGTTTAAAAGTACAGTTGACCCTTGAACAACACAGGAGTTAGGGGTGTCAACCCTACATCCAGTTGAAAATCCGAGTATAATTTACAGTTGCCCCTCCATATACATGATTTCGTATCTGCACTCCCACATCTACAAATTCAGCCAACTGAGGATCCTGTAGCTGTAGTATTTACTATTGGAAAAAATCTGTGTGTAAGTGGACCTGCACAGTTCAAACCTGTGTCGCCCCAGGGTCAACTGTACACTGTTTTCAAAAATAAAAGTAAAAATCAGCATTATAGAATAAATTTAAATAAATTCCAGCTAAGTTCAGTTTTGATCTGAAATTTCTGAAAACTGCTGGCATTGAACACAGGTCACATATCAGATTCACATTTATGTTGGCTGGGTTGTTCTTTTTTTATTAGCTATTGCACACACACACTCATACACACACACACACAAATTAAAAATAACGTATCCATAAAGTGGCATATCGGTTCGCACTTCTTAGTTTTTTGAACACAAGTAGATAAAGAACATTGGGCTGTGCTTTGGGGGACACAAAATATCCTTTCTCTTTGCTGACAAAGTGAAAAATCATACAAGTTAAACCTAACAGAATGATACATTTCAAAAGAAAGGAAGAAAGAAAAGAAAAAAAAATTTGCAACACATTTCTGCTTTAAGAAGAGGCAGTAAATTAATTTAGATAGTATTTGAAAACTCTAGCTGCTCTATTCCTTCCATTCATTTTCAAAATATCTAGCTATACCACAGTTGGGGAGAAATGATCTCTAGAAGTTTTTAGAGATAAAAATATGAATTGCTGTTATTATATTATGTAATACATATTTTATATATGTGTATCTATTATATGCACCAGTAACATAAACAGACTGGTATGGAAACGAACATACAGTTTTGCATGAAAAAAATTTTAAGGAAATTGAAGGCATGAATTTCAAAATAGTGATCCTTTTATTTTGTAAAACCTTGGGATTGTATATATCTTATGACAAGATATAATGTAGAATTCTGTTTTTATATAAACATGATTTCTTGACATTTTTATATAATTATGGATTTTTTACAATTTAGTTCTTGAAAGCTTTCATTGTCTTCCCAGGTGAAGGATATAGAATAAATGCTCTTAAGAAGCATATTTGAAGTTAAATTCCAAAGCTCAATCTAGGAATATCATACTGTGACCTTCACTGCTTACCATTCTTACTTCTCACAGGGGTAAAATCAAGCTGGAGCCTTCAAGAATGAAACTCTGGTGTTTTTTAACCAGCCAGAGGCTCGTGCCACCACTTTTACCCAGGTTACCCAAGCAAGTTGTACACGTACAATCACTTTCTAAATAAATTTTGACTGGCCTGCATGCTACTCAGCTACGTTCCTTCCCCTGCCATGGCAAGGAAGTGCTAGACGTGCCCAGCTGCTCTCTGCTGAATCGTGTGACACATCACAGCATGGTCAGGCAAGACGGGCAGTCCCAACACCGTTTTTGATTCTGTTAATGACTTTCCAGTTTAGTCTGTTTAGGCTTTTAAAAGCAATAATTGCATGCTCTATAGGATTTATATCTATTTTAAAACGTGATAGAAATGTTTAAAGTTCAAAATAGTTAAGAACTTGAGAGGATGCATTTTTTTTCTGCTTTTATTTCATTAAAATAAGACCACAACTTTTTGCTGTTGTTGATTCAGCCCTTATAAGTAAACTGTATTACCAAAATGAGCCTCACAGGGTTTGTTTGACAGTGTTGCCATTTTCAGATCATTATATTCAGATCTGTGAATATAATTTTCAACCCATCCAATTCATGTGCTCCAGATAGAAATGTTTACTTTCATGTTTTGGGGGAAAGCCTCCATTAAAAAAAAAAGAGCAAGGTGATCATGAGATTTTGGATATGAAGGGCCATAGTCTGTATACATTTGGGCACTACATATCTTGGATTTTCATGTAGTTTGGGGAAGTTGTTAAGTCATGTGTCTGCCAAACCCTAAATGATCACTGTAATTAAAAAATGAAAAGCATCATGATACAGGGTAGGAAAAGTTCATTGCATCTTAATATTAAGTAATTGGTTCAGTGTACCCATTTTTTTAAATTTCTCTGATCTACATTAATTTCTCCCTAAATGTTCTACCCAAAACTGAGCAGGCAAAAAAGAGACTTGGAAAATTTCCTACTTTGGATTATTAATTATTGATTATAGTTTTATGAGGAATAAAGGATATCTCCAAAAATTGCTGTAGGTTTGTGGATGAAATAAATCTTTAGTTTATTCTCTTGACTCAACTTTCTCCTGTTACTGGAATCACAGCCAGAGTGAGTGTTCTTGCTTGTTTGTTTTTGGGCACACCACACGGCTTGTGGGATCTTAGTTCCCTGACCAGGGATCAAAGCCGGGTCCACAGCAATGAAAGCCTGAGTCTTAACCACTGGACCACCAGGGAATTCCCCAGAGTGAGTGTTCTTGAAGGCAAATTAAAAAGCAAAAGTGAAAAGTTCATGAGTATTAGCACTTTTCAAGGCTTTTGGTGAAAAAAAAAAAAACCTAATTAGAGCTTGGGGTTTGTCTGTAGGTTTAATTTATACATACTCTCTTCTTCTTTAGGGATAACTGAGAATTAGCTGTAAAATGAAACAAATTCAGACATAAAATTATAAATAAAAATTTTTCTAAAATACAGCCCCTGGTGATTTATGTAATTTTACTTAAAATGACTTTTTAGTTTTAGGAGTAAAACAAGATTATTAGTCATTGAAGAAAATCTGATTATTTTTTCTTCACAAGCAGGGCAGAATTAAATGGTACTGGAAAATTATCTTTTACACCATGTTTATAACAGGATTCCCTCTTTTTCAAAGTCGTTATGGAAACTTTGAAAATGATGCTTGACTAAGGTCCCAAGCACGTACCCTTCTAGAAAAGGCCCTGTGCTCCGTTTTCAGAATCTGGAGAGCAATGGGAGAATACCTCTAGCTTCCTATTTCTGTTACGTTCTCAGTGTCTTCCAAATGCTCTCTGAGAAACTGAATGTGGCACAGATGGGAGTGTGAATAGCCATTTTAAACCTATCTCGACCTTTAGAGAAAGGTTTTGGTGCTTCAGTGTACTTCTGCTGAAATAAAAATTAAGGCAAGTTTAGATGGAAATTTTGTATTATCTTCTTAACATAAACCAGTTTTTTCTTTTGCCTGCTGGATGTCCTTTTACCTTATTCTTCAACTACCATATAATTATTGTCAGTTTCCTATATTATGTCCGTAGTAAGGCTCTTTTAAAATAAAAGGTGCATCAGGGGTGTTACACATTTAAAATATGTTAAGGCCAAACTAAATAGAGATGGTTTGTATTTTTAACCATTCAATAAGTGGTCCAGAAAAAAAGAGCTATTGGTTTTAGTCGTGTTCCTCCTGCCTTGGATATGCAGCCCAGTGACCTCACTGTGTGGCTACCTGTCCTTCAAATGAAATATCAGTCAAGATATGGATATACATATCCAAAAGATCAGACTAAGGCCCTGATAGATTGTGTAACCAAAAGATTTTCTTCTTTTACTTTCAAGACAAAACCCAGAAATTTTGAAAGAAATGGCTAGATTTTAAAGGCAGTCTGTAATGGCTGAATCTTTTATTTTTGCCTTTTGAATCATATAGCAGTTTGTGAGAGTCAAATATTTGATAGCTGACTGAAAATAAATGAAATGTGAGCGCATTTCGGTGGAAGTAGGCCAGTTGCTAACATTCTCTTCCATTTCTGAAAGTTAAATTTCACTATTTAATTGGATAAAAATTGAGCAATATTCGCCATAAGGGGGGATTTCTATATAAGTTCATGTTATCAGGGGAAAATGGCCTTTCTGGGTGCTGATTCTGTCATTTCTTACAAGTAGTATTTGCAGCTAACCTTGAAAACTTCACATTCAGGTACCATGTCTTTGAGAACATGGTTCTTGGACCAGCGTGCGGCTTCCACAGCATTGCGCCGGGCTTCTGCTTCAGCCAGGCATGCTTCCTGTGGCTGAATTAGGCCTGGAGAATGTTGCATCTTCAAACCTGCTTTCCAGTGTGCATTTGTAGAGCATAAGTCATCATCCCTCTGTAGACTCAGTAGTTTCTACAAGGGATGGAAGAATCTAGCCTTAAGTGCCATAAAATATTGGACGGATAGGGAGAAAACAGTACAAGAAAACAAGTAATGAGCTTGTACTATGTGGTTTTATATGGAAGCTTTCTACTGTTATGCCTATATACCTAATTACATTTTTATAACTACTTCAGAACAAGTATTAATTTTAGTTATTTAGTATAGTCATCAAGTTCCTTAATGTGGAAAATTTCATTTCAGGTATCTTTTTTTTTTATCATTTTAGTAGCACAGCTATGGCAATTTAAAGAAAGTAAGTTATTCTTTGTATTTATCATCAGTCACCTGCTTTTAAATCAGTTATGTGTTTTTAAATAAAATTTGGAAGTCATTTTGGTATGGTTATGACAAAATGTATGACAAACTACCCTCTACCAGAGTATGAATGCCAAAATGTTGAATTAGAAATGTTTAGATTATGAAGATAGTATTATATCCATGTACAGAATTTTAAATGCTTAAGTAGTTTTCTAGGATCTAAATTTCAAAATTTTAAAATACAGTAGTAAAATTCTTTATGTTTCCAGTGACTAAAGCTTATCAGGCAGTATATCTTAATTGGTAAGTTGTTGTAACTTAATAAGAACACAGTCTAAGCTTTAATTTATAAATGTAGGTAAATTCACAACTTTAAAATGTTTATGTAGTTGATACAATATTTTTATAACTTCATAGGATAAAGTATATGTACCTTCTTATGACAAAAATGTGGCCTATGAAGATTATACCATGAATAAGCCTGACTCTCCAACTAGCAGGAATTAACTTTATGCCAACTTTCATAGGAAAAGGAGCCTCCCACAAAACACTTTCAGTGGCAGAAACACTAGCCTACCAACTATTTTTTAAACCTTGATTCATCAAGTCTCTGTCTAAACATTCCTTAAGGAGTTTTGCAGAGCATAACGTTAATGAGCTTATCCTTATAATCAGAAAAACTCCTGGATAACGGTGAAGCAATTCCGCATGTAAAATTGGTTCTGCTCATTTGAGAAGAGCAGAATACATGCAGAGTTTTTTTCCTTGTCTGTTTTCAAAAGACATGCTATGCTTCATAATGCCAGGCAGATAGAGGTAAACTAACTCACACACGGACCCTCTCTGCTTTACAATGTACATTACCTCCATAGCTATTTAGAAAATTGAAATTATTTGTATTTTAACATACTAAACACATTCACAAAAGTTTACAATCTAAAGACAGTACCAATAACAAAGATACATCCAGAGGTCGATACTTGGTAAATGGTGGATACAATTGCCATTCAGATTAATGGCTACCATCACTTGTGCTGTAAAGGATTTGCTTTAAATATTTGTATTTAAATATAAGACACTTGTGTAATACATGGCAGAGAATTATAATGCAAAAAATTGAACATTTCACAACTGTATTAACAGTGGTAAATAAGAAGTGAAGGGTGAGTATATTTTCTAAAGTTTTCAAATGGAAAAGTATATGTGTATTTGCGTGTGTATACATATATACTTATAACTTTCTTCCTTCAGATTTCTTTATTGAATGTCTGCCAATATTTTAGAGAAACATTTTGGAAATATGTGTTTTTATCACTAAAATATCATTAATAATTCCTATTCATTAAGAAAATGCATTTTCTAATACAACTAAACAGACTTCTGCAAAGGCCACAATTGAGTTACATATCAAAATGAAGAGATCAAATTATCTAAACGCTATAATTCTCTCTATAAGAGTAATAACAAAATGCATTCAATTATTCATTTTTCATAAATTCAACATAACCATTTAGTGTCTATTCTATGCTTGAATCTTTTGGTGTATAGATGTATATTTGTGTATGTGTGTACATTTTAATATATATGTATATATGTACATAAATATACAATTTTATGTATATATATAATTTATATATATATATATTTATGAGACTATTTGGTCAAAGCAAACAAGTATTATGGGCAAAACGTTCTATAAAATTTAGCATGGAGAAATCATAAGAAAGAAAGGCTTCATGGAAAAGGTGGATCGTGACCAGGCTCAGAAGAAATTATTCAGCTTGGATTGGCCAAAAGGAAGAAGAAACATGAAGCTTTTTATAACTAACCTCAAAATAATTTGGTTTCTTACTGGTTTTATTTATACAGTGGATATTATTGCTGCCACTCATCAAATGTCAGAGTGTCCAACTCATAAACCACCAATGAAATTGGAAGGGAAGAATTATCTAGTATTTTCTTGGTTATACCAGAGGCTGCTGCAATTCTATCCAGCAGTAGCTTTCCTGGGATTTTCTTAAAAGAATAAAGATATTCTGGCTGTAAGAAGCAGAAAAATCCTGAGAGAATAAAATACGTCTTTACCTTCCACCTCTCCAAAAAGTAGAGGATTTTAATGGTAAAAATTCTTGTACTCTAATGATCCTAAGAACCATAGGCCATAATCGATGGCCTAGCCTCTCTTTAGCATACTCCAGACTAGGAGACATTTTATTATAGAATTATATTTTGACTTAGGGTAACTTTCATAATATATTTAATTGGACATGGTTAACGTCACCCTCAAAGTAATACCACAGAAAATATCATCTGGACACTACTCTTCCATGTTCACGTTATAAAGTATTAAACTACATTTGCATGGTGATTTCAAAAAATCAAGAATTTTGAGCCAAATTTCCTCCAATATGACTGATGCTTAGGGAGTTATCCAGGTATTTTTCAGTAACACATTAACTCTTTCAGAGGGTTAGGGCAGAGTGACCCTATCACTCAGCTACTAAAGTTAATGGGGCCTTTGAAACCATTAACATGTCCATGTTCTTTCATTCTAAAAGTTTTACATTCCCTGGGTTGTGCTGTATGTCATATCTTTGCATCACTTTTCATAAAGCATTGCACATCCATAATGTCATCCCAAGTGGTATCAGAGTACTTATTAGATATTTATTCTTGCAACACTAAAGTGGCTCTTCCTAGCCACGTGGCATGTCACAATAATTTTTTTAAAGGAAAAATTCACAGCCTGATCACATGTTGAATTCGGAATATGCTCCTAATGAAAGTCTATACAGATTTTGAACAATGTCATTTATGAAGAAATTTCCATTTCGTTTAGAATTCTTTGGCAAGTATTGAATTCATTTAAGCAGTTCAAAAAAGGGAAAGAGAAAGAGAGATCTATCATTTTTCTGCTAGTAAAGTAAAAAGAAAATTATGTAAGCCAGAGAAAAATATAGCTCAAAGTTGAACTATAATGACTGTGACTAATGTTAATGTGCCACTCTTCCTTTCTAAAATTACAGAAACATGGACAGTAGTTACAGACAACTGGTAATGTTCTTTGCCCTCTGAAAATTTCCATTGAAGAGTGGAAATTACAATTTGATTTGAAGCATTTTAATTAATATAATCAATAGTGAATGTCAGCATACCAAACTTTTATCAAACTATTCTTGATTTGGCCTGAGTGTTGATGTATTAAATTATTTTCATATGGCATCCATAGACAAATAGAGATCATAAACAAGTTAATCAGTAAAATCACTCCCTTCCAAATCACCCACATTGAATGCTGTCTAACCATTTTTTGTCTGAATCAACTTAGTAGTTACACTGTTTTAAACAATAGGACTTCAAGTATGTTAAATTATTAGTACACAATTATCAGTACTGTTAACAGAGTCAAATGCTATCACTACCACCATCATTTTTTCACACCATCACAGAGCATTTCCAAATTAGCTGAATAAAAGGGGAGAAAAATCACATCTTTGCAATGCGATTTTGTTTCCAGAAATTAAATGCAATCAGCTCATCTGAAGGAAGTACAGTTGATGTTGCTCTGCCCCGAGAAGGTGAACAAGCTGAAATTGAACCCGAGGAAGACCTTAAGCCAGAAGCTTGTTTTACTGAAGGTAAACAAGCTCTAATATGGTTAAATGCAATCTCCCTTCTTTCCTTACAGAGACTAAATATACCTCATTTGAAGGAAATATTTCAATGAAATGGTGAAGGCATATTTATCTTTGTTTTCCTCTTTTCTTCCAAAAAGTTAATTTATCTGTATTTCCTGATTATACTATAGCAGCTACTGTGCCTGGACAATTAAGATAATTTGACACGTCCTTTTTTTCATCCTCCAGAATGTGGAGAAGTGAACCCTAGAAGATAAATGGCATTCTGGAACATCATCTCATTATTGATAAAGCAATCCCTTCAGACCTCATTGGCAATGTTGTGATTTGATTTATAGATGCTGCAATAATTACACTCCATCTCTAACAGTTTCAAATGTGGTTAATTTGGGCTGTGACCAGAGCTGTTTGGGGATATAGATGTGCTCTAGAGCCTTGTCAGGGAGACCAGCGGTTATTCTCACAGTGACCAGTACAGTGGCTAGCACACAAATCAATAAAGGTTTGCTGATTCAGTGTGATTGGATTGAATCCCATAAGTAGTAACTCAGAGCAGAAGAGTGGATGGAAGTTTAGAAATAACATGAAAGCTAAGAGAGGTAGGACAAAGGAAGAGAGATACTGACTGACAAGATGAGTCATAGGTGTGACTAAGAAAAGCACTGAGGCTGAAAATAAATAGCTTGGGAAAACTGACAGTGGATGATACCTTGGGAGACAGGGGAATTTTCTGTGTGAAAAGAAGTGTGTAAAAATCCAGGATCACATCAAAAAATGAATAAACAATTTGAATATGCAGTTTTTCCCCAAACCTGAGAGATGTTCTTGTCCATGATTGGCCTTGAGGCAAAGACAGATCCTAAGCAGGGTTAAAGAATGGAACCATTTATACTCAAGCAGCTCTTGGTAAAGTAATTCTTTGATTCTAGGTAGCTGGCTGATATGTAAGTCTGAGAATGATTCACTATACAGGAGGGATGCTGAAGATAACTAAGGGATGAAGTAGCCAGTTGCTGTATAAAATGATGATCTGAGACTAGGACTGGGGAGGGAGGAACAAAGTTTATTTCTTCCTATTTAAGATTGAAATATATATTTCTAATTTATTATATTTAATGTTATCTTTTAGGATGTATTAAAAAGTTTCCATTCTGTCAAGTAAGTACAGAAGAAGGCAAAGGAAAAGTCTGGTGGAATCTGCGGAAAACCTGCTACAGCATTGTTGAACACAACTGGTTTGAGACTTTCATTGTCTTCATGATCCTTCTCAGTAGTGGTGCTTTGGTAAGTGTAACGCATTATTGGCAAGAATCAGGTTCTAGTGAAACAGCTTATCTCCAAAAATACCAGAAGCATACACTTAGTTTAAGGAGCAAAACAAGAGGTGTATTTGTACCTTGCAGAGCTTGGCACCCAGGGTTTAACTATGCAAAATTCATTACAGAATAAATTAGAACCATGAGCAGCCAGATGGAATTTCTCGTCTGGTGCTTTTCTAACAGATGTTTTCCTTACTGAGACAACCATTTCCAGGGACATTCTGTAACTACATTACCTTCCATGTCAAATCCCATCCAGTTCTCCCAAATAATCATAGTAATATTTATGGACTAAAAGTGTATTTTTTTATGTCTAATCAATTTATTCTTTCAAAATGAGCCAGATCATTCAGAGAATTGATGAAAGTAAGGTTGGAATAGGCCGAGTCTATCCCTCGTTAACAGAACTTCTAGATATTTTCTGAGTTCATATTACTTCTCTAAGAGCATGTCTTTGTAGAAGTAATTGAGATACAGATTTTGGGGTGAGAGGCAGAGAAGAAAGCCCAAACTAAATCAGTAAAGATACTGACGTTTTCTTGCCAACATTTTCCATTAGTTTTAGTCTTTAGATTTCATCTGGTTCCACATTTGTCTGATACTAGCCAATATTTATCAAATTAGTGCTTTGTGCCAAGCATTCTACTAAGAATTTTATCAAGTATTTGGGTGGAGGCAAGCCATTCAAATAAAATAAAAGCATTCTTGATTCACAGGCTTTTGAAGATATATACATTGAACAACGAAAAACTATCAAAACCATGCTAGAATATGCTGACAAGGTCTTCACTTATATATTCATCCTGGAAATGCTTCTCAAATGGGTAGCTTATGGATTTCAAACCTATTTCACTAATGCCTGGTGCTGGCTAGATTTCTTGATTGTCGATGTAAGTATCCTAAGTGATTTTTATGAAATTATTCTTAAAAGAGGCAAGTTTGACATTTCATATATTTCTATAATTAAAACCTTGACTTTAATTAGACCCTAGTTTCACTAATTCTGACACAATTATGCAATTATCTTTTTAAAAAACTACAAAAAAATGCAAAAATGAGGTAAGTCTCAAGGGAAAGCAGTAGAAAAGGTCCTAAAAATGTGGACAGTGGTAAGAGAAAACACAGAGAGAGTTGTTCTAGGCCACAAGCAAATAGCTCTTCTTTTTCTGAAAATTAAGTATCTCAAGGTAAGGAATAGTTAAAAATCTGTTAATTGACAGATCTAGCTTATTAACAGTTCAATTGAAAAAAAATATCTCCAGGAGGCAAAATCAAGACATATTTGGGGCCAGGAATTGTCAGAATTGTACTCTAATCCCTTACTAGAGTGTATGTTACTAAATAATGTTAAAATAACCTATTCACTGTATTCATTCAGCCACAAACCCACAGAGACAATAAAATGTATTTCCATTCTTAAATCAGTAGTTAGATATCTCAGTAGCTAATGAAATATTTACCATGCAAAGAGATAGGTGTAGAAGCCCTGTTCTGAATCTGATTACCCTGAGGTGAACAGTCACAGGAACATTGCCAATAACAAGACCTGTCTGACTTGCAGCAGGAAAGAGATGACATTTGAAATCATGAACCTGGATTAGCTCACTTAGGGAGAGAATGCAAGCTGACAAACAAAAGAGCCCAGACCAAACTCTGGAGACACTTCAACATTTAGAAGTTGGGCAAAAGAGAAGGAACCAGTAAATTAGATTGAGAAGTAGCAATTAGAAGAAAAAGGAAAACAAAATATACATGGTATCACAGAAGCCCAGAGGAGGATAGTTGGGTTTTTCCAAAGGAGAGGTGATCAATTTTTCCAAAGGAGAGGTGATCAAAAGGCTGCAAGGAGGTCAAGTGACAGGAATACTGAGAAATGACACTTAGATTTGGCAGAATGGACGTCATTGCTGTCATAGTTAAGAGATGTCTCATGGAAGTATGGGGATAAAGTACTAGAAATATTGGTAAGATTGAGGAAGAATGGAGGCAAAGAGATAGAGACAGCAAGTATGATAATTCAGGTTGGAATCAAGTAGGACAACTTAACCCATGCCTTTGTTGTCAGAATCGCACACTAGATGGACCACTTTTTCTAACTCTGTATAATTATTTTCTCCTATCCAAAGGCAAATATACTATATTCATATGAAAACCAAACTATCCTGTATTATAACTATACAAGCTATACTTTAGATGCTATTATTATCCATAGAATGAATTAAACATGTGATCATAATTTATTGAAAAAAAATCACATTTCTTGCGGTCCTTATGGATTTTTGCATAAGTGTCATCCCTAAGAAAATTCATTGAGCATCTATCATGACAACTTCAAATTTGGTTCTAAATTATCCTAAGGTGCTAATGTTTCCAAAACACACTCTTGGTAAAGATTCAACCATCATGAAATATTTATTGTCCACAAGTGATTTCCACTTTAGAGACAGCACAGGTTGCTGATGTGGTTGAAATGAGATGCTTGATGTCTGCTACTCAGACATCCTGCTTGCTCAAGGGCTCCTTAGAATCCTCATCAGCTGCTCTGCTGAAGTGAACAAAAGCAGAATAGGGACATTTTCTGATTCTAGTATGTATTTACAATTGCCATCAACCTCTAGAATCAGGTGATCCTGGCTGTTCTTGACATTTATTTTTGACATATCAGCATCCTCAATAATGAAGCCAGAATTGTTATTAATATTAGTAGCCACAATAAGATGCCTAGTCCTGAACACTTACTGTGGGAACAGCACTAATTCAGAGCCTTACCTAATAATAATAAAGAAAATTGGTAACCCTGATTTAATGCTTACTGTGTACAACTGCTGCTAAAATCACTTTACATGTTAATTCATCTAATCTTCAAAACTCTATGAGTTAGAAACCATAATTATTCTCATTTTGCAGATGGGGAAACTAAGACAAAGAAAAGTTGTTACTTGTAAACACAGTAAATAAGGAAGAGGCTAAGCTGGATTTTGTAACCAAGGAGTCTGGCTCTAATGACTGTGCTTCCTAACCCCTACATTACCAACCTCATTATCAGTATCTCTTTTTAATTATACAGTATTTATTAATCCTCACAACAATCCTGTGATGTAATTCTTATTTTTATCTCTATTTTGCTACTGATAAAATGAGGTTTAGAGATGTCACACAGCTATTAGGTCAGAGGTACCTCTGTCTAGCACTGTGCTCTTTCTTTGCCCCATATTTTTCAACAGAGCACAGATATACGTAAAATGTCATGTTGCACTAGTCAAAGAGTTCCCACATTACACTCTGAAGGTGGCTGCCTTTGGTGGTGGTGAATGAAAACAATAAGATGCCTTGCTAATATGTACACACCTGCCTTGAATTTCACCTGGAGCTCTTGTGGAAATATTTGATTAACTTAAAAACTTTGAGGTAAAGGAACTGAATAGCTATAAATTATTGTCATTTCATATCAATTTCTGATCTCTCTTCAAACATACTTCCATGTCAACAGTCTAGTATGTGCTTTGGCTTTTTCTACAAATGTCTCCTAATAGGAATGACTCACTTTGTTCCTTTTCAGGAAGAATTTAATTCTTTTAGCATTATCAATTTATTAATAAGAAAAATTTTTCACTGGCTATGTTTAAAGAGATAATCCTGTTAATTTAATAGCATAAATTCTATATTCCAGTTTTTAAAAGATTATGACTTTTAGCCAATACTGGTCTTCCCTTAACCCCAATTCACATTTCTAATTGCTTCCTAGATAATTCTACTGATCCTCCTCCTGACTGAGTACATTCATTACTTTTTCCCTCCAGTCATGCATTTCTTCCTGAATGTCCTGTTTAGTCTGGTAGTGGTATATTTATGAAGCTAAGCTAAATGTCATCTTCAGCCTCTCCCTTTCTTTCACCCCTCACAGTCAATCAATCAGCAAATTCTACTTCAAATTACCAACTAAAAAATGAATTGGAGGTCTGGACCCTCCTCTTCAACAACACACCAACATCACAGTGACTAACTAGACCAAGCAATGGCTTTTATTTCTTTTAACATCTTTATTGGGGTATAATTGCTTTAAAATGGTGTGTTAGTTTCTGCTTTATAGCAAAGTGAATCAGAGATATATATACATATATCCCCATATGTCTTCCCTCTTGCGTCTCCCTCCCACCCTCCCTATCCCACCCCTCTAGGTGGTCACAAAGCACTGAGCTGCTTTATAAATGTTCTCCCTGCCTCTCTAGTCATGACCTCGTTAAATATCTCCCTTAGGAAGATCCACATGTCTCTTTCTTTTTCTAAAAGCCTTCCCATGGGATATCGTACCAGCTCATCACTGCTAAGATTCCAAGCAGTGACACTGAAGGCAGATAAGGGCTCTCATGTATAATATTAATAATGATTAACCTTTGCTTTAATTAATTTAATCATCACAACAACCACTGAGGTATCCACTGTTATGATCCCAATTTTGTAGATGAGGAAACTGAGACACGGAGTAATTACTTAGCTATTAAGTGACTATATAACATATGTTCATTAAGTAAAATGTCAAAAACAATTCCTATTTTCCTAGAAAAAAACAATAATTAAACCTAAGAACAGATTCACAATTATATACCCCATAAGTAATCATGCTCACTATCAATCAGACTAGCACTTTTACCAGTATTTTACCAGTAGAATACTTGATTAAAGATGATGCCTCCATTAGTAAAGATACTGTGATTTATCTTCTCAACATGAATAACATATAGCATTATATTGCTTTAATCATCTTGAAATTACTGAATTATGGAATTCCAGGCAAGGAAGTAAACTTAGAAATCACCTGATTCAAAGTCCTCATTTATTTAAAAATGGTGTTTGCAATATTTCAATGAAATTCCTATGGAACCCATGGTGTCTACATGCCACAGTGCAGTCCCCAGCGATGCACCACCAGAATTTACTCATCCATTCCCCAGGAATGAGCACTTAGATTATCTCCAGTTTCCCTCTGCCACAAATACCATAATTACCAAGATGCTCACTTTTACATGTCTGGTGAGCATTATGAATTTTCTAATCATGTAAAAAGTTATAGACAAATAAATAAACTATAAAAGCCTAAGATAAAAGTAGGAGAATGTCAAAAGCAAAGAGGCAGGCTTGAGTTACAGACTTCCGTTACATAAAAGTGTAAGGACTTTCATTCCTGACTGACATTGCATACGAACTGCTCTTCACTTCTCAGACACTGGATGGTCTTCACTCTATTCCTACTATAAACGTTACCCATCCCAGCTGATCAAACCCTGCCATCTCCAGTATCCTCAACCTCCCATCTTCGTTAAGAGCCCTCTGCCACCACTTCCATGGAAGATTTGTACCTGTTCCCTCACCATCACCTGAGCCCCATTTTAGAAGCTGCTTAGCCGACTGTTCTGGAGTAGAAGGAAGGAGGTATGCACTTAGCAATCTGAAACTCCAGGTGCCCTTCTCTAGGAAATACTGAGTTAGTCTACATGCTATTTAAACCCTATGGTACTATTAATGGAAAACCCTCCATTGCATGATGTATTAAAGAGGCTTTTGTGGTCTCACAAGGAAACCCAACCACAATGTGGATTATTGTTGCTACGTTCTGACCTCTGTAACAAATACAGATTTTACTTTGTAAGTCATGAAGGAGTATTACTCCATTCTGCTCTCTGGCAGGGCTGGAGAAGGGTGGGTGAAGGGACTCAAGAATGTCCAGCTTCCCTATACAGAGACTTTGAATCGATTCTGTTTTCAATGCCATCCATTACCGCCTGTTTTAGAAGAACACAGGGCCTCCATGTCCAGAAATTTTCAGAGTCCATTGGAACAATTTGACTTACTTCTTCAGGAACTTGGGTTTCTGCTGCTGCTTTTGCTCTGCTGAGAAAGTAATCATTCCGGTGTGCTTCATTTTTTCAAACTCCAGAATTTTTTTAAAACTCTCTTCCTTCTTGTCTCTTGCATTCTCTTTGTATTCTTTTGCTTTCCTTCGAGTTAAATTTCAATAAGGAGTATAAATAAATATGTTGTTCAAACAAATATATTAAAATGAAAGTTTAGAGGGAATTTGTATGTCATACTATTTGGTTAATGACCTTTTTGTTACTGATTTGTAGGACCTCCTTTTACATTAAGGAAATTTACTATTTTGTCACATGTGATATGACTATTTTGCTGATTTGGGCTTTTGTCTCTTGAGCTTTTTTTTTGTCATGTGAAAATGTTTTCATATTGGTTTAGTCAAATTTATCAGCCTTTTTCTCCCTTTTTGGTTTTTCTCATGCTTAGAAGACCATTTGCTTTAAAGATTATTAAAACATTTTGTCATGCTTTTTCCCTCAGCTTTACTGTTTGAGTTTTGTTTCTTCATCCATTTTTATGTTTGAACTTTTGATCAGTCTGGAACTTATTTTGGTGTAAGGTGTGAGGTGAGACTCCAATTCTGTCTTCCTCAAAATGGCTTCTCATTTTAGTTGTTTCTTTCACCTCTCATTTAAAATGCTACCCTTTTCTATGTGCTAAATCTTGGTATGCCAGTATGCCTTGCGTCTAATTTGGGTTTGTTTAATTCACTTCTTTGTCTACTAATATGACAGCTTTAATTATTGTAGATCTATAATTAGCTTTAATATCAGGTGGAATTTGTCCTTTCTGATTGCTCTTCTTCTTGGAACAATATTTTAGATTATTCTTATACTTTTATTTTTCCTTGTTAATATTTTAAAGTTTGTGTAGTTTCAAAAGACACACATAAACTTTAAAAAATTAATATGAAAAAAATATATTACAACCGAAAATAATTATATTATTGTTTACAATAGTTTTTCACTTTATTCCCCTGATTTTTTGAGGTCAAAAATAACATATATGTAAATAATGGCTTCTTCCACTTTTCTAATTGTTATAGCTCTTATTTCTTTTTCCAGAAAGTGTTAAATAATAATGTTGATAGTGGACATATTTTTTTATTTCTGGTTTTAATGAGAATGCTTCTAAATTTCTCCATCAAAAATTAAGCAAGGCTTTGCAATGAAATGTATCATCTCGATGTATGGAGGTGATCATATGGTTTTAATGTTTTAACTGCTTATACTGAATTTAAAAAATTATCTTTAGCCATTTTAAGGGAAATAAATTCATATCACTTAGTTCATTAAACAATCACAGGACTTCCAGGGTCTTCTTCAGAACCGTCAACTCCCTCCTGCATTATTCCCTTCCTTCTCAATCTCAGCTGCCACAGGACTGTGGAAGGGTGTGGATGACAACTAAACCACCCCCTGTGGTTTCATATATTTTCTGGGTAGTAAGGTATCTAGAATCATGTAAATTTGTACTAAAAATTCAGTTTTTGGCAAAGAGTTTCTGTTACACTTTGCACACATTAGGAAGAATGCCTTTTGTGTTTAGCATAAGAGACTAAGATTAAAACATTGTGTATTGAAAGGTCAAGGACAAAGTTGCTGAGATGGGAAACACACTGGACTTGAAAACAGAAATTCCAGTTATGTGCTTGCCCCTTGCTACCTTTTCTTGGACTAGTCATTTGACTACTCTCAGACACAGATAATGAGTGAAAAAGATCACTGTAAGTTTTAAAGCACCCTACCAACATAAGGCATCATCTTCCAATTTTAAGTATGTTGAAAATCTTTAAAATTATTTATTTCAAAATTGCCTTTAAAGCATATTAAGTTTTTCACAATACTTAACTCAATGAGTTTTTGTCCTACACAAAATGACATGAAGTCCATTAAAAGAGGGCAGTTCACTAAAATGCAGCTTCTCTAGCAACACACAGAGCCGCCCCAGTGTGCAAGTGGTACCTCTCAGATTTGAACCCAAAACTGCTATTCTTCCAGAACCTCCTGGTTCTGACCATTACCTTTCTTTTCCTTTCAAAGCGTGAGCTTCCTTACATCAGGGTCTTGAGAAATTTGCAGCCACTTTCCTTTAAATGCCCAAGTCTCAGGACTTGGTTGGGAAGATGAGGGAAGTCTTCAGAAAGCAGCTCCAGAAACTTAAAGCTGTGAATGCTTCCGGAGGCAAATGAGCCCAGAATATACAAGCCTGTGCATTCTCTGATAATAACTTTCCCCATCTTTCCACTCTTCTGTAGCAGCAAACACTAGACAGAAATGAATAGCTCAATAAATTATACTGCCACTAGTGAAGTTTAACATTCAAGTCATTTATTTTTCTGTTCAATTCTGCGAAATGTATGTTAAATTAAATAATGAGGGGACAGTGGCTCCATTTGCCTGTAAAGTCTCAGTTCTGGTTTTGGTGTCACCTTTACACCATGACCCTTAAGCCATCCAGTGGATGTAGTAAATTAACCTCTCTCCGATGCATCAAGAAGAGGACTAGTAATATAAAATCCTTGCAAGAATTGAGAAGATAATCATACAAGTCATTTTCTGTGTTCCGTGGTTCAGATTAAGGATGAATTTTTGATAATGGAGGAAAAAGGCTGAGATATGGTTTTGAAGTCAGATCACTTGGATTCTAACTTCACCTCTTTCTACCTGTACATCTTTTTTTTTTTTTGAAGGGGGGAGTGTGGGGGAAACTCAACTTCCTCACTGGTGAAAAGGCAAAAGTAATAGTACCTACTTCTTGAGATTTATACATGTAAGACACTCAGAACAGAACCTAACATATAGTAAATTTTCAATAAATGTTATTATATTGAAAGAAAATAAAAGCAAATAAAGTCTCTTCCTCCCAAAAGAGACATGTCTTCTTTAACCTTTCATATATCTAAGTAAAATTTAGCATTTGTGTAAATATCAGAAAAATGTATTATCATTCTGAATGAGAGGTACTATATTTTAAATTGTAAGTCCAGTAGTTTAGATAAAATATTTTTCATTACTATGAAACTATGTGGTCTGATAAAATGTTTTTCCAGGTTATATTTTATTCTTTTTTTATTTATCCAACATATATTGACTAAAACATATTCAACCAGACATTATTAGGAACGTTAAAAGAAAAATGCTTCATCTCAGCCCATAAAAAGTTAATGTGACCTGGAAGGGGAGAGAAGATATCTAACGTATTGACTCTATTACATGGTCAATGCCTCCAATACACATAACCAAGATATTACATAAATTTGGAAGCAAAGCATGATTTCTAATCAATGATATTAAGCACAGATCCGTGGAGCACATGGCTTTTGAATCAAATCCCAAATCATCAGTGGTGTATGCACAGGTTGAAAAGGGCTCCATGGGTAAAATATCTAACTGGACGGGTTTACAGATGTTTATATAAATGGGCAAAGACTCCAGTTTCACTGATAAGAAAAGCAATAATATGATATGAGGCTGGCAATGTAAGATGATCGCACTATGTGGAATATGAAGGCTGCCAAGGTATGTCTGAATTTTTATTTGGTCGGCACTAAAGAATAGATATATTCTTGGTGGACTGATTGATATTTGTTTCTTCTTTAGGTTTCTTTGGTTAGCTTGGTAGCCAATGCTCTCGGTTACTCAGAACTTGGTGCCATCAAATCCCTACGGACATTAAGAGCTTTAAGACCACTGAGGGCTTTATCCCGGTTTGAAGGCATGAGGGTAAGAAAAATACAGGTTCTCTGATGATTCATGTCAAAATTAAATGTAAGGATTTCCCTGGCAGTCCAGTGGTTAAGACTCCAGGTCCCAACGCAGGGGGCACAGGTTCAATCCCTGGTCACATGGGATCCCACATGCCACACAGCGCGGCCAAAAAATTAATTAATTAAATAAAACGCGTTGTTGAAAAAAATTAAGTGTAGGTAATGATTTAGATACAGAGGGCTGCCATACTCTTCTGATATTTATTTCATAGAATTACAAAATTTCAAAGCAGAAATCCTAAGGATCACTGAGCCTAGCCTCCTGAAACTAAAATAGGCCCTCAAAAATTGTTTGTGGCAGAACTAGAACTAGAATCCAAGTCTTCTGGTGACAGTTCAAGGATATTTCCACAACAAGTAAAACCTATGTGTTGCCATTTATTTCTTTTCATTGCTTATGCATTTTATAATTATTTACTACTGACATTCATCCTAGGAGGAGATTTTTCTTCCTCTCAGTAGGTAGTTTGATTTCTAAACAATTACCAGTAATGAATGAAAGATAGAATGGTTTTTGTGTGCTCTACTTCTTCAATTAATATCAGTAATAAAAGTTGTTGTACAAGAAAACAACACTAAATTGTAGCCTCTGACAAAATCTATATATCCTAAGCAACCAAAGTAGGGGTTAGGATAATTAACTAAGTATTGAAGGCAACCCCTGGGGTTTGTTTCACAGATCTCCCTTTTAAGTGAGCATTCTGAATGAGGTTCACTTTTTCCATTAGCACTTGTATTTTCCTCTCCAGCTCTCTTCCTTAGTGTATATTTTATGCATCTAAACATAAAGTACACACTTATATACACATCTACTTGTCACGCCCCTCAAAATACTATTTAGCACAAAGGCCAGCTTTGTTTAATCCAGCTTGCAAATGCACATGGATACTGAATTTCTTCTATGCCATGGGGCTTTTATGTTAGGAGGTGGTTTGTTTAAGTGATAAAAACACTTCAGTTTTGACTTTGAGATTCACTCACCAGGAAGAATGAAACCACTCTCCAGATGCACTGTAAGCAAAGAAATACTTGCTTTTACATTATAAGTTTCTTTCATTGCTACTTGATAAAGTCACAAGACAAGATAAAGTTAATAAAAATGATTATGTAATTTCAAGTTTTTTCCACATCAATCTTTTACCATCATTCACATTATTTAAGCCTTCATCTGGCTGCATGGTTTCATATGAATAATTCTTTTTTTTTTTTTGCGGTATGTGGGCCTCTCACTGTTGTGGCCTCTCCCATTGTGGAGCACAGGCTCCGGACGCACAGGCTCAGCGGCCATGGCTCACGGGCCCAGCCGCTCCGTGGCATGTGGGATCTTCCCGGACCGGGGCACGAACCTGTGTCCCCTGCATCGGCAGGCGGACTCTCAATCACTGCACCACAAGGGAAGCCCGAATAATCCATTTTTGAGGGGAGACAGCAATTGAACAAAATAGAAAACTTCCAAGTTTACTCTAATCTGAAAACTATTCTAGTTTGGCATTTTTAATTTTGTCATATGGCAGAATTAACATTCTAGGTATAAAATATGGTAAAAGGCATGCATTTATTTGATGATAAGAGAACTTGTGGGAGGTCATTTTACACACATTTTAGAGCCAAGACAACCTGGTTTCAGTATAATATATATGACAATTTCTAAATGAAATAAGATTCAAGTAGCATAAGAAATTTTTACAATTTTGGATTTCAGGTTTTGATATTAATTCTTTGGTGTTGATTTCTAAAATAATGTTTCAGTATTTTAAAATAAAACAATCGTTTCATTTAATATAAGTGCCTAACAAAATAGTCCCAGTATGAGCTAGATTAATTAGATAAGAAAAGATACAAATCACTAGAGATTTGAAAATACACATTAATCTCTTCTGAATTTAGAGGAAAGATGACTGAATTTCTCCTTCATGAAATAGGTTGGCCTGGGTTGGTGAAGTAACATGTGCCCTGAAGTGAACATTTAAGAGATTTGGATCAATAATAATGGGAATACATTCAGTAATTTATGTCCAGAGATAAATTCCATCTCATTTCCTAATTTAATATACTTTTTTAAAATTAGGAATTATCAATATGGGGAAAAAGGACCTTGTAAATTCCTTATACCATTCTTCAACTTCATCAAAAGTTAACTTGATCTGGTGATACAGATTTAAGGCATTATTAATACTTTATTTGTAATGGGTTTGTTTAACCATGTTTTCAATCAATCATTCATGAACACACCTGAAAGTTAACATGTATTGTTGAATGATGATTATTTCTTGTTGGTATTTAATACATCTTTTTTTTTTCTTTTTTTCCCCAGCATACAAACATTTTCTGACTCCATCTTACTATATCAGGTTTTTGTTTATTTCTTTTCACACTTTGGCATATTTTGCTTTCTTTAAATCCTTTAGCTCTTTAGTGTGTCACTGTTTGTTTTCCCCTACCGAATATGTCCTAGAAAATATCAGAAGAAACAAACTTGTCCACCTAGATTTTTATTTAACTCGTTTCACACCCATTTTATATTGAATAAATAATGGAAGAAATGGTTTCCATTTTAACAATTTGTAAGCTGCCTTATCCTTATCTCCTCTTCTAGGTGGTTGTGAATGCTCTTGTTGGAGCAATTCCCTCTATCATGAACGTGCTGTTGGTTTGTCTCATCTTCTGGCTGATCTTTAGCATCATGGGTGTGAATTTGTTTGCTGGCAAGTTCTACCACTGTGTAAACACGACAACTGGTAACATGTTTGAAGTTAGTGAAGTTAACAATTTGAGTGATTGTCAGGCTCTTGGCAAGAAAGCTCGGTGGAAAAATGTGAAAGTAAACTTTGATAATGTTGGCGCTGGCTATCTCGCATTGCTTCAAGTGGTAAGTGCCTACTGTATGAGTTTTGAATACGTTTTCAAAATGTTTCAAGTAAAATCATTTCTCTGATGTTCTTTGAGTGATTAATATCTCATAGCACGAAAGTAGTTGATGATAACACCTGTACTATTAGCGTGACTTGACTAAAGAAGATGTTTTGCAGTGATTTTAAAATGTATTTTCCCCAGTGTTCAGTTGTTAATATGTTTTAATGTGATTTTATATTTCTGCTTCCTGTCTTTTCTTACTCTATTATTGAGTGTTATTGTGCTATTACCATTTTTAATTTTCTGTAGCAATAAATGCCAAAGAAGCAATTATATGTATTAAAATAATAACGTATCTATTGTAGTGATTAATTAAATGTATAGATTATTAATCTATGTATTAATCTAAGTATTAATTAATTAACACACAGATACAGATAATGTACAGATTAATGTACAGATAATTGTACCAAGATCTAAGGAGTATAGTTCTACTATGTGTGGAAATGCAAATCTTATGGAGTGGGTTTCAAAATGTGTAATATTTAATTATTTTGACTTAACTGACAGTATATTAACTAATCAAGAATTTAATGAAAACAGTTGAGTGTTTAAAGACACAAGAGGTTTGAATCATAGAGCTTACCTTTTGAAAGGGATTTGAGACTGAGATGAGAGTTTCACCTAGTTACATGTTAGTGTAGAAAAAAACAAAATACCTTCCAAGACAAACAAAGAAAAAGAGTTCCAGTTTTGAAATAAAATCTTGTTCTATTTCAATTTCATTTCTTCATTCAATCCATTTCAATCTCTTTGTAGAATATTTCATAATATTGTACAAAAAGTTATATTTAATAACACTATCATATTTTCATGTTAAAATGCGTATTCTTGGATTAGGTTTTTATGCAGAATTCAAATATATGTTGTTTACAGGCCACATTTAAAGGCTGGATGGATATTATGTATGCAGCTGTTGATTCACGAGATGTAAGTTTCACTCAGATACTATTTATAGCTACTAGATTTTTCCATAGTGATAATTTAACTGAAAGGCCCAGAATTTTATATTAGAAGCAATCAGAACATTTATAACTGCATATATAAATTCTCTTTTTAAGCCAATTCACTTCAATATAAATGATATTTTGGTTAACATATGTCTATTATAGATCTAATATGAAAGGATATCTAACTGCATGGATTAGAAGAATCAGATTGGTCCAGTAAATGAGACTCTTAAGATTGGGAAAGCTGCTCAGTGGGCAAGTAATTTGTCTCTCCCTACCCCTGGAGAGTATGATAAACCAGAGTCTGTGAAGCAGCTTCCAAAAATATCATGATAAAAGCAAGCAAGTTTCAGGGAAACTCAATTTAGAAAATAGGAATAAAAATAGTTCCTCAGAACATATCTGTTTATGCTGAATTTTCCTCTTAGAATTTGATGTTCTGTTATTAAAGCCTTATCTCCAAGAGCTAGCATTTACAAACCCAAGGAGAAAATATTGCAAAAAAAATTATAGTAAGACTAATAACAGGTTCAAAATGTTTGCCTTGTTTATACCACTGCTACTTACTCTAAAGAATAGGTACAGGTAAGCCACAATGGGAAAATAGATTTAAGAACAATCGTAAAATTACAAATTTTCATTATATTAGGTCATACTAACTTGAGAAAAGAATTGCTTTTGCAGAACAGTATCTCAGGTCAAGGCAAAAATAACTCTATAATAAGCAACAACACTCACCAAATTTTTAATTTAGCTCAAGTATTTATTGTGTTTTTAAATATTATTTAATATTTTCAATATTATTTAGGTTAAACTTCAGCCTGTATATGAAGAAAATCTGTATATGTACTTATACTTTGTCATCTTTATCATCTTTGGGTCATTCTTCACTCTGAATCTATTCATTGGTGTCATCATAGATAACTTCAACCAACAGAAAAAGAAGATAAGTATTCCTCAGCTCTCACCTTTCTCCATTCTGAGGTTCTGTCTGTTTTACATCCAAATAACCAGGACACTCATAGTCATGACGGAGTTAGATCATTTTTAAATTGTCTTCCATTCACTATGTGGTCAGTTCAGCTGCAGAGGAGCCCAGCCTCTAACTGGTGGCTCCTCTCCAGATTCATCCTCTGCAGATCTGCTGTAGTGTCTTTCTGACTCAAAAATATGACCACTGCTTCAAAACATCCAGTGGGCCTCAATGCTTTACCCTTGCTTACAGAGCCTTTCAGGAATTATCTCCACCCAGTCTTCCTGCTTCATCTTCTTCCACACCACACTTTCTATATGCACTTCCCTACTCCTCAGGTACCCACCATTAACACTATCACTTGCTACATACACAGCTACATGGATTTTCTGCCCTTTTCTGAACAAGGCATGCTCTTCTCCCTCCATGACTTTACATAGGATATTTTCTCTTCCTAAAGTGCTTTGCCTAGCAAACCCTTAATCATCCTTTAAGGTCTAGCTTAAGAGTACTCCCCTATACAAAGCCTGTTTCTGAATCTCGGAACAGATTCAGAAACAGATTATTGTTATCTCTGCAGTACTGGGTTGTTTTTGTTTGTTTGCATATAGACACTGTGTCTTATATATCTATGTAGTTCTGATACTGGGTGCACTGTCTAAGACACAGGAAGTGCTCAAAAAGTGTTGAATAAAGAAGTAAAATTGTCAACACTGAAATGACTAAGATTTTTTTTCTTTCATGAAAATATATTTGAGACTCCTGAGCCTCCTTCTAAATGTAATATAATCAAATTAGAATCCTGTACTAATCAGAGTTTTATGTGATTATGGGTTTTACATAATGTTAAGGTACTCAGAATTTCACATAAAAGGGAAAAGCAGGATAAATCTATATGAAGCAGGATAATATCCATTTAAAAACTGAAAAAAAAGCATTAAAGGAGAGACTCAGAAATACTTTTGTAAAAGTACTGTTGTAATACAGGTTGGATTGTAACCAGTTTTATACTATGTCTTTACTTTGGAGGTCAAGACATATTTATGACAGAGGAACAAAAAAAATATTACAATGCAATGAAGAAACTTGGGTCCAAGAAACCTCAGAAACCCATACCTCGGCCTGCAGTAAGAATTACTCATCTTCTTTAACATTCCAAAGCCCTATTTCCATATGATGAAATTGGGCAGTGCTCTGGATCAGAACATATTAGGTGATATCATCAATATATAATATGACCTAATTGTGAAGTACATACTGTGTAACACAATTTGCAACTACTACACTGTAAGAATTACTAAGTTCTTAAAAATGAGGCAATGTTCTTTAGTTTGTCAGTTGAAAACCTCCAAGTCAGGGTTCCCAATAACTGCTTCCAAAGCAAGGTTCATGCTCCTGCTGCCACCTACTGCTGCCAACAACACACCTGGTTCCAGCTCCTCTGATCTTGTTACATGGCACCCTCTTATCCTTTTAAGTAGATGGAGTTTTCCAGACTTCCCATTCTACACCCATGGGCTCCCTCTATGCTATTTGTTCTCTCCATTGTTATGACTAGAAAATATTTTTAACGTTTTTAGAAAGGAAAAGTGTATCATCAAAATAGTTTGTTTCAGCAAATACACCCACACACAAAAGATTTATTCAGAATGCATACTCTGTAGAGCTTCATTATAGTGGAAAGTCATAAAGATGGCGGACTATGTTCACAGAGCTGTATTCTAAATCACCTATCCTCTTAGATGGGTAAGGAATAAGGAACTGAGACCCAAAGAAGGTATATACTGTACGTAAAGTCACAAAGCCTGTAATCGCCAGAACTGGGACTTGACAAGGTCTCATGAATCCTATAAATGACTCCACTTTGCATTATTTTTAAGAGTAGTTGGAGTAGGTGCAGGAGGGGGGTGGGGGGGGAGGGGAAGCAGGGCAGAGGGATGATGTAAGGGAGGGCACAAAAAAGGGCATATACCTACTTTACTGAATGTCATTTAAATATTATAGTTAGAAGAGGCAGAATTAAATAGAAAACAACTGACATATTTTGAGGGATGGACAGACAGAAATAAGCTATAATTCAAAATCCCTAAAGCATTGATAAATGAATTGGCATATTCATCCATCTAAAAGTCTGTCTATATTAACCTACTTTGTAAATCTTCATTATTAGTTGTCATTATTTTTTGTAAAAATTATCAGTTATTAAAATCAAGCAAAGCCCATGCACATTATCAACCAGTTGCCACCAATTTATGTTTTATTCAGCTTTGTCTTCCCATGGGACCTAAATAAAACAATTATATTTTGTTTTTGTCGTATGACATTCTTCATTTATTGCTCTTTTTTTAACAAATTTGTTTGCGGTAATGTGAGAAGGGTGCACATCCCATGGGCCATACGTAAAGGACTTCATCTGCAATTTTATGGATCAATATTTATGAAATATGCATATTAACCTTCTCCTTCCTCTCCTTCTAGAACAAATACCAAGGAATGGTCTTTGATTTTGTAACCAGACAAGTTTTTGATATCAGCATCATGATCCTTATCTGCCTCAATATGGTCACCATGATGGTAGAAACTGATGACCAGAGCAAATATATGACTCTAGTCTTGTCCCGGATCAACCTTGTGTTCATTATCCTGTTCACTGGAGAATTTGTGCTGAAACTTATCTCCCTCAGATACTACTACTTCACCATAGGCTGGAACATCTTTGATTTTGTGGTGGTGATTCTCTCCATTGTAGGTAAGAATGGTTTATTTACAGAGAAGTGCAGTTGTTGGAAAAGTCCCCAAAGCCTATCACCTGTGTAACATGGAAATTAGATCTGAGAATCATAATGTGTATAACTCTAAAGTTCAACACTCTTGTTCATTTTCCACTAACTGAAGAATTTAACTATTCAAAAAAAGAAAACAATATATTTGAAGATTTCAGAAATAGTCTTTGTTTGCTGTTGGCACATTTCATATGCGAGGATAACTATTCATAGTAATTGGGTGTATATAATCTTAAAATGCCATACCACTATGTGAGATTATTTAACTTATGGGATTTTGCAAGAGTCCATATTGGTTTATGACATTATAGAATTATTAAATAAAACTCTATAATCTTTCACTGGTAATATTAGGAAGTGGATCCAAACAGTAAAGGTTTATACGCATAACAAATTTGTTGTTTTCATTAACCTTGCAAAGAAAAAGCATTCATATAAGCATAAGATACTCACTGTTTAGCTGTTTTCTGTATTGTTCCATAGGTATGTTTCTGGCTGAGCTGATAGAGAAATATTTTGTGTCCCCTACCCTGTTCCGAGTGATCCGTCTTGCCAGGATTGGCCGAATCCTGCGTCTGATCAAAGGGGCCAAGGGGATTCGCACGCTGCTCTTTGCTTTGATGATGTCCCTTCCTGCGTTGTTTAACATCGGCCTCCTGCTCTTCCTAGTCATGTTCATCTACGCCATCTTTGGGATGTCCAACTTTGCCTATGTTAAAAAGGAAGCTGGAATTGATGACATGTTCAATTTTGAAACTTTTGGCAACAGCATGATCTGCCTGTTCCAGATTACCACCTCTGGTGGCTGGGATGTATTGCTAGCACCTATTCTCAACAGTGCACCGCCTGACTGTGACCCTGACACAATTCACCCTGGCAGCTCAGTTAAGGGAGATTGTGGGAACCCATCTGTGGGGATTTTCTTTTTTGTCAGTTACATCATCATATCATTTCTGGTCGTGGTGAACATGTACATCGCTGTCATCCTGGAGAACTTCAGTGTTGCTACTGAAGAAAGTGCAGAGCCCCTGAGTGAGGACGACTTTGAGATGTTCTATGAGGTTTGGGAGAAGTTTGATCCTGATGCCACCCAGTTCATAGAGTTCTCCAAGCTCTCTGATTTTGCAGCTGCCCTGGATCCTCCTCTTCTCATAGCAAAACCAAACAAAGTCCAGCTCATTGCCATGGATCTGCCCATGGTCAATGGGGACAGGATCCACTGCCTCGACATTTTATTTGCCTTTACAAAGCGTGTTTTGGGTGAAAGTGGAGAGATGGATGCCCTTCGAATACAAATGGAAGATCGGTTCATGGCATCGAACCCCTCCAAAGTCTCCTATGAGCCCATTACAACCACTTTGAAACGCAAACAAGAGGAGGTATCTGCTGCTATCATTCAGCGTAATTTCAGATGTTATCTTTTAAGGCAAAGGTTAAAGACGGTATTAAGTGAGTATAACAAAGAGGCAATCAAAGGGAGGATTGATTTACCTATAAAAGACGATATGATTATTGACAAATTAAATGGGAACTCCACCCCAGAAAAAACAGATGGAAGTTCCTCTACCACCTCTCCTCCTTCCTATGATAGTGTAACAAAGCCAGACAAAGAAAAGTTTGGAAAAGACAGACCAGAAAAAGAAAGCAAAGGGAAAGAGGTGAGGGAAAATCAAAAGTAAAAAGAGACAAAGAATTATCTTTGTGATCAATTGTTTACAGCCTAAGAAGGTAAAGTTTATGTGTCAACTGGACTCCCAGAGGAGGTCTATGCCAAACTGTTTTAACAAATACTCATGGTCAGTGCCTATAACAAGACAGTGACCTCTCCATCACTATAACTCTGTGAGTCAGGGTATCAACACTGACAAGAGGTTGCTGTTTTCATTACCAGCTGACACTGCTGAGGAGAAACTCAATGGCTACCTAGACTGTAGGGATAGTTGTGCAAAGTGATCATTGTAACTACACCAAACACTTTTAGTACAGTACTTGCATCCACTCTATTTTTAACTTCCATATCTGCAATATTTTTACAAAATTTGTTCTAGTGGATTTCCCTAGTCACTACTTCATAGTTTATTCATAATACTATGTCACTATTTTTGCAAATGAAATTTAAGTTGAGAAAAAAGTATATAAGAGCCCTGTGTTCCTACTCCACAAGTTTCTCGAATAATCAGACAAAGGGTTTTGTCCAAGAGATGAAGTTCTTGCTCAAAACCAGAAAGAAAAAATCTAATAACAATTTCAGGTACTTCCGTTTTCTAGACGGCTTTAATTTTGAAAGTGGTTTAGTCTATGTTTGTTTATATCTAAACAGTTACGTGCCTGTAAAGTCTCCTCTAATTTTTAAAGGATTATTTTTATGCAAAGTATTCTGTTTCAGCAAGTGCAAATTTTATTCTAAGTTCCAGAGCACTATATTTAATTTTGGTTAAATGCTTTCCAAAAAAAGTAATCTAATAAATCTGTTCTAGAAAAGTATATCTAAAGTATCGCTTTAGAATAGTTGTTCCACCTTCTGATTCAGTGTTGCTTTGCCATCTTCTGCTCTCAGCAAAGCTGACATTTTATGTCAATTAAACACACCCTCTTTTATGTAAATAGTTATTTTATCCTGTGGGGCATGTTTGGGAATATATATATATATATATATATATCCTGATAAACAACTTCTATTAAATCAAGTATGTACCACAGTGTATGTGTCTTTTACGAGCTTCCAACGGGGTTGTATCCTGCACCATTCATTAAACATAAATAGTTTGAAGACTACCACTAATGCATGTTAATTACCTATGCTGCTCTATTTTACTCAATCCATTCTTCACAAGTCTTGGTTAGAAGTCGTCACATGTTGGTAGTAGAGTGATTTAACCAGCTCTATGTCTAGTACATCAAGCAGAATAGCTTGCAGTTATTTAAAAGCACCTTTCCTTTTGCATTTTTAATTCAACTTGTGTCATATGGTGTCTCTCTAGATTTCAAGGAAACACACTGCATACTGCCTACTGTCAAAACCTATACTTCATATTTTGCTAAAATATGTCTAAAACTTGTTTAAATATAAATAATGTAAAAATATAATCAATTTTATTTGTTGCATTTTGTACATAAGAAAATTATTTTCAGGTTGATGACATGCCAATTTATTTTACTTTATGCTTTTTCTTTTTATTTTTAATCACAACTCCAAACTTTTAAATCCATAAGAATTTTCAATGGATAATTTCTTAAAATAAAAGTTAAACAATGTGTTTTGTGGATTTCTTTGTTATATTTTCTACCATTCCAGTAGGAGAACATTGGTCAAAAATTGAAACCTAGATCATTTTCTACCAACTATGGTTGCCTCAATATAACCCTTTATCCATGGAAGGTTTTTTTTTACTCAACTTTTGTAGTATTTGCTTATGCAGACTAGTCTTATTTTTTTAATTCCTATTGCACTAAAGCTATCAGAGATATAACTTGGGCTCTGACCCTTTTAGCCATGAACATAGTGGCTAAGCTGTGCAATTACCTAACATGATATAAATTTTTGTTTTTTGCACAAACTAAAAGATTAATGTTAATTCCTTTTACACAACTATTTACTTGTAGTGTATTGATGAACTGCATGCAGGGAATTGCTATTACTAAAACGAATGGTGAGCTATGTCATTATTGAGCCAAACGAATAAATATTTCATTTTTTATTGTATTTAATTTCCTGGCTTCTGGGTTTTTTTTTATTGTTGGAAGTTTAAAACATATATAATTAATGAAACCTGTACTTGATCTGACATTTGTATACATAAAAGTTCCCATGAATTTTATAACAACCTACTGCATGATCCACCAAGCAGTACTATAGAATAAAGTCTATTAAAAGCAGTTTTTGTGAACTTTTCTCTGTGCAAAAGATGAAGCTCACATATTCCAACTTTCAAGTTCAACAACAATAATAGTAGCCATCTATAATGGTTATCCATTTCAATTAACTCCCTTGGCTGTAAACATTTTGACCTCAACTCCTCTCAATGTAATTATTGTAATCTCCAAATTTCTTGGCACTAAATAAATGTTATATTACATAGTTTGTTACTTAAATCCATTTTATGAACTCCTATTTACACATAAAATATTAATGATGCAGTGATTGAAAATTTATATTAACATTTTTTTCAGGGTCCCTTGGATTTATGTCAGGTCAAAACCAAATGTTTCTTCTCAGTAGAAAACTCCAGTTATAATGCTTATATTTTTGATGAATTGGATCTAAATACGCATTTCATAATTTCCCCAACATAAACGGTATGAGGTGACTTAATTGTAATTTGTTGCCTTCTTGCTGTTCAGGTAAATTTTCAGATCTTGCCAACACCACAGAGAAGTCAAGTATTACTCTGCAAAGTCCTTAACCTTTTTATGCATCCTATTATATAATCATTAGCCAAGCAATCTATTAATTGATATGCATTATATCTAAATGATCTTATGTTCAGAAGAGTCTCAGCTGCAAAAAACAAAAAATACTTTAAAAAATATACCTAGCTAAAGGATATTCGGAAAAATGTTCAGAATACAGGGTTGCTAATACAATTTGACAGATTTTTGAAATAACTACTTTCACAAGAAAAATCCTTCTATTATTAAACTTCATGATAGAATTTTGTAAAAAATAGAATTAAACAAGTTGGACATAGAAATAACAATACCATGAAATTAAAGAAACTTAAATTCACCAACAAGTGATACTAAATCAACAATAAGTGATACTAAATTACCAATAAGTGATCCTTTAGTAAAGAAAAACCATTTGTGTGGAGAGAAAAATGAGAATTCTGCATTTCAAATAATGTAGCTGAAAGATAATGTCTATATAAATTTACGTGTTTTACTAATCTTCAAATAACTAGAATACAATAACTTGAAAATCATTCTTGTGCATTTCAAACTACTCAGTAGTAATCATAAAGAAAGTTCTTACTGACCATTTTTGTGGAAATGAAAAATGTAAGAAGAACTGGACCAAGAGTTCTGACACTTGGCTTCTAGTTTCAGTTCTGGTATAAAACTAGCAGTGTAATCCAGGCAAACCAAATTCTGGCCCCTCAGATTCCCCCTTTATTTGAATGGGGATGCTGGATTAGGTATGCTGTCTCTAGTAGTACTTTAATTCTAAAATTCTATGTTCAAAATCAAATTGCCATTCAAAATGAGTAATTTCCTTTATATGAATAATACTTAATTTAAAAAAATGTGCATTGTCAATACACCATTTAAAACATTACTCAGATAACTTAAAATAGAAATGCAACATCTGACCTTGACTTTAGCCCCACTAATGAAGAAGTCTTCTTATCCTCAAAGATTTTATATGACAAAGTTGAAGAATGTTTTAAATAATTGAAAGGACAGCTATTATTTTTCTTCTATGATGTTACAGATTTCTAAAAGACAACACCTGATATGTAACAGAAGAAATTAAAACAAAGAAATCATTAGTTATTTGTAAAATTGTCTCGAACTACAAGTGTACTTACTCCTTCTGTCATTAACATTTGCCACAAAACTTAAGGAAGTTGGGCTTAAGTCTTATATTCCCTAGAACACTATTTTTACTGAAAAAAGAATAAAAGATGCACATCATTCTCTTATGATAACACCTAAAATGTTTTATTCTTTCACAGAGAAAGACATTTATGATTTGATGCAACCAAACTTTGTTGTAACTGTCTCCTTCCTATGTGTCCTTCCATCTGCAGTATTTCTCCTCTCCTCTTCTCTCCAGAGTCTCTCCAATATTCCGTCCAGCTGGCATACTGAAATACACATCTGAAATCTTCTAAACCTGATGGCATCCCATTATTCAGAAAATCCATTTCCCTTTCTTATTACAGAGTTTAAAAAAAAAAAAAAAAAAACCCTGAATAACCTGTCCCTCACATATCCCACTACTATCCTCTGTCATTGGCCATCACTCCACAACTCATGCCTCCTCCCCACGGAATCACATAGTCTCCAATTACACAATTTTTGGACATCTCTCCTGTCTTGGCACATGCTACAGTCTTTGCCTGAAATGTCTTTCTCTTTTTTTCCCTGACAAATTGTTGCTCATCTTTCAAAAACTGGCTCAAATATCATCTTTTCAAAGCTTCCTCAGATTTCCCCGAAACATTTCTCCTCAGACTTCCTAATGTGCATCTAGGATTTTATGTACCATACCATGCTGTATTACCTCCTTTGCACTTATCTCTTCTAATAGATTGTAGTATATCCAAGGTATGGGATGCATCTCATTAATTTTCTCACCCTTTTATCCTTTATCAGCAATGACTAACAGGGTATGTGACTACCAGTTTTCAGATACATTGCTAGAATTGAGTCTTGCAGGAAAACACAAAAATACTTAAGTGCCAAACAACACCACCAGTAAATTTTTCCAGTCCTTACTGAGAATGACTCTCTAATTTATTAGCATCTAAATTCAGATAAAGCACTACCATAATTACAAAATATCTCAGAAATACAGTACACCTTGTAACTATAGTTTACAAGCAATGCCTATTGCCTAGCAAAAACTACTGAAAAAAAATAATTTCATTTCATTAATTCTGCCAGTGAAAGAATAGGTTTACTTAGTTGTCCTCAATTAGATGTATGCTGCATGGATGAAAAAACATAATCAGGTTTTATTTCACTACCTTAATCATGTATATATTCTTCACTTGAATAACTCATAGGTACACTGGTAATACACTGATAACTAGGATTTTGCTTGATGAATGTATATTTCCAGCATATAATGGGACAATTATCCTAAAACTCTTGTCACAAAATATCTAAAAACAGAATAAAATATTTTTAGAAGATCATTTTAATGTACGGTTAGCCTTACCAGAAAACAAGGGAAATTCCTTAGGGCTGATAGTGAAAGGTAAGCTAGCACTAAAGTCAGAGGCTATTCTGTGGGCTTCTATTGATCCCAGTGACCTATAGCTTGGTTTTAACTGCCTGCGTACAGAAAATAGAAGACAAAGATTAACCCAATATGGGTTAGAGATCCTGAATAAATTCAAGATCCACAAAAAGCTACACACTTAATGAAAGCATTTTTAAAAATCAACCTTGCAAAAGCAGATAGAAAGAAAACCTTAGCAAGGGAACACTGTCTGGTCTTAGCTCTAGTTTACAGAAAAAAGTCTCCCAAGATTCATAGTCATAGACCCAGAATTCAGAGTCTAAATAAAACAGAGAGATCATGCGTGGTAAAATTCATTATTAGAAAGTCATATATACAAACTGAGATATATATTATCTCACATATACATATAATGTAAAAAAATTACATCATACACATGTATGATGTAATTATTTTCAGTGCAATCACAACAAAAATCTCAAATCCAAGCAGACTTTTCCTTTATAGAAACTGATGACCTGATTCTGAAATTTATATTGAAAAGCAAAAGACTGAGTAAGGCCAAGATAATCTTGACATAAAAGAACATAGCTGGAGAATTTACACTGCCTGAAAAAGAAAAAACAAAGACGATGAGTGAGAGATACAAAATTATGAGGCATACTTGAAGGATATCATGCTATTTACAGAAATAAAGAATGTAATGATTGAAATCAAAACAAAATGGGAGACTTAAAATCCACCTTCCTGAAACAGGGCAGAAAAGGCACACTGAAACTGCTCTTCTCCTACCATCCCAGCACATGCCCTGGCCTGACCTGAGCACCACTTAGACCCACTTGCTTCAGGACACAACTCCACACAGGGCGAGGGCTGCTGTGGCCGAGGGGTGTGTCGGCTGTAAGGCACAAAGATGGCTCAGACCCAGAGCAGTGTCTTAGTAGGGCAGGGGCAGACATTACAGGCACTTACACAGGCAGCACATCAGAAGCAGTCTGTGTCCCTGACTGCAGCCACATGGCCACAGCCCATGCCCCAACCCACACCTACCCCACCTGCTCTGCAGCACAGCTCCACACTACCACCACGGTAAGTCCTCTATGTTATCACCTATATGTGGAATCTAAAAACCAAAACAAATGTATATATATAACAAAACAGAAACAGACTCAGATATAGAGAACTAGTGGCTACTGGTGGGGAGAGGGATGAGGGGGCAAGAAAGAGGTATGGGATTAAGAGATACAAACTACTATGTATAAAGTAAATAAGCAACAAGGATATATTGTACAGCATAAGGAAATACAGCCATTACTTTGTAATAACTTTAAATGGAGCATAATCTATAAAAATATTGAATCACTACATTATATATCTGAAAGTAATACAATATTGTAAATCAACTATACTTAAATTAAAAAAAAGAATTCTAAGGTCTTCGTATTGTTCAGGAGTTTGGTAAAGATATTAACTTTAAATTTTGCTTAAAATGCTTACTAAAATCTTAAGGATATACATGTAAAGACAAAAAATGGAATAAAAACGTTATAACTACTATAGGAAGAAAATGGAAAACTTGATATTTAAGAAATTCAAAGGCACAAGAAGGAAGATAAAAGTAGGGAAAAATAAGACAAATAAAACCTACAAAACAACTTGGTGGAAATTAACAATACTCAACATGTAATGACTGCTTATTATGTTCTAATCTAGTCATTTTCAAATACTTTACATGGTAATCCTCATTAATCCACATTAATCCACATTAACCCGATGAAGATAAGAACTATGAAGAGATTGAGATACATGTAATATTCTTAACTTGCCCAATGATGCATTGCTAGGAAGAACCACAATAAAGATATTTATCCAGGAAAACTGGCTGTAGAGCCAATCTCTTAATCACTGCAACATACTGCTTTATTATCCAGGATAACTGTGTTACACAACTCCAGGGGAAAAATCACACTGTATTCTATAAAAATGGTATACTCTAGAGAAAAACTCCAGCATAGAATACAATATAACACCACGGCATTGGTGATATCTATAAAAATATGTCAGTAATATGTTAGTAATTACCAATGAATACATTGAACTGCCCAGTTAAAAGGCAAAGAAAATCATGTTTATTTTTACAGTCTAGTTATTTAAAATAAATAAACCTAAAACACAAAAATACAGAAAACTTAAAAGTAACAGGATTTGAAAATTATCAGGCAAATACTAACATAATGAATACTCACATATTTGTATTAGAGACAAAATAGGTTTAAAACTCTAAAACATATACACTACCATGTGTAAAATAGATAGCTAGTGGGAACATGCTATAAAGCACAGGAAGCTCAGCTCAGTGCTCTGTGATGACCTAGATGGGTGGGATGGGAGTGGGAGGTGGGAGGGAGGTCCAAGAGGGAGGCGATATAGGTATACGTATAGCTGATTCACATCATTGTACAGTAGAAAATAACACAACACTGTAAAGCAATTATACTCCAATTAAAAAAAAACTCTAAGACATAACAATTTTAAGCTGGATGCACTTATTGAAATTATCTTTAAAATATATAAAGCAAAAATCTATTCAATCCCAAGGGGAAACAGACAAATTTATCATACAATGAAAGATTTTAACATTTTTGCTGAATAACTGATAGCTCAAGTGGACAGGAAGACCTATAAGGATATGTAATCTTTGATTACAATTAGCTTTACCTATTAGACACATAAAGAACTCTGCAACAACATTTGAAAAAGTCTCAGTTTTTTTTTCAAGTGCACATGTTGCATTTACTAAAACTGCATTAAATGACAGATCAAAAAGCAAGTGTCAAAAAACTTCAAAGTACTGGTGTCATACAGAGCACACCACATTTTCTGATTTGGATACAATTAAATTACAAATTTAACTTTTAGGAATATATTTGAAGGCTTAAAAATGAACTTCTAGTTTCCTCTCCTGGAAATGATGAGGTAGATAATATCAGACCAATGTTCTGATAAATAAAAACTGTAGATCTTGAACAAAATACAATTACCTTTTGGTATAGGGAGTGACTCCAAAAAGCCAGAAAACTGGAAAAAGGAAATGGCACTGGATGAGTTTCCTGTTTATTACTGTTTTCATCTGAGTTCAGGATCCAGTCAGCACTGAGCTGAAATCTTGATAGAAATTTAGTCTTACAATTTGAGAAATCAGAGCATAGAGTTTGAAACAACCACAGCAGCTGGAAAGTGACAGAACCATACAAATCTGGTTGAGCCCTTAAATTTGCCCATGTGCAACAGATTTAGAGCTGCCATGCTAAGTCTTAAACATCCAGGGTTTTCAGCCGTTGCCCACTGCAGGGAAGATAGTCTGGAGTTGAACTCATCTGATATTTTTCAGAGGAACAAAAGAGAAGCCAGAGAATCTGCAAGGTACCTTTCACAACACTCAAAAGGAAAGGCAGGGCTTCCCTGGTGGCGCAGTGGTTGAGAGTCCGCCTGCTGCTGCAGGGGACACGGGTTCGTGCCCCGGTCCGGGAGGATCCCACGTGCCGCGGAGCGGCTGGGCCCGTGAGCCATGGCCGCTGAGCCTGCGCGTCCGGAGCCTGTGCTCCGCAGCGGGAGAGGCCACAACAGTGAGAGGCCCGCGTACCGCAAAAAAAAAAAAAAAAAAAACGAATCTTCTAGCATGGCTGAGTAAGAAACTCAGAGAACTCTCTCATCAGTAAAACGACTATTTAATTGGTCAAAATTATTAAGACCAATTATTTAAGGTCTCTGGAAATTGTCCTAGGGGCATACAACAAATGGAGAAACACTTCTTCAAGAAAATCTACTAAATATCAGGAAAAACAATAAGGGTATGTGGCATTTGAGCCACAACTCACTGTCTTCCCCTGCTGCCAGTTCCATGTTACAGGAGCTTTATCCTGGGCACTCTGAGAACGCAGGACTCCCTCTGCCCCTAGTGCTCAGTCCCAGGAGAAACAGGCTGCCTTCACTTCTCATTCTCATCCCCATCCCCACCCGTAGCCGCATACTGCAGGAACTCTATTCCAGACCGGCTTTCCTGAGAGGACCAGGTGTCTCTTGCCCCACCCAGTCTCCATTTGCATAGCACAAATTCTACCCGCGGCATGACAGATGAAGAGTACTTGGGGCCCGAACTACACCCACCTCAGCTCACTCAGAGGTCAGAGTTTCCACTACAGGAATGCCATGTCTAGACCAGGGGCTACCACCCACCATCGAGTACCCACTCCTAAAGAAGGATGTCACTGAGGGAGAGGCAGGACTCTGATTCGGTTGCAGTGGTGTGGGGCTCCTATCCAGAGAAGGCAGGCCAAAAGGAGAAAAAACTCTAAAGTAGTTCGTGAGAAGACTGACTTTATTTGGAACAGGAAGTGCAGAACTCCATGTCTAAGGATGTTTTTGAAAACAAGAGTGATCTAGGTGGACTTTAGTCGAGAGGAGGCTAGTAGTTCCACAATACAAGCAGAACAGCAGAGCAGTCATTAGTTTAATAGAGTAAACTAAGGAATGAGAAAGGCAAAACAGCCCTGTTGAGGTCATAGCCAATTCTATGGGTCAAGAGGACTGTATACACGCACTAGGCTTCACCCACTCAGGAGAAATCTGAAGAAGACATGGTGCAGACATTAAAGCACTCTCTGAACTGCAGGCAAACCCATTAAAATAGGACAGAAGGCTCACTTGCATGAAAGGCTTAAACCCAACCTCCAACTAAACACTGACTGAACAATAAACTTTTCTGACCCAGAGGTGACTCCTAGGAGGCCAGGATTAAAAAGAAATTCATACTCATCCCTGGCAGTCTGAAAGACTGTGTTCATGTCCAAGACTGTACTCCCTCAGGAGCAATCAGAGAGGAAAACTCCAAGCTACTAGTTCCTGGCTGAAAACCAAAAACAAAAATCCCTGGCCTGGGATAACAGCCTCCAAGCCACACACACATCCAATGGCAAAGTGTAAAAAAATTAACGGGCCTAGAGGGCTCAAGCAGAACATTGACAAATTAAGTAGCTAATGCTGATCCCAGGGTAATACCAAGGTATCCAGGCTAAGAAAGAAAAATAAAGGAAAATAATCTGAGCAGGGAAATTAGAGGCTGCACTAAGGAAATAGACTTTCCAAAATTAGTTCACCCAAATCACTAAATAAATAAAAATTAAAAGTTAAAAAAAACCAAGCAAGTAAATAACAACAACCTAGAGTTTAAAAACACAATAACTACAGTGGAAATTTCATTACAGGGGTTCCACAGTGAACTTCATCTGACAGAACAAAAAAGTCAACAAAGCTGAGGATAGATCAATAGAGATTACACAAAACTGAAAAACAGAGGGAGGAAAAAATGAAGTAAAATAAACAGCCTCAGGGAAATGTGAGATACCATTAAGCACACCAACATACGTGTAACGGTTGTACCAAAAGGAGAGAAAAAAAGAGAAAAAGAAAACATTTGAAGAAATAATGGCTGAAAACTTCCCAAATTTTATGAAAAGCATTAATCTACACATCCAAGAAGATAATAAGTATTGGCAAGCACGTGGAGAAATTGGTACTCTTGCACAATGCTGGCAGGAATGTAAAATGGTGTAGCTACTATGGAAAACAGTATGAAAGTTCCTCAAAAAATTAAAAATAGAACTGCCATATGATCCATCAATCCCACTTCTGATTATTTATCTAAAAGAATTGAAATCACAATCTCAAAGATATATCAGCACTCCCATTTTCATTGCAACACTAGTCAAAATATTCAAGTTATGGGAACAACCTAAATGTGCAATGACACATGAATGGATAAAGAAAATGTGGTATGCACATACAATGGAATACTGTTGAAGAAAGAAGTTATGCAATATGAGATAACATGGATGAACCTTGAGAACATTATGGGACGTGAAATAAACCATTCACAGAAAAACAAATACTGCATAATTCCATTGATATGAGGTATCTAAAGTAGTCAAATTCATAGATTCAAAGATTGGAATGGTGATTGCCAGGGGTTGAAGGAGGGGGAAATGGGGAGTTAAAACAGGCATAAAGTTTCAATTAATCAAGATGAATAAGCTCTAGAGATCTTCTGCACAACATTGTACCTACAATTAACAATAATGTTTTGTACACTTAAAAATGTGTTATGAGGGGCTTCCCTGGTGGTTTAGTGGTTGAGAGTCTGCCTGCCGATGCAGGGGACACGGGTTCGTGCCCCGGTCCGGGAAGATCCCGCATGCCGCGGAGCAGCTGGACCCGTGAGCCACGGCCGCTGAGCCTGCGCGTCCGGAGCCTGTGCTCCGCAACGGAAGAGGCCACGGCAGTGAGAGGCCCGCGTACAGCAAAAAAAAAAAAAAAAAAAAAAAAGTGTTATGAGGATAGATCTCCTTAAGTATTCATGTAATAAAATAAAATTTTTTAAATAAATTAAATAAAATCTTGCTGAGATTTACTTCAGAGATGGCATATAGTCTTTTTCAGTAAATATTCTGCATGTCTTTGAAAACAATGTCTATTCCGCAATTGTGAGGTACAGGGATCCACATATTTAGTGTTTACTCATCTCTGTATTGACGTTTTGTCTGCTTATTCTATTAGTTACTAAGAAAAGTAAGCTAAGACCTCCCATATAACTGTGGACTTGTCACGCTTAAATTTGGTCGTGCTTCACGCACCTGGTCCAGGATTCAAAGAAACCAAAAGCGAAGATTCCGAGAGCGGGTAGCCTGCCAGAGAGGCTGGCCCCCCGCAACGCGAAGCCGCACGCCGGCCTGGTCCCGGACCCAGAGAAGGAGAAAAAGATCTGGCGAGAGCTAGACGAGTCGCAGGCCCCAGTGCTGCCCACAGGACAGGCAACCACAAGCCCAATCTCGCACTCCGCTTGCGACCACGCGCCACCTCAGAGCGCAAATATGGCAGCTGCTCCGGTTCTGCGTGTGCACGTCACTACGCCGAAGTCGGACCGCAAAGGGAATTCTGGGAAACGTAGTTCCCGCTTATCTGAATTCGGTCCACGTGCAGCCCCCACCCCAGGGTAAGGAAGGATCCAGACCCCAAGACACTCTTGACACAGTAATTCATTTGATTCAGTATGCTAGTTGAAGCCACAAACTGGAAGAGACGGCTTGAGAGAAAACGTAGAGAAGAGAGGGAAGGTTATTGTACCAGCCCAGTACCATTACCAGATAGAGCCACGGGGCAAAAAGAATAATTTTTTTTTAACTCATTTCCTTGGAACAGAGCTTATTTAAGGGAATAAATATATATGTTAAATATTGCTGAAGATTTGTGGCAAATGTAAATCAAATGCTCACCCCCTAATGAATTAATCTGGTAAATTTAGGTTTGCACAATGTATATGGCACACATCTCTGTTGTCTAAGGATGAAATGGTTTTTTTGTGCGAGCTACATTTTTAAATTATACTAGTAAGTCTGTTTAAACAAAAAGTAAAGAAACAAACATTTTTTTCCTTTCAAATATTCATAATGTATAGCAACAATATTCCCAGGCTAAGGCAGCGTTTGGCTTTCCAATGATCATTAATATTTAAATCATTTCAGGGAATTGGAGAACTAGAGATAAAGTTAACACAAAACGGGAGAAGAGGATGTGAAACTATATGCCAGATGCTAGAAAAATCCCTGTGATATGGCCCTTTGTTTATGAAATAAGGTTTTGGGTGTGTGGCTTTTGGGTACAGCGTTATGCAGAGACATAATGCGCTGGTAAGAGGGGAAATGAGGTGAGATTTTCCTCAGAAACGGCCCCTCCCCCAGCTGTCAGAAGGTCTTTAGCTACAAGCAGCTTCCCAAAGGACACATCGTTGTCATGGAGACAGGAGAGGCCTCATCCTCTGTCCTCGGAGTAGAAACAGCAGGGCTGGTTGGTACTAGCTTGGGAACACAGTGGTGAACCCTTTTGCTGCTTGCTGTGAACATCAAGCAATGACCTAGTACATTGAAAGAGAGAGGGAAAAAAAAGGAATACAAACAAATCCACCCCCTCCTTTACCCCTGACCCACACAGACCCAACACAATGATATTAGGGACAATAAGGATACTCTTTGATCACCTGTTTACTTAGCTAAAATTTAAATAGATCAAAGAGCTGATTTTAGAAAAGCCATTTATTTCTTCTAAGGTTTAATAAAGGCAAAGCTATTACTACTCTAATGAAATTCAATCTCATTGTAGTAATAGTTATTACTAATAAGATAAACAAATAATATAACAGAAATACACAAATTCTCTAAGAAAGTTATATACCAGTTTAGTAACTGGAATCTTTCATTAAATACCACTAATGTGTACAGAAAGATAAGCACAAATAAATATTTTTAAATTTAAAATGACTAAGACAGGCATAAATAGAAATATGAAATCTGGTACTTATAAAGAACCTCTTCTTTCATAAAAATGTCCTATTTATATTATAAAACAGAGCAAATTAATTCAACTAGAATTAAAAAGTAAAAGTGAAAATGTGAGTCAGTGATATTTAATAGTATTCTTTATACATCAGCTGTCTGAACAAACATAAATAACATTTCTTCCTTTATTCTGTAGTCATTAAATTCTAAGCACAGCTACTTTGTCTAGAAAATCTACAGTCACATCTTCAGTTTATGTTGACATCCTGTATCCGTTAGCAGAGAATGCAAACCTGAAAAAGGAGTATGTAAATGAAAAAGGTAAATAATAAAATGAACAATAAATTTACATGTAAACTATTTTATTATTTAATTACTGTAAGCTACTTCCCTTGAATAAAATTCTAAAAGAAAATGAACTCAATCACATTCTTGGATTTTAAGTCCTTATATAAAAATGCTGTGAATGTCTTGTTTCATATATGGTTCATGAACAATATATAAAATACTAAAGTTACCAATGTATTTTTTTTAAAACTTATATGGTGGATAATATGGATAGAGTTTTTGACCTTTAAATAAGGAAACAGATATTTATTAAAAAGACTTTATCTCTCTAGATTCTGAGAGCACAATCAAGCATGTAAACACAGGAATTTATAACATAATTCCACCCCAATCCTTTCTGGAAAAAAAACATGGAAAAACAAACCAAAAATGGATAAATGTTATATGCAAATGGATCTTAAGCTATATGAAAAGGCAAAATGCACTTCTCGGGGGATACCCATACTTGCCTTACTTTCTGAAAAATGATGTCATGATCATATTTAAGCTCTTCATGACTTTGGGGACATTACATACTCTGACAATAATGTTAATCATAACAAGAAAAGATCAAAGATAAATAGAAATAATTATGGGAATTTATCTTCAGTAAATTAGCTGATGTTCCTGGACTTTTATGACTACTCTGGCTTTTCACTTTGAAACTTGAAACAATAGAAAAATTTCCTTCTGTGCAGTATGCCTGAAACTAAAACAACATTGTAAATCAACTATACTCCAATATTAAATAAAAACTAAATATAAAAATTTTTTTAAAAAGAAAAATTTCATTCTATTTTCTCCTTATTCTCTCCTTCCCCCTTTCTCTCTCTCTCATAAGGAGTATGTGTGTGTATGTATGTATACATACATACTTATGTAAACTTTAAAGATAAAAAAATGTGTGTATGTATACATATGGAGAAAGATTAAATTAAAAATGTATTAATAGTGTCAGGCAATATAACACACACACACAAACACACGCTCCTCATGTTTTCATAGAGGAAATTTCCAACCCATTCTCCCCAAGGGCAAAGTGTGGAAAGAATATTTCCAGGCTCTGTTCACCTCCTTACTCCTCCCAGGGGAGGAGAAATAATGTCTCTGATAGGGGTTTTAGTAGAAAAAACAATGAAAACTTGGCTTCCACCTGCTGGGGTCTATTTCTGGGTCTTCTTGCCAGAGAGACATTCAGATTTGCTGTGAGTGGCCGTAACCCTTGTGGGCTGGCTTTGCTCCAGTAAAGACCTGAGATTATGCAGCTGTGTCTGTGTTTGAGCAGAGTAAATTTGGCTTCCTCCAAATCTTAAATATATACATATAATGTGTGTGTCCCTGTGTGTATAATTTTTCCTTTCTTACTTTTCAAATTTTACTTCAAGAAGTTAACCCAGATTCAAATATACAATGATTTCTCGATTTGTAGTTATCATACAGAGAATAAAACAGAAGAACTTAATCAACTCTCCCAGACACTATTTTTTAATGAATTCTGAAACAAAGGATGTCATAGAAATCTTAACTCTAGAATTAGCCTACATTTTTTGCATGTACTATGTGCAAGATTATTTTGAGTTATAATTACCTCATTTGCATGTAGATGTAATGACAGTTCAAGAAACAGATTTTAAAACAAGTCATTCCCAATTTCAGTCTCTACTCTGAATAATATGATTTTAATACTGTTTTTACAAAAATAAAAATACACATTTTAAAAGATTTCTTTTCAACTTTAATATTGTGCTTTGAAACGCATATCACAGGAGCAATCATTTCCTTTAAAATAAAGTGACATATCCTGCATTCCAGTTTAAAGTGGCCAACTCTCCTTAACTTAAATAAGTACTTTCTACAACTCATTTTGGAATTGGCAGTTTTTAGTGGCCAACTGATTAAAAGCAGGCTCTATGCAGAATCGTATCCTCTTCACACTCTGGTCCAGTCTCCAGATTTCTCCATCTCTGGAAGCTGCAACATAGAATTCGTTTGTTTACTGCAGGCACTCCTATGCACCCACAATTATAAAGACCCAGAAGCTTTTACTTGCACTTAAAAGTATGTCTTTTTTTGTAGAAGAAAAGAACCAATAAATATGCAGGCATAATATACAAATGTAAAGAATCTCCTATTTATCTTAAGAAGCCTCTTAAAGGTCAGAAAGAAAATAGTAAAACAACTATAGACCACTGTACTATGTGTCTGGTGTTTATCAAATTTTATCTTATTTAGCCCTTGTAAGACTCTAATTAGATAAGTTTTATTAATACTTTATAAAAATGGAGAAAGAGTCTCAGGACCACAAAGTCAGTGGCAGAGCCAGTGTTCAAATCCAGATCTGGCTGGTGCCAAACCTGTCCAAATGCAAGCCCTATTTAGTATACTGCCTCTCTAAAACTATCAGACATGTTAGCTATTCCACTGCTATCTTTAGTCAATATTTTCTCTGAAATCACATTTCATATTACTTAATATTTATTGAATAGCTTTTTATGTAGAGAATCAGAAGGTGTGAGAGAATGGAAAACTCTGTAGTTCCTGCCCTTGAGCTTAAAATAATTTAATTTCAGAACAAGTTATTTCAAGTCTACAGCCTTGATCACATGAACTGTTCTGTTCTGGACATGGAAAAAGATTGATTAAATAGACAGTGTCTTACCCAATTAGGGTCAGGCAGCACTGACACACAGAGAAGAAATAATTAAACACAAGCACTAAAAAATGAAGCAAAAAATATAAATAGGGACAATGGAGAAGTGAAAGCAAAATTCAGGCAAAATAATCATTGATTCATTTAATATATTTGTTGATAACCCACTATGCCTGGCACTGTGCCTGGCACTGTGCTAACTGCTGAGGAAACAACCTCAGCCAAGAATATACACTCTCTACTGGTGGAGTCAACCAGCTAGTATGAGGCACAGAGAAGCAAACGAGCAATGTCATGCTGTGTGATAAGTCTAAGAAAAGGGGGTCGTACGGGCTGCTAGGGAACAGAAAAGTGGGCACTTAACACAGTCTTCACTGGTTTCCTGTACAAAGGGATATCTAAGTGAACCTGAGGGACAAAAAGGAATTAACCAGGTGGCAGGCTATAAGCCACTTGAAGGAACTGACCATATAATACCACAGGGCCTGGCAGATTCCCAGCAAAGAGTAGACAAACGTTTTGTGACTCACTAAACTGACCGAATGAATGAATGAAGAGGGAGATAATCTTGAATCCAACCAAGGAAGGAATGATAAACCAGTGTTAAGAGCTTATGTTTAAGGAGAGGCTCCTAACTCTACTTTTGATATTTTAAATTCAAAATAATTAGCTACCCCTTTCTTCTATTACAATGACACAATGATTAATCTTGTACATATGTGATGTTCTTTTGCAGAATATCTATATATTCCTGGTAGCAGATACTGTCAAATAAGAAATGGCAGGGTATAAATTAATATTACTGTATGATCAGTGTCTGGCAAACAAATGCACAAATAGTTTATGCCTTTGCATCATAGAAACATATGCACAAGAATAAACACACTTGCATGTGAGGATATTTATGGGTAGGAGTTTAAAAGATATTGGTAATATTAGCACCAAAAGGTTAACAGTGTTTATTTCTTTATTTTTTCATGTTTATTTCATGTTTCTGATTTTTTAAAATTCCTATAATAAGGCTCCTCAAGAAACAAACACACACACACACACAGAATATATATTCAAATATACATGCTTAATTTGATAAATCATTATGCACAATTTGCTAAGGAAGAAACATACTCAGCGCACTTTTATGGTTTAGTTAAATTAAGTAATATACATGCCTCTTGTTCTGACAATGATTACTGTAATTGGTATACAAGAAAGAAAAAATTATCCCTTACAACTGTGTAGAATTGGAGGTATTCCACCTTTAACTTCAAAATATCTGAGTGTTTTAATTTTTGTAAGATAAATATCTAACATTTATAGGCCTTAAATTCATATACTTTGTGCTTTGCAAGAATTATGTCAGGTAATTTTCCCAACAACCCTATTAAAGAGGCCACTATTTTTAGCCCCCCTTCACAGATGTGCAGACTGAGGCTTAGGTTTAGAAATGGAACCAACGTCACACAGCCACTAGAGGGCAGGTATTTAAACCAAGGTGACTCCTGAGCCCATGGTTTTAAGTACCAGGCTAAACTGTACCTTTCAACTTTCTCATAATGCTGTAAAATTTATTTGACAATATATGGGGTAAAACAAACTATGCTTGGAAATGCATAATTTATGCCTTCTAAGATAACCTCTGCTTTTATTTCTAGATCTTAATGAATGTACATTAAAATAATGCTAATTAAATATGAAATTTTAAAGGGAAATATAAGATAAAATTTAGTATTTTTAAACAAAGACTAAAATTCTGATTACATCAATTTGATTCAATCAAATTGTCCCTGTATGTAGAGTACATATGTAAGGTTACTATGCCAACAAAACAAGATTTTTTTCCTTGGTTATTTTCAAGTACCTAGTCTTAGAAAACTGAAGTCATCTAGGTCTGTTATATATTAAATGGAGACCAAAACATATTCTTAGAAGATAGTTGATAAGATAGTCTACTAAGAAATAGAAGCCATCTTCTAAAAGAACACTTGCATTTGCTCAAGTTCATTACCCCTATTATCCTAATTAACAATTTCCCAAGTATGAGGGATCTCTTGGTAATACTTAAATGCCCAAGAGTGTGAGATGGCAACAGAAATGGGATACACACCTACAGATGGTTTCTGGCTAATTGTGAATGTCAGAAGGTTGGCATCTAAATAGGAAAAGATTTATTAGCTACTTTTCAAATAGTAGAAGACAGTATTATAACTGGTGAGGCTGTTAAAAAGGAAACTAAGATTATATATTCTGGAAAAATATTTTTAAAGGCACTTTAACTGATGGGAAGGGTTTTTGGGGTTTTTTTTTTAAACAATTTCGGTTGTCTTTCGCTACTTAAATAGGGGCACATTTGAAAATTAGAACTACTATTAATATTAATACATACAAATGACATTCTCATTAAAATTCTACTCCGGGAGAGAAAATCTTGCAGTAGAGGTTGGGTGCTTCCTTGCCAGCTGGCAAAAAGTCAAACATTTTAGCCTCAGAAGTAAGTATTGAATGAGACCTGGAGAGGATGGTGCTTGTTAAACCTCACTCATCTCTACCAGTTAGACCGAGGTTGGTGAAGATACATTGAAGCACATTTTTATAAAGGTGGCAATACACTTTTCTTCAACACAGGTTCTTAATTGCTTATGAATTATAAATTTTGTAAATTTATACCCCTCCTTTGTCTCTTAAAGAAAGAAAAGTTACAAACTTACTGTATTTAGAGATGAAGTACTCAAATTTACAACTAAAGTAATAAAAGTGACTTATCTAGCAGAGAAAGTTTAAATGGGTTATTTCCTATGTTTTGTCAGTTTGGGAAAACCATTTCATCACTTCTGACTTGTCATTCGCATGTGGTGCAAGGATTTTTTTCACATTTCATTTTGGAGTTCTGTAGTAAAAGTTAAAAAGCAGAAAGTGGCTGCTGAGCTGTGGCTGTTAGCATCACATGGTGAAATGGCATACTAATGAGTAAGGTAAAATTAAGGATTAAAAAATATAATAATAAGGGCATCCTTGGAAGTGTTGTCCCAGGAGAGCAAGAGGCATCATACACAAGGTCTACCAATATATAACAGAGTTTATGATTTGAAACCTGACCTAAGCATCACGTCCAGCTCTTTGAGCAGTTTTTGGATGGCAACCCACCTGCAAGCTCATCAACAGTGAAATGCAGCTGGAACGAAGCCTATTCTCTGACACAGTGCAGCACTCTCTATCTCCACTGGAAAAACTCCTATAGAAAGCTGATGTGAATATGATAAGCAAGCAAAGAAAGAAAAAGGTTATTTCCAAGAAGCTCAAACTGGTGAAATTCTAAAAGAATAAGCTGAATTGAAACCATAGCAAATATTGGCTAATTTTTGCCTACTGTGAAGTAACAGTATAAAATAATAATAACAGTAAAAATGATTATACTATCTAACATTGAGTGAGCTCTACTGTTTCGGAGGCACCATGTTAAGGGTTGTATAATTGGGTCGTTTAATTCTCATGGAGAAGATGTAAGATAGGATCTATTGTGATTTCCATTTTACAGACAAGGAAAAGGAGATTTGGAGAAGTCTAAGAAAGTGACTTCTCTAAGATCACACTGTTTGTAGCAAATTAAAGACGGTGACAAGTTACTTTCACTTTTCCCATACAGAAGTGGGTCTATGTTCCCCACCCTTGAGTCTGGATGGGTTCTGTGACTGCTTTGACCAGTAGATTTCAGTAGGAATGACACTGCCAATTTCTGAACCAGGGCTCTCATTTCTGTCTCTGAGAAAAGTCTCTGGGAGAAACCAGTTACATGTGAGAACACCAACTAACCCCAGACCATCATGCTGTGAAGAAGCCCGAGCTAGCCAAGTGGAAAGGCCACATTGAGAGCGGGATGTCAATCATCCCTCAGCTGTTCCAGCCCTATTACCACAGGCAGACATGTGAGGGAGTATGATGGTTAATTTTATATGTCAACTTGATTGGGCTGAGGGTAACCAAATAGCTGGTAAAACATTATTTCTCAATCTGTCTGGGAGAGTGTATCTGGAAGAGATTAGCATTTGAATCAGTAGACAGAGTAATGAAGATCCCCTCACTCATTCGGGTGGGCATCATCCAATCCATTCAGGGCTCGAACAGAGCAAAAAGCTGAAGGAAAGGTGAATTCGCTCTCTCTGCTTGAGCTGAGACATGCATCTTCTCAGACTTTGGTGCTTCTGGTTCTCGGTCTTTTGGGCTAAGACCGGGACTTACACCATCATCCCACACACACCCCACACACCCCTGCCCTCTCCGATTTTCACAGACTTTGACTGAATTACAACACTGATTTTTCTGGTTCTCCTATTTGCAGATGTCAGATCATGGGACTCCTCAGCCTCCATAACCATGGGAGCCAATTCCTATAATAAATCTCTCTTATATATTAACTATACGTGTCTTAATGATTTCTCTGGAGAACCCTGACTAATACAGGGAGGAAGTCGTTAGATGGCTCTGCCCTAGCCACTGACCTCAACTGCATTAGAAACCTTAAGTAAAAGCCACCTTCTGAAGTTAACTAATTCACAGAATTATGAAAGGGAATAATAAATTGTTGTTTTAAGCCACTAATTTTTTAGGTGGTTTCTTACATGGCAATAGGTAAAGAGAACATGGTTATCGAGTGGTGGAGCCAGGGTTTAGACAGTAGCATGCACGACCTCTGCAGGGGGTCTACTATTTTCATAATAATACCAATTGTTAATATCAATGTATTAACAAGATGATATGTGCCTTTTTCACTATGTTGACATTTGCATTGATGGTGCAAAAACATTGCTAGATAAAACTGGAGATGTCTTAGTCTGAGTCAAGGAAATGACAAGAAACAGTATGAGTAGGCATTAGATGTTTTTAAAATCCAATTTTACTTAAAAAGTGTGCTAGATGAAGCAGTAAAATGTATTGACTTTATAAAACTATGACCACTGTGTACATGTATTTTGAGTTTTGTGTTACAAAATGGGACTACACACACCAAAAATCATTCTGCTTTATATCTGCCATTTTAAGGAAAAGCAATAGGTGGTTGAGTTTGGAGATAAACTAGCTGCATTTTTCATGGAACAGCATTTTTACTTGAAAGAACAACTGACAGACAAAGCTATGGTTATTCAGACTTGGGTATCTGACAGGCACTTTCTTGGAAACGATCGAAATAAGCCTGTCACTTATATAGTGTCAAGGCTGACACTATTTTGCCAGTGATAAAATTTGAACTTTCAAGCAAAAATAAAAATTTGGAAAACTTGTATCTGCTGCAGGGAATCTGACAGCTTCCCAATACTTAAAAACTCTTCTGATGAGTTCAGTGATGAAATTAACAAATGATTTTTTTTTGTACTATATAATGAAATGTGTTTACATTGGGAAGATCAGCATAACTCAGTGAAGCATTATTTTCCAATTGACCAATCTATGATGGTAAAAAAAAAAACACATAGGAGTTGATATCCATTCAAAGTGCAAGATAGAGCAACAGATTTTGAATGTCACAGAGTATCCAATGTTATTGATTTAATTTTAGATTGCATATTGCAACTAATTTTTAAGAAAGATCCACTTCTTGAGTTTTAGTGTAGTATCAAACAACAATATCCACAGCATATCTGAATATATTTGAAAAGCTATTAACATTCTTCTTTCTTTTCCAATTACATATCTATGTGAGGCCACATTCTGTACATACACTTCATCCAGAACAATGTTTTTCCATAGATTGAATGCAGAAGCAGGTATAGGAATCTAGCTATCTTCTATTAAATCAGGCATTAAAGAGATTTGCATAAGTTTAAAAGTGTCAGTCTTCTCATTAAATGTCTTTTGTTTTGAAAAATAGAGTTGTTTTTCACACACACAAATGTTATGTTACCAGTAATAATTTTATTGTAATTTTAAAATAAATTAATACATATTTTTAATTGCTTAATTTTAATTTCTAATACAGTAAATAGCAATACATATAACTCACATTAAAAAAAGCTCATTGGAGTTCTCAATAATTTTTAATATAAAGGAGTCCTGAGATCAAAAATTTGTCACTGCTCTAAAATAAAACATTACTTCACATACCACACACACAAGCATTGATCTGATTACACATTTATTATGAGGTAAGAGATTATATGGTTCATGCAGCAAAGAAGTAGGCCCAGAATCAGAAACGAGTCTATCAAAAATCATCCACAGATGGCATCATAAGAGCAATTACAAGTGTATTCAATGTAGAATGGTCTGATGGTCATATATTATAGACACATCTGTAATAGTGCTTTTCATTATTGCATTTGACAATGCTATTTAAGGATGACAAGCTCTTTATACTAATTATACACAAGGACTTCACAATTTATATTTATACACAGAAACACAGTATTATGTCATAGAGCTGTTATCAGATGTTAACATAGAAATTTTATCTTTTGTTGGGTTTTATTATCACTAAGCAAGAAAGCTGGATAATAAACCCCTGAATCCCACTTATAGCAATAACATTCTGGGGTTGACAGCATGTCTTCTAAAAGAAGTGTCACTGTTAGTATCCTGGATGGAGAGTTGTTTTACTATTCCCTGGGTTCAGGCACTTAACACTCTGTAACATCCTTAGGACATTTTTACAGTCTTATTATTGTATGAGTGGCAGGATTAAGTCTACCAGTATGAAAAAAAGACTAAGTCATTAGGGAAAGAGATTAGAAAATGTGCAATTCTGTGTTATGCTTGGATTCTTCTTTAGGAAAATTTCAAACACAAATTTTTCATTTGAAGCTTTTCTGGAACAAGGCCTTTGGTGAGAATGGTGTTGCTAACTCTGCAATTTATTTTAAGTCTGAATTACAGATAAACCCTTTGTTCTGTTTACAGCCCACACACTCATGAAACATGAAACATTCCCTCTTTTCCTCACACAAGAATCAGTTGCTGCAGTGCTCTGGAAACAGAGTCATGTTGTCACTACCAGAGCATGACTCATTTCAATAAGGAACCCAAAGCATTTCATCAAGATAGAGTTGCCATGGCAAACAGATACAGTCTCTAGTTCTGTGTGAATCAGGGGGAATAGAATTAACACTTCAAGTGTATACTCAGCTATATTAGTATAAATGCATACATGCATGCTAATTCAAATGTTACTGGAGTGATGTCCTCCTTCTCTGAGAGGCTTACAGGAAATGCTGTCAAATCTTTTTTTTTTTTTTTTTCTGGTCACATGAAGAGTGTCAACTGGTTTCCAAAAAAGACAAAATAACAGTATTTTAAATATATGTTTTCCTAACTCCTTTTGGCAAATAAAGGATATTTCTCACTAATGGCAGTTTCACTGATATGGAGAATGACATACCTTTAAATAATTTATGCTTCTTAAAAATTCCTATGACTACATCATCAATTCTGTTTCAAATGTGTACTTACTTAAAGAACCTAAAGCTTTAGGCTAAGAGCTATACTAATTTAAAAAGTGTTTTCCATTTTTTTCATAAATAGGAGAATGCAGTTGAAGTACTGACCAGATTTGTGTGCAAAAAAACTGTATATTAATTACAGAAATGTTATTATATATAACCTTAATGTTTCTCTGAGCTCACTGTAAGTATGAGCCCCTCCTCCCCTCACATCTACTCCTTCCCATCTATACACAGACACTGGAAATTAAATTTGGTTCCCCAGGAATGTTAAATAACTCTAACAGTGACATGGCTCAGATTATCTAAGGAAGTAACACCTGAAATAATAAAACCCAAAAGAGTAACTTTCCTCATTAAACATATTAATTTTAATGTAAATTAAATTGGCAAAATTTTAAATTAAACTTTATCAAAAATTAGAGAAGTAACATAGCTCTTGATTCACTGGGATAACGGCTGTGAGAGGGGTGGAGTAAGAAGGTATATATAAGACTTGATTGGAGCTAAAATAAAGATAGATTTAATGCAAATATATATGGCTAAAATGACATACAACATTTCAGAATGCTTTTACAGCTCAATAAACATCACACCAAACAGTAAAAATAACATGGTAGTTTAAGAACAGTCAATATCACATAAACTACTTCAAAAAATGGCCAAAAGTTTACTATCTACCAAAAATATTCTGTCACCATTTTTCACTTTTAGGCTGTTGGTTTTTTTGGTTTTTTGTTTTCCACTTTAGTCCCAGGTAAATTATCTTTCTCTAATCCTTTCTCCAGAGCCTAATCCCTCCACCCTGACTTGGCAGTGTTTGTATCCACAGTAACACAAGCTCTCCTTTGCTTTCACCACGCAGTCAGTCCGAAGCCGTCTCAGAAAGAATATTGGCAAAGAGCAGGAGCTTCTGAGGTACTAATACAGCATCCATTGACCACTCTGTAGTTTCAAGTAATAGATACATTTTAATTCGCTGATGATTTTGGTTTTTAATTTTTAAAAATGTGTCTCTAGATTAATGGAGTTGAGCCCAAAATAGTCCATTCCAGTTCACTCAGCATTTATTGAGGGCCCATTATACGTCATATCACTGGCTTCAGTGAATTCATAGGTGAATAAGTGATCCACACAAGAAAATCAATGATTTTAGGTAGTATATTTCAAGTTTCAAAATTAAGTGGTTTTTGTTTGTTTTTACTTTTGTTTTCTTTTGGGTTTTTTTGTTTGTTTTGTTTTGTTTTTGGGGTTTTTTTGTTTGTTTTTTGGTTGTCAATAATGGCAATCAAATGCAGAGACTTTAAGCAAAAAAGGGAAATTGATTGGAAACATGATGAAGTAGCTTATAAAATTCAAAAGTGCTGAACAAGCAAGTTTCAGAAAGTAGAGAAACTGGGCCATCCTAGTAACCTCCTCAGGAGAAATTTATAGATCTCCCTTTGAGTTGGCTGCCTCTTCCTCTCATAGTTCAAAATACCCCACTTCTGAATGGACAGAAACAGGTTGTACAAGCACAGCTGTTGAAGGCTCATCTGGAAGACCTGGTTGTATCTGGGTCCCACACCTGGATGTGAGTAGCATATTTAAGATAATAAGAACAAAAATCAACACACAGAGAGGAGACAAAAACAATTTATCCTGGGAGCAGGGCCTAGTGGGAGAGGAAGTAGTTAGAAAAATTACTGAGTTTAGAAATACTACTGGTTGAGTAGTAGTTAGTTTGGTGGTTCATGGTACAGGAAAAGAGCATTGAAAACTGGAAAATATAGCATATCTGGGAAAACTTGGTTCATTCTCTCTATATGGGAGACTACTTGTTAAATACAATGGGAGATAATTAAAGGCAAGGATTTGGAATGCTATGAAGGGAGTCTAAATTTTATCTGCATATCCTAGTGTACTTGCCTGGGATATACTTGAAAGAGTCCTCTGACCACATCTTCTTGGCAAACCCCATCTGACCTTTAAAGACCCAGCTCAAAATTCTCCCACAGTGTAAGGTCTTCAAAGACAAGCAGTCTGCTACCTCTGTGTATCATCATACCTTTGATTGCACTTATTACATTATGTTGTTACAATTTTGTCACATGTGTATCATAGTAACTATGGATGTGTGAATGGCCCAGCGCCTGACAATTTCTGGTATACAGAGGTATTCACTAAAGCTTTTTATAAATGAATCAAAAGCAAAGGGGAAATCAAAGCATTTTGAGCTGTACCTGACATAACAAGATTTCTGGGATGGTTCTGTGGTCACAGATTGGAGCAGGACAGGACTGGAGACAAGGGAAGAGGTTAGTGGAAAGTCCAGTATAAAAATGCTGTGAACTGCAATGAATGCGATGGAAGGGTGGGGAGTGGGGGGGGGGGTGTTGAAAGAGAGAGAAGGATTAATTGTGAATAAATAGTATTAGAAATTGGGAGATAAAGAAATGGAGGGTTGAACAAGAGTTTCAGATTTCAGAGTTGGTGGCTGGATAAAGATGGCAGTACTGATGTTTAAGATAGCAAATACAGGCAAGGGGGCATGTTGGTGGGAGAAAGCAGTAAGATCCATTTAGGAAATGTTGTATATGGGATATTATTGGGATATCCTGGTAGATTCACTTTCAGACCAACTAGCTCTAGAGGGTGTGCTCATAACCCCTAAACTGTGCCACACCTCCCAGGGCTGTTGTGAATAGTAAATATGTTAATGGTTATAATGGACTTAGTGCAGAGTTAGGAAGGACTTTTTGAAAGTTTGCTGTAATTGTTCTTAAAAGTGAGAGGCTATAAAACTTTACATCAAGATTGTATTTTTATTGCTCAAAGCCAGCTTTTGATGACTTTGATCAACAAAAGGTTGATCTTCTTTAAAATCTGGCCCTAGCATACAGCTCAGTAATACTTTCTCTTTACCTTAAAGTAAGTCCACATTCAAGGACAATGAAAAGCTTATCAGGTCAGATGGTGTGATCAGAATAAAGACTCTAGAAATGATGAAGTTTAATTTTATAAAGCTTTTCCTTATGTGATAGTTCTATTATTTTCCAGAAACAGGAGGATTAGGTAAATATAAACATTCAAATGCAAGATCTAGGAATGTGGCTCAAGTGAAATTTTCAGACTTTTATAGTCATTAGTTTTTACTGAGCTCATATTTCACATTTATAAAATTCAATAACTAAAAATAAAATTAATGACTTAGTCGATCTTTCCTTGGAAGCAAGGCTTATATTTTATGCTTACTAGTAATCTTAGCTTGGCACATGGTTGTCACATAGTAGGTGCTCAATAAATTGTTTTTGAATTGAAATACTAGTATAAATTAGAAAAGTTTTTGAAATATCCTTCTAAAATACTTTTAGCTAGTCAATTTATTATGCCCTGCTTCTTAATGAAATTCTCTTTGAAGAGAAGAATGAAAGTTCAAATAATTTACACAAATAATAAATAACAGTGCAACTTTGTCTAACTACCTGCTAAAAAAGATTTTTCCAGTAAACAGGGACTCAGGCAAATTCACACCTTCCAGCCATTGCTAATAAATAGAAGCAAGCAAAGAAGTATTAAAAGCTAATAAATAATAAAAACAATAGGCGATGTCTAGTCTGGTCTAACATAGATCACAAAAAGAAACAAACTTCTTTGATTTTCTTCTCTTCTTTCCCCATAGATATTTATAAAAGAAAAATGATGATCAATCAAATTGGGTTGGCTTAATATAAAGCAGGAAGCTGGAAGCTGTAGGCTTCCACAGAGTAATGTAAGGGAAATGAGTCCAAAGCCTACATTGTAAATTAATAGCTCTAGCAATTATTCATGAAATCTGCTTTTAAAACCACCTGGACCAAAGCAAGCACCAAAAAGAAATAATCCATAGAATATGATGAACAGGATTAATCCATTTAATCTAGCATAATAATTCTCTGAAATATTTTATTGACTTGCTAAGCAATAGGGAAAAAGTTATACAAATCATTTTTTTATAAACACTGTCATACAGTCCCAGAGATAGTTTTTGTGTACTACTATGACAACCTACATTCTCATATCTGCAAATCTTGGCTACAAGCTTCTGGGTTTTTTCAAAATACAATTAAAATTTAAACAAACATGTGGGAATATGCTCTTTTGCTTTCCACTTTCTGCAAAAGACTGTGATATGAACAGTCTAATATTCAATGTGCATTCATTTCACAATCTAAAATGGCTAGATGCAATTAACTCTAGTTTGCTTGATGAAGTGTTCTCCCATGAGCAACAAATCTCATCCTACAAATCAAGGGATGTAAAATGAACCACCAACCCTACAGAGAAATTTGCTGATTTGATTTTTTTTAAAGTTTAATGGCATTTTATTGCAATCCTAATCCTTGTTTCTCTTATTACCTTTAAATATTTAACTGTCTCCCATCATGATCTCTCTGAGTTCTTTGAGCTTGGCCTCAGCACAGCTGGGCCACTCTAACCTTTAGCTCCCAGCTGTATAACTAATGAATAAAGATCACAGGAACAATGATCTGGGGAGTATGTTGGGTTACTGAATAACCGAAGTGCAGTCAGGAGCTACTCTCAGCCTCTCTAACGTGTCTATTTCATGCAGATAGTACTTTCTGAGCTATTATATAAGGAAGAAATTTGAGTTTAGAACATGGAGTTCAGAGCAACCCAGGTTAAGGCCATTGTCGTCAAAAATCCTGCACTTTGTATCTGTCTGTCTTGTGTGTATCTATCACTATGTCATCATCTACCTATCCATGTAACTACTCTACCACCAGAGTTTCCATATTTAACACATTCTGGTACAATGCTATTATATGGCAGGTGTTGGGAAGATATTGGGTTGGCCAAAAGTTTGTTCAGGTTTTTCCGTAGCATCTTATAGAAAATCTCAAACGAACTTTTTGGTCAACCCAATGCTAAGGTAAATAAGTCTCTGCCATACATGGCCAATACAATAGCTAACATAGAAACTCATGTTAAAAAAAAAATCACAATTCAATGGAGGAAGTAATACAGAAGATAGAAATATAGCCTTTATTGTGTCCCTCTTTCTTCTCATTTTAAAAACAAGCAAAGGGGCTTCCCTGGTGGCGCAGTGGTTAAGAGTCCGCCTGCCCATGCAGGCGACACGGGTTCATGCCCCGGTCCGGGAAGATCCCACATGCTGAGCAGCGGCTGGGCCCGTGAGCCATGGCCTCTGAGTCTGCGCGTCCGGAGCCCGTGCTCCGCAACGGGAGAGGCCACAACAATGAGAGGCCCGCGTACCGCAAAAAAAAAAAAAAAAAAAAAAAAAAAAAAAAAAAAACCGAAGCAGAAACCCATCATCTATGAAGTCTTTCTTAAAAGAGAAAAAAGAGGGGGCTTCCCTGGTAGCGCAGTGGTTGAGAGTCCGCCTGCCGATGCAGGGGACAGGGGTTCGTGCCCCGGTCCGGGAAGATCCCGCATGCCGCAGAGCGGCTGGGCCCATGAGCCATGGCCGCTGAGCCTGCGCGTCCGGAGCCTGTGCTCTGCAACGGGAGAGGCCACAACAGTGAGAGGCCCGTGTACCACACAAAAAAAATCAAACAAAAAAAAAAAAAGAAAAAAGAAAGTTAACGTTCTCCCTGATGTAATGTCACATCCACCTCTCATCAAATTTTTAATCACTGAATTAAACACATTTATACTCATGGTTTCATTAGCTCAGCTCTTGGTGGTTTTGTTCTGGGTGTACTTTTATTATAGTTTATTTTTTGTCTTATTTGATAATTGCTCACTATGTACATGGGAAGTACAGTATGATACTAAAGAACTGAGTCTCTGAAACCATACTATCTGGTTTGAATCCAGCTTGATCATTTACTAGTTATGTTCCCTTGGGAAAGTTACTTAACCTCTCCATGCCTCCATGCTCATCTGAAATTTTGCATAATAATTTTTACCTTAGGAGGTTGTGATTTAATCGTGGGGGTTTTTTTCCTGTTATTTTATGATGCTTCGACATCTTGGGACCTTGTTGACCCAGAGAGGGACCAAGTCTCCCAGGGTTAGGTAATTCCTAAAGATAGCAAGCAACTTGCCCGTGAGCACAACTCTGATATGCAAACCCATCCACCCAGAGTCCATACCTCCACCCAGCTTCTTATCAGGTTCCCAGAGTCAGGGACTCTGTCTGCCCGAAATCACCGAAGGATCAGGCACTGAACAACTAGGAACCACCCCTATAGCCCAGAGCTTGCTGAAATTATTCAAACTATCTGATCCTAAACCTACTCAGTTTGTTTACCCGCCTTCTCCATTCCTTCCGGTGAAAACCACAATAAAGGCTGTTGTCCATGTGCTCCCATTGCCTGTTTTGCCCCTTGACTGACCCTGGTGCTGTCCCACATGGCCCTGAGTGGTGTGGTGAGCCCCTCCTCTTGGGAACTGTGGGTAACAAGCTATCTTTTCTCCTGATCTGTTGGCCTCACCATACCTGAAAAATTCTAAAACCTACATTTTAAGTAAGTTTTATAAATATTCATTTGTTTATATGTATAAACATCCTAGGACAGTTCCTTATATTATAAATATTCAAATATTAGCTATTCTGTTTGGTATTATTTCCATAGAACTATATGCATATGAGCACTATATAACTAACACCTTCATTCATTCACTCAACTTACATTAATTCAGCATTCCCTATTTGCCAAAAACTATGTTAGGCATCGAGGCAATAATGATGAACACATAATAGGGTCCTTATCCACATGCTTATGATCTTGTTAATAATTGTAATGATTTCAAGTTATTTGCTCTTGTTCGTTAGTAATAATTAAAACAGTTGGATTGATATTATGTGCATAATAACTTTTTTAAATCAAAAGGGGATTATATCTTTCCTCAGTATTCTTCTCTCTGAGTTATTCTAATAAGTCCAGTTTTCACAGTATTAATTTCTATTATTTGCCTCTACTAGTCTTTCTCTCTTCTACCATTTGTAGGTAAAGGAGAGACGCCTAGAATAGATGCATTATGGTAAATGACCAGTATGGAAGGTCGGTACATAAAATCCTCCTATTAACATATTTCAAATGACAGCATTATCCTATCGATTTACAGCTAGTTATTAAGTAGAATCCAAATAATTTTGAGGCTATATTTTTGCCTGGACAGTCATTCTCCATCTGTTTAGTTTGCTTTTTGTTCTTAAATGTGCTCTGTGTATCTATATATAAATTTCTCACCTCCTTTTTTCTGGTTACTAACATGTTAACAATACTTTGGGGTATCTGCCATGTCATGCCCAGTATCACAAAATCTGCCAATGCCCACAGCTCCTGCTGAGTGAGCATCACACACCCAATAACCTTGCCACTCCATCGTCAGGTAAGAAAACCTGATGCAAGGATAACTAAATCAATCAGAACCTTTCTCTTCTCTCTCCCTCTTTCTCTGTCTAACAGATACAAAGACTACAGCTAGTTGGCGCTGGGCAATAATGTTATGTAGCCCGTAGACGAATAACCATGTTCAATTATTCAAAAACATTTACTGAGCACATAAAGCAGTGAAAAAACATAAGCACAGTCTAAAATGTTTTCTGGTGAAGGAGACTGACAATAAGCAAACAAGTGCACAAATAATTATTTTCAAAGTCTAGGCTAGGCTTTCCTTTCATATGACCTCATCGCTAAGCAGAGGACAGGAGGAACGTAAAAGGACTGTAGGTGTGTATGTTTGTGCACACATGCCTGTGTGTTTTGAGGGAAAGAACTATAGGAGAGGCATCTTTCAAGGAAATAACTCGAAGCTGCAACATAAAAAATAGTTGGCCGAGCAAAGGGAGAGAGTGAACGGTTTAGGCAGGAGACACTAGATGTGTAAAAGCTCTGAGATCAGGAGTTTGTGACATGAGTACAGTGGAAGGATGCACGGCATGCTGGAGTTCCGTGAGGAATTGGAAGAGCAGGGTGGGTCAAGCCATGAAAGGCAGGCAGGGGCCAGATCATGACAAACCTCGTAAGCTGCCTTAAGGAATCGGGATGATGTATAAGTAAAGTGAATCAGTAGAAAGAGAACAAGAAAGAGTGAAGCTTATATGAGATACCATGGGGCCCCTCCCCTGAGTAATGCCTTACTCCTTAAATCTCCCCGCTTCATGTCCCTGCAGCCTGCAGTCTGTCTCTCCTTTGTGATCTACGCTCCATGCTGCCACAAGTACTATCTTTGTAAATACAGATCTTATTACATCACTTCCCTATTTAAAAAATTCTGATGACTGTCCATGTCTTAAGGATATATTTCTAGTATACAATACACTTCTCTAGAATCATCTTCTGTCACCTCATCCTATACCCCCTGTACTTTAGTCATTGTGGGCTATTCACTGTTCCTTAAAAGTGGCACATAGCATTACATCTCCTTGCTTTTGCTTATGCCCTTTCACTGCAGTGTCTTGTCTGCCTTGGAAGTTCTCAGAAGCTTCAAATGTCATCTCATCCACGAGGTTTTCCTGGACTATATTTTCTGTACTCCAGTAGCATTTTACCTACATTATTTATATAAACTATACCATTTTTAAGTTTTATTTGTGCATTCCCACCCTCAAAATATGAGTATATTATGGACATTTTGTGTTCAACGTTCCACTGTACCCAGTACCTAATACAAAATGTTTAGCGAATAAATAAACATATTATCTTTTGGCTAAAAGCAAGATATTTTATAGCACTCCCCAAACTGAATTTTACATATAATTATAATTAATGTTTATTTTCTCCCCCACTGAGTCATCCAGTTACTAGATGTTAAGTGCAATAGAATAAAGAGAGGTCTAAATTATATGTTACAAACAGACAATTTTTACTAGTTATGGATTTTCCTTACCTAAAATATGACTCTATTGAAACCATTTATATGTTTAAAAAGATGAGGTAATAGGGCTTCCCTGGTGGCGCAGTGGTTGAGAGTCCGCCTGCCGATGCAGGGGACGCGGGTTCATGCCCCGGTCCGGGAAGAACCCACATGCCACGGAGTGGCTGGGCCAAAGATGAGGTAATAGATGAAAGATATTACTAGGTTATCTTTGCTAAAAAAAAGTGGTTCAAGGAAAGGAGTGAAGTGGAAGATGGGTAAGAGATTTTAAAAATTACTTCCCTTTTATATCGAGGTGCTAGAAATAATGAAATATCCTAGGGCTCTTTAAAGACAATAAAAAGCTACCTGTCAAAAACAATTTTAGGAAACTTCTATCCATGGGAAGTAAAATGAAATGAATAATATTTAAGGGGTCCCAGCAGGCCTCTGATGCTCAGATCCTGATCCCTTACTGAAATGAAATACCCCATTTGAACCAGGAGACCTTATTCTGGATGCAGTTCTGATACACATAAACTCTTGGACCTTGGAGTTCACCTGTCTTCCTTGGACCATTTATGTATTTGTTAAATGATGAGGTTGGATTTAGCAAAATTACTTCTAGTCCTTACATTCTATTATTGCACATCAAAAAAATATTTCTTCATAAGAAGATCCAGATATAAACTACTCTCCAGTAAAAGGCTGGTAAAATTGATTTTAGAACATTTACTTTGTCTTTTCCATATGTATTTTAAGAGATTTCCACTTTTTTTAATTGATCTTCTTTGGCATCATCCTTCCATACCCTGCTAATGCCCACTGGTGACCACTAAACAAACATGCTGGCACTTACAGGCTGCTCAGGCAAGCTGCTTCCCTAAGAATGGTCCCTGTGAGCGTTTGCACCAGGATTCTACCTCTTTTTGCAGAATTCGAACAGCAAAATTCTCCTTTAGGCTTAGTATCCGGCTGACCCAGTTTTTCACGCAATACTGCCTGCAGCTCCAGACAGTCTGCTGAGATAATGATTGCACCTCTCTCACCTTTCCCCTACTGGGCAAGGAGCTCCCTTTCTGTGAGGATTGCTGTTAATGAGAGGTAAGAATGCCCATATGTCCTCCCACTTTAGTCATCTTTTACAGAGAGCTGTACCAGACCTCACAGTTCTTAGCACAGCCTTACATACAGCCACTAATAATCAATTAGGGTTGGCATCTGAGCTGGAACTTGCCACCCCAGGCCAGATGGTCTCAACATCTACCTCCTAGCTTTTTTCTAAAATAACCAGAGAACAGATTTTGGATTGGTTTTCACTGAACAAGTTCCGAAATATTTAGAAAAGGCTGTGTCTAGTTTGAGCTACTTCTCCTAGTTTAATTCGGTGGGTATAATTAGAGGCTATAGGATGTTAAGAAATTTTTTTAAAGGCTATTCCTATCTTATTTTCATTTTCTAACTGGGACTCCATAGAAGAGGAAGCTAAAATCTAATTGGCTTCATTTCACTGTTTAATTATAATATTATTGACTATATAATCTATATAGGGTCCAAAAGTCTAAGGCAGAATGTCTAAAATTTAGCAGTGACTGAGAAAAGCTTGACAAGTTTCTGATACCCATTAGGATCACAAAACAAATATCTCTTATGGAGATATTTAGAAGACGTTCTAAATGCAGTAATGAAGACGTTGGGTCTTCGCTACTGCATGTGGGCTTCTCTAGTTGTGGCGAGCAGGGGCTACTCTTCGTTGCAGTGTGTGGGCTTCTCATTGTGGTGGCTCCTCTTGTTGCAGAGCACGGGCTCTAGGCACGCGGGCCTCAGTAGTTGTGCCTCGATGGCTCTAGAGTGCAGGCTCAGTAGTTGTGGCTCACAGGCTTAGTTGCTCCGCGGCATGTGGGATCTTCCTGTACCAGGGCTCGAACCCGTGTCCCCTGCATTGGCAGATGGATTCTCAACCACTGCACCACCAGGGAAGCCCAAGCTGCTGGTTTTATTACCTTCCTACAGAGCAGAGGAGTCTTCCTATATAGCAGAGGAGTCATCTGATGTCATCATGATTTTTATCCTGTTACAAAGAAGTTACTTTTTAAGACCTCAATGCTTTTGAAATATTTTATAACTCTATTTGAATTTTTTTTAATTACCAAGATATGCCTACCTATACATTTCTTTGTACTGATTTTTGCCTGGAACACAGAGAACTTTTTCAACCAGCATTATCAACCGAGGACATTTTTCATCAATTATCTTTGGTGCTTCTGATCCTATTATTCTAGTCTCCTCCTCAGAACATGTATAATTTTGAGATTGATTTTACATTTTTGGCTCTTCATAACTATGATTGTTCTCCTTGTCTTTTTCATCACTTTGCCTCTTTCCTCTATATTCTGAGAGAGCTACTCATTGTTGTTCATGTTACTGATTCAATTTTCTGCAGTGTCCAATCTGTCTTTTGCAGTCTCCGACACGAATTTTAATCCAGATATTGAACTATCATCTCAGCTTCTATTATACAAACTATATATATGTGTGTGTGTGTATATAGATATATATGGCACTGTATCAAGGATGCCAATCATTTTTCTAAAATCTAATTCTTAGGACAACATTTGTAACCCCCTGGGTGTTTGTTTCCCAGGTAATTTTTCATTATCTCCAAGGTGGATATTTTTCTTTTCAATTACTCAACATTAAGTCATGCCTGTCTAGACTCTCAACATTTATTGATAGAAAGCGTTTAGTGAATTAAACTTTGTCCACCTTGTCCTGATACAATCTCTCTCTATCGTCTACAATGTTACGGCAAGAAAATAAACACATTCTTAGCCCCACTCTCAAAATACTAGCAGCTTTTAATCCAGTGAGGTTCCTCTGCCCTGAAGTGGGACCTTCTACTACTCTCACTCACTAGCTCTCAGATCCTCTTTGCAGTGAACCCAGGAGCACAACAGGCCACAGAAAGGGCCGATACCATGGCTCTGGGCATCCTCTCTGCAGTACTTGACCTGCACGGGGCATGGCTGCCAGAATGCCACATGCTACTGCCAGTTTGATACACTACCAGCCTCCTTCTGCCTAATATCCCTTCGACTGCCTTTACCATGTGTAGATGTGTGTTTGTGGGTGGAGGGGAGAGCAAAATAATAGTTCAGTTGTGCCCTAGGTTTTTGTTGGTTCACACCTTCTGAAGTGTGTGTGTGGAGGTTAAAGGTGACAAGGTAACCTGAAGGAGAAAAAAATATCATTTTTCTACTCCTTTCGACTAGATAAAATCATAATAAAACAGCATAAGATTAAAAGTATATTATCTGCACTTTAAAATCTCTTTGATGATTCTTGCGGTTATTGAAAACTCTCAGATTTTGGCAAATAGGTTAAGTTTCAGCTTCATATTGTGATTGCATAGTTAGAATTCCTCTTTGTAGGTAGTGAGAGAATCCCTCTTTATCTGCATCTCCATAGGTTTTGAGAAGTCATGAGAGGCTGCGTGAGAACTAGTGGGAGAAATTTTAAGCAAGAATCCAATAGAGTGTCCCTAGTTCAGCCAAGACAGTATGCTTTATATTTTTCAAGAGCTCCTGGTATTAAATATAAAATACTTTTCATTTAACTTTCTTCATGATTTTTGATTAGTCTTTGAAGTTCAATAGAATAACAACTCATACTGCTTTTGATCTTTACTGTTGCTGCATAGTGACTCTTTAAACATGCTGGGCTAGATAATTTACATATCAACCTAATAACATCAAAGATTCGTGAAGCACTCTGAGCATAGAGTTTAACAGACACAGCAGGCTGCTTTTGGTTTTGACACTTCTGCTGAGTCACCTCCTATGCAATTGGGTTATCTGAAAATCATAATGGTGATATTTGACTCTACTGCTACTTTTTAATGGGACAGTCAAATCAGAATAACTACGTGCTACATTAAAATATATTTTTCCAACACTATTAAGTTTGACCCAATAGTATTATAGCAGTATGGACAAAGCCCTCATAAGCAGACTTCAGGAGTCTATTTTGCATTGGCAGGAGATGATCTAACAGGACATTTGCATCTCTGCCATGACAAGTAAAACACTTGCCTTAGCAACATTATGCATGCAGATTCCAAAACAAATTCAAGTTAAAGGTTCATCATAATCAGAGGCACAGTGCTATTAACTACTGCCATTTCCTTTACATTCCCTACAATTCAGTCTATAGGCTACTTCTAAAATAACTGTACTTTTTTCTAATTCACCTGCACTGCCACTCTAATGATCTTCTGATGAAATGTCCTCTCCTTGGGAATCATGTGCTGACGTCTAACTTTGAGTATCAAGGTGTGTTATATAAAGATCCCTACTTCCTAATACCATTCCTAGGTGGTATGCCGCTGGCAAGGGTGGAACCATTCTCTCCAACTTTTTCATTTCACTAACATGAAGTTTCCATTAACTGAGTTCCCAGTACCTCAACCACAAATACGACATAAATCATGATAATAAGTCTATGATAAAGGCTTTAATTCTCTTTCCTTGTAATTAAATGGATTGGTATATAAGTAAATTTTTTAAATAAAGAAAAAGAGCAGAGAAAGACTCATAGGTTAATTGTGGTCAGTAGAGCTATAATCTTTCTAATAAATAAATGTAATAAAAATTCAAACGGTTTTTGTAATATGCTTACTGATGCATATCTATTGCCAGTAAAAATATTATAAACATCAGAACTTTTCTAGCTGCACTTTAGAAAACTGACAAATTTCATATCCATAGCACCACACTAAACAGCCTTAGAGACTGAATAAATGAATTTTAAGCAGCATATTCAATGCAAATATCTGAGTTTAGTTCACAGACCTGTTTGTTTGGAACATTTCTCTGACTATATCTCTGTTTGATATGTAAGATGGGTGTACTATTTAGAAAATCTGAAAAATAATGGCAAAATGAAAAATAAAACCACTGCGGGGAGGTAATTATGGTACATACTTAAACTAGAAATAACAGATAAAATTATATAAAAAGTTCCCATTAAAATAATACATTTGTATAATTCACATATTTTACTTCACATATTTTTTTTCCAACTGAAAGTACCTATAGGTCACTGGCTTCTCCTAACACCCCAACACTGGATCCCCAGTTCCACGTCTACCAGTAGCAGGGTAGTACACCATGTATTAACAGAGACCACGGAGCGCCAAGCTAGCCTCCCTCAGCAGGAGCAGCCATGTCAGTGGGGCTGGGCAAAGGGGGCGGGAGTGGAATCCTGCTGCAGGTGGGAGGAGAGCAGCCTGTGCCACCACGTAACTTCAGGGTCAGAGCCTGGCCCACCGCTATCCCTAAGGCCCCACCTCTCCCTTGTCTAGGTCCTGCTATGGTGACCGAGGAGGGTGCTGCCCTTCTGCTTGAGAAGAAAACTCCAGCGAGCACCCATGAGCTCTGGGCAGGAAGACAGAACAATCCGTTTTTCTCTAAAGAACTTTTTCTTTATAAAAATTCCTGTTTATTAAAGTAGAATAAAAGAAAATAAATTTTTAAATAAAAAAAATAAACAAGAACACCGAATGTGACATCTTGAAAGGTTTTAAGGGGTTAAATATTTCCCATCTTTTTTTTTTTAATTTTTATTGGAGTATAGTTGATTTACAATGTTGTGTTAGTTTCAGGTGTACAGCAAAGTGAATCAGTTATACATATACATATACCCACTGTTTTTTAGATTCTTTTCCCATATAGGTCATTATAGAGTATTGAGTAGAGTTCCCTGTGCTATACAGTAGGTCCTTATTAGTTATCTATTTTATATATAGTGATGTGTATATGTCAATCCCAATCTCCCAATTTGCCCCTCCCCCCAAGACACTTCCCATCTTAATTCACTGCCATCAACGACTCTATCATTATTTGTACTTCCTGTCAAAACGAGCGATCACTACTCTAGAAAAATCATGTCCCCACTCTATGCAGATCTCTCCACTAGAGTTCCTCAACTAGTGTGCAGCAAATGGGTTACCATCTTAGGAGATGGATCTATCTCTTCACCCCTCACAGCTGATAGATGGGGGCCTAGAGCAGCCCGGACTCCTGGGCTGTAACCCTGGCTAGAAACATCCTCCTCAGGCTATCTATTTGCTGTATAAATATTAATGTTTTCTATGCAGCATCTTGAAAAGATTGGAGGCACTACTTTAAACTAATAGTTATTAAGGTGTTTGGACTGTGGGGTCCACTTCCATATATCCCCAGGCAGGTTTAAAATGAGGGCTCCAGTGTATTTTCCATTTTCATTTTTTTTTTTTTTTTTTTTTTTTTGCAGTACGCGGGCCTCTCATTGTTGTGGCCTCTCCCTTTGCGGAGCACAGGCTCCGGACGCCCAGGCTCAGCGGCCATGGCTCACGGGCCCAGCCGCTCCGCGGCATGTGGGATCTTCCCAGACTGGGGCACGAACCCGTGTCCCCTGCATCGGCAGGCGGACTCTCAACCACTGCGCCACCAGGGAAGCCCTTCCATTTTCATTTTAAATATTGATCCACAATAATGTTCACTTACCTATATAAATGCCTAACCAGATGTTTTATATTCAACTTAAAATCTCTCAGGATTTCTTTTCACATACAAGATAAACTGAACACCTTATCATGGCCCCAAAGGCTCTCTGTGATACTCTTCCTGCTTCTCTTTGCTGATGTCTCCCAGCAAGTCCCACCATCTACTCATGGCTTGATCCATATTGAATGGCTAACACTTCATAAACATACCATGTTCTTTTTGTCTTTATTGTTTCATTTGCCTAAATGTCTGCTTCCTTTGTTCACCTGGCATATTCTTACACATTATTCAAGATTCAATGCAAACATAAGTATCACTGCAAAGGCTTTCTTGGTAACAACCATCTCCATAGCTCACCAAGCCTAGTTCCTCTTACTTCATAGCTCCATGTCCCTAGGCAAGCTGGTTCACCTTCTCAAAGATCCTAGAGAGCCCTGTGAAAGCTTTTATTGCTGCATGAGTGACACTGCCTTAAAGGTATCAGCTTATAAACCTGCTGTCCCATGGGATGGTGAGCCTTTCATAAACCAAAGTACATCTAAGTGATCTTTTTCCTGAAGTACATGGCAAGTGATGGGGTCATGATTACTTTTAGTTTTCTTTGCTTAGTACTCCTCTCCTTGCTATCAACAACACCATCATTCTTCCCCTACCCCACCCCTCCTTTTTGGAAATTAGGAGTTATTATTTTCTTGCATTTCTCTAACTTTATGGCCACAGGATTTGGTTTTTGAGTAAGTATGTGACTCAAGGTTACCTTCTTCAGTCCTTTTCTAGTATAAAAACATTGATAAATTTCTTTTTAAACTAGGAACATATGGTCCAGGAAGCTACCAGAAATCACGGAAACAGACACAGGGATAACGTGAAAGAGGATGAAACATGATGAGAGAAGCAGAATTGAAAGAGGGAGAAAAAGCATTCTGGTGGCATTGCAGACCCTGGTGTCGGGTTGTTCAGCTCCACCATGCACAAACCCTTTTCTGCTTAAGCTGGTTCAGGAAATTAAAAAGTCAAATGGCACAGGAAATCCTTTCAACCTCACTAAACTCACTCAAGGATTCAAGTTTTCCAACTTCTAATCAGAATTATTAGTGTTGGATGGCAATCAGGTGTCAAACTGAAACTGCGGGTAGTCATCAGTTACATCCATTAAACTATATCACCTGCCACCTGAAGGTCACTCCGGTTGACTGAGTCCCAGACCAAATAAACAAAGCCTGCTCCTTCAGCAAATCCTCCAATAGATGGTCCCCGGTAGAAGGCCCTGTGGATATCTGTCGATGCTGTAACAAGGGGTGCTGTGGCCTTCCAGGCTGTTCCAGGAGGCTGTCCCACCTGGAGGGACAGTCTGTTCCCCGCAGTCGCAGGCATGTGACAGAAGAAGCAGATGTCACAGTGGAGCCACTGATCTTCCTGGGGAAAACTAGAGACCATGGTGTGGAAGGGCCCACCTCCCTTCCACTTGCTTAATAAGCAATAAACTGTAACCTGCCTTCACTGATCCAGCTCACTTTAATTGTTTATACAAAAATTTGCATATCCTCTAAGTGTCACATAGCCTAAACAATAAGTAAGAAGACCCCTTTACTGTCCCTATAGAGAGTATCTCTGACACAAGAGTCTTAAGATGTTTGCTCAAGTTGTTTTTCAGGAACTTGGAGTCAGCTGTAGTCTAGTTTGAGCTCAAACCTGTTAAGACTGGTTGGGACCACCGCCCCTCCAGCTGGGCATGCACAAGTGTCTAATCAGTGACTTTTTGACGTCAGAGGGCCAAAAACTCCACCCTCAGAACATACTAACACAGCTATTTTCTGAACATGCTTCCCATGAAGAAGCATGTACCTTAGTTGCACCTGCACAGAACGACAATTACCTCACTTTTTTCATATCTCCAATCATTTTTCCTCATGCCTTAGGCCACCCTGCTTCTTTTTCCCATAAATACCCCAAGGCCCTTGCCTTTCAGGAGGCTGATTTGCGACTTGTTATCCCATCTCCTTGCTTGGCTGTCTTGGGAATAAACCCTCCCTCTGCTGCAAACCTTGACGTCTCAGGTTGACTTGCTGCACGTTGGGCAAAAATACATGGTTCAATAACGAAATCTTCAGGATGGAATTTTTTTAATAAAGGTTTGTATGAACACAAGAATCTACTAGGCAATTCACACAATAACTATTAGAAAAGAATTTTAAAACTCCTTGCTTTTAAGTTAAAAGTTCTCTATTTACAACTCAGAAGTCTTCCAGAATTAAAAAAATATAAATATGTGGCTATGTTAATTTGGCCACCAGCTTCCAAAAGTTTGTAACATTATTTTGAGATGAGAATAAAAGCAAATTGCAAATTTTGCTCTAAAATGACCAACAATTTGAAATATTGAAAGGTTAATACAAAAGTCTCTTTGAGTCTGATGGATATTTTGCAGTTCTGAAAAAGATTTCTATATTGATTGAATATATTCTAAATTGATTTTTGAAATTTTAGAGTCTAGTAAGCCATGTGTAGGTTTTTCAGGTATACACAAATAGCACTGACCTGTTTACACTTCCCCTTAAAACAACCAATTCTTTAAATACTGGCCCTCGCATTGACAACCCATTGTATTTAATCATAGTGTAATACGCGCTAAAAGCAATATGCTAGGCGCTGGCTAGAAACCGCAGATCCAAAGTAATTTTTCAAATGGAAATTAATTCAGCAGTCTAGGGAAATACTATCACAAAACAATGCCCTGCTGAATCTCATTAAATCAATTTGGAAAGGCATATGGGTGGAAAGGTAAAAATAAATCAATAAGATTAAAAAGGAAGTATATTACTTCACAACAAAAAGAGAGGAGTTATAGTATCTGGTTGCTAAGTAACAGGATTTTAAGTAAGAATTATTTGTCTTCCTTATAGGATAAGGCAATTTTGAGGATTAGAGCAAAATACTGTTTGCATATGGTCCAATTTATACAAACTGCATTTCCCTCAACAAGACCTCACTCCACCTTTGAAGAGGGAGATGAGCTTTCACCGGCAGAGCCATTGCCTAGCAACAAGATGCTAAGAAGGCAAGCTGAGTCCTCTCCAGAAAGAGCTCTCTCTTTCTCTCCCCATTGCATTGCAATGACCTCTAGCACAAACTGATGCCCTTGAGAGAACCACCTTAACAACCAGAAAGCTACGGGGGAAGAGTTTTGCTAAGATCGCTACAAGGTCTAAGCTTCTTCTTTTGTTTTTAAACAGATGACACAGTGCTCACTCCTCGGTGCTTAGCACTGCACAAAGCATTTTCACAAACACGCTTTTATTTCTTTTTAGCCCCTGACTCTCATCAGTATTGAGTCGTATGACTAGTTATGGGCCTTGGGTCTATCTGATCTTACCTGACTTCCAAATGTTTGCTGAAAAGAACTGCTCTCCATCAGCTTTGCTTTGGCTTCAAATGTTACGTTCCCCACCCCCGCCATACAACATGCAGGGTAGCAAATCCTCTTTTAATCTCTCCTTCACAGTGTGAAGAGTCCTCTGCTCCTCTTACCCTTTATTCCCACCTCCTTGATAAAGATTCTAAGTATTCTTTTCTTAAATTGGGTCCCTACTAAGTACTCAGTGCTAGGTGCTGGAGATAAAATTAGGAAAAAGACATAGCTCCCATTGGAGCTTACAGGGCTCCATGGGAGGAGATAGGAGAGGCACGCAATCGCCAAGAACAGTGAGAAGCAGTGGGGCAGGCTGCCTGGAGAGAGTACCTCTACTGTGACCTGACGAGTCTGGAGGATTTAGTCAGGCAAAAGAATGGAATGGCTGGAAAGTGAGGTGGGATGGAGGTGGGGAAAAGGCATCTGGCTGAGAGAACAAAGACGTTCTCAAGAGATAGGGATCCTGTGGCAGGGAGACTAGGTTACCTCTATCTTTATAGTTCAATATTCACTAGTTTTCAGTTATGAGTCAAACTGATCCAATAACTTTCTGTTACAACCTAGGATACAGCCAGAGATGGTTCACAAATCTAATACAAAAGCTGTTGCACTTCACCAATCTTTTATTCAAACTGTGTTTCATCGAAATGTGCTTCCATGTGTCTCCAAACAGGAGACAGGGCTTGGACTGTGCTCAAAATAATTATTCTTAAGGATATAGGATGGTACCGTTGAATATTTATTAAGTAAATCTTCTGTCAAATTGTAACTACCCAAGAAAAATTAGGAAATGTATTCTGAGCAAACACTGCTTGCAAATGCCTGTGTTCACAGGTACTTAGCTATTCCTGGACACAGGTCCGATTTTTCTTTTAAAGGAGAAAAGCAGGCAAATCGATCGACTACGATTGTTTAAAAAGATAAAACATGCGATTTAATTTTTGAAGGGGTGTTTCTGAAAACGCTACGCCCAAATTTAGAGCTTCAGGTTTCTCTGATTTGCTCTTCAGGGTGAGCATCTACTCTGCCCCTCTGCTGCCCTCATGCGAGTTGATGGAGCATAGCAGCACAGAAAATCTGGCCTCCGAGAAACCTGCCAGGTCCTCGGGCAGGGATGACATGACAAGCAAAAGCCTTTCTCACAGATTCCAGGAATCCGGATTTGTTGTGACTCAATCACTGTGCAGATGGGTTTCTGTCGAATAATATTTTCAGGGCTTGTTTCAAAGAGAGGAGAGTTTTTCCAACATCTCAAAATATATATTTAGATAATAGTAAGGATGAGGAAAGCAAGATTTAATTGGCTAATTAAGGTTTCAACTTGTACAATTACAGAACAATTATTGCTCCGCCAAGAACTAAACCTTACTGGGGTTTTTTTCCACCTTAGAAGTGTTACACCATTCTTTGCTAGTGGAATGGTATACATCAGGGACTTTAACCTTCTTATTTTACTTGAGCTATTTCCTCTAAAAAAAAAAAAAAAAAGAAAGCTATCTTTGTTAACTTGTATTGCGTAGAAAATGTGAAAAAAATTCTTCCTGAGCTAACTTTCCTGGAATTTCCTTCAAATATGCCAGTTCCTTCTTCTTTATTTCTATTCTGCGCCTTACAGATTGTAAGTATTGTCATAGCTCCATAGATCACACTTCTGCAGATGATTCTCAAATGGTCCTCCAACTTCTCTGTATACTAGACACTAATCTTTGAATGTCTCAACACAATCTTGATATAAAAGGATGATTCCTCTTGCCTTAAAACCTGCTTCCATCCTGATTGTCCTATATTCTTGGGGAGTATTCTTGTCATTTTTCCAGGCTTAACACTCAAAAGCTTTTTTTGAATCCCCTTTCCTCTTTCCTCTGTATTCATTTTCCAACCAGTCAATGCTACGAACCCTGCCATGGGCTTGCTTACAATAGATTGAAGATTCCTGGTGAAAATAGATGCTTAGGAAAGATTTATTGAATGGATGATTCAGCAGATGGATGGGTGGATGGATGGGGAAGAAAAGATAGATATTAGATAATCATAATTTTGAAAACATTCTAAGAGGAGAAGTAGGCTGTAACAGGGAGGTGGAATCGAATTCGAGTCAGGAGTACAAAAGGAATAGGCTTCCATGATGAAGTGATTTTTAAGCTAATGTTTATAAGACAAGAGATTGTTGATCTGGTAAAAAGAAGGAGGAAAGCATTCCAGGCAGAGAGAATGGTCAGTTCTTAAACTCTGAGGTAGGAAGGAGCTTGACATATTCATGAAACTGCAGCATGGACAGAGGAGGGCAGGTTTTTCCTCTCCTTTGGCATATTTACAGTTTACTCTGTTTTATTTTTAATCAACTCTGAATACCTTTAGATAGGAAATACAGCTTCAGAAGCCCCAGGCCCCCACCATTCCCTATAGTCTTATAGGCAGGTGGATCACACACTCACGCCTACCTAATTTGGGGCTAGACACTTTCGTTAACCTCCGAACTGGTCACCCTGCATCTGGACACTCTCTACTCCACAACACTCAGCACAGTTTGGCAAATTACATATCATAAAGACTAAGTATTATAGTTGAGATGAAAATCGAGCCTTAGAACCCATGTGATTAGAGATTTATCCTCAGAGGGGGGGAAAAATCTGTGGAAAATTTTTAACAAGGGAAGTGACACATTCTGATTTGAGTTTATAAAATACACTAACGCCTTTCCATAACAGAGTAAGTGTGGTCCAGAATTTTCCACTGCTATTATATGTGGAGTTTTGTTATGGTTAGGTTAATGAAGTGACCTGGATCAGCCACAAGGACAGTAGGCTGTCAGTCATTGGAGTGCAGAAGAGCTGCCCAAATTCCTCCAAATTGGGTGGGGTCTGCATCCTAGCCTCTGTTTGGCACCATCTAGTGGCAGCTGCCCATTCTAGGTTAAATACTGGTAGGGATGATTGAGTGCTTTGGAAGGGATTTCTAAGACAGTAGCAGCAATGTCAGAAATCTTTTGTTTTGCTGATACCATCTAGGGAAATAGGACTGGAGAAAACTGGGGGAGTGGAAGTCTCTTTTCCACTTCCCAAAATAGGAGTTCCTGAAATTCAGTGGGCCTTGAAGTTCAGTGGGCCTTGCCGTCTTGTACGGGCCTCTCCAATGAAAGATAAAAACTTTACCCCACCTCTGTTTGAAAATGGCGGAAGGATGGGAAGTAGTAACCAATCACATCCTCTCCAAATTCGCTTAATTACTGGTGGGTGTCATGGGCTTTTACAGTAATACTGCAGCTGTTATGTGGAAAGTGGATTGTAGGTGGAAGAGAGCTTGTTTAGTGAGCAAATCATTAGGAGGCAATTGCAATGGCTCAAGTGAGAGGTGAAGGTTTACGAAACTAAAGTGGCAGCATGAGAAATGGAGTAAGGGGGCAGAGTTAAGAGATTTAGAAATCAGAATCAGCTTGACTCAGTGACTGGATGCCAGCAAGTAGAGGAGGAAAAGTGCCAAGAACTATCTGTGATTACCCAGGTTTCTAAAATGAAAAAGTTGGTTATGGTGGCCAGTTTACTGAAATACTTGGGAAAAGAGATATGCAGGTAAATATCACCAGTTCAGTTTTGAACAGGTGTTTGAGATCCTCTGAGACATTGAAGTGGATTTGTTGCTTAAGCAAATGGATATGCATGTCTTAGAGCTCAAACAATGATCGTGGCCGGAGGTGTAAATTAGGAACCTGTCACTGAACAGATGGTAATAGAAGTGGTTAGCAAGAATGTGATTGCTTGGGGAAACGGGGTTGATTAACAAGAAAAGAAGGACTGAGACTCAAGAATGAGGAAAATGAGGAGAATGAGGTATTACAGAAACCAAAAGAAGAAAATGCTTCCAGATAGGATGAGCCATAAACCATGCTGAAGCCTGTTCAGAGGTGAGGCAAGTCAGGACAGAAAACAGTGTGGCTGTGACTTCTGGAGGGCACTGGTGACCTTAGCAAGGAGAGTTGTATGCAAGAAGTGGGAGTAAAACCCAGACTGGAGTTATTTGTTAATTTATTAAAAAGTTAGGAAACGCAAAGTAACCTGTTTGATTTTTGTTTTTGTTATTAATTGAAGTATAGTTCATTTACAATGTTGTGTCAGTTTCAAGTGTACAGCAAAGTGTAACCTGTTTGATTTTATATAACTGAGCAGACTTAAGCAGTGATCCTCAATACTTCTTCGAAACTTTGAAAAACCTGAGCAGTAAAGAAAAAAAGGCAGAGCTATAGATGAGAGGAATTTTTGCTTTTCAGATAAGAGAGATTTGAGAATGTTGAAAGAAAGGGACCAATAATGAGGGGGAAAGGAAGGATAGAGGATAGAGAAGAGAGATGACAAGAAAGGTTCTTGAGGAACTGGGAAAGAATGGCGTCGAGAACACAGGAGATCGGCCTTTGATTAGAGGAGGAAGAGTCCCGCTATTGCTTTAGGAGAGGAGGGGTGCAGACCACAGGAGTCTCATAGATTCTGTGGTTGAAGTTCCCACTGTCTTCAATAAGTTGGAGCTAGACACTTTCGTTAACCTCCGAACTGGTCACCCTGCATCTGGACACTCTCTACTCCACAACACTCAGCACAGTTTGACAAATTACATATCATAAAGAACTGCTTCAATAATGTCACTTCTCCACTTAAACATCTTCAGTGACTACAGAGAAGGCTACTGAAGAAGAGATGCTGGATACTCTATTATATAGAGAATGGATAAACTACAAGGTCCTACTGCATAGCACAGGGAGCTCTATTCAGTATCCTGTGATAAACCATAATGGAAAAGAATATGAAAAAAGAATGTGTGTGTGTATAGATATAGTTATAGATATATGTATATGAACTGAATCACTTTGCTATACAGCAGAAATTAACACAACATTGTAAATCAACTATACTTCAATAAAATCAATTTAAAATAAAAGAGAGATACTGGATACTCAAAGTTAGAATCAGGTCAAATGGGGGAATTGGCCTTAACTCAGCTGTATACTCACCTAAATCTCTTCACTCCTCTGTCCCTGTCTAGCCAAACTCTTTTCTTTATGCATTCCAGCCTCCCCGAGCTGTTGCCACTTATGTCATGACATATCATTGATCGTCAAGGTTTACTTCTTATTTTCTCCATAACTTTCACTGGTGACTCTCTTAGGGAAGCCCAGCAACTCTCATTTGGTTCTTCTGTGTACTAACTTACCTTTCATTTGAACTTCTCAGGACTTTACCCAAAGCCTCCAAAGGCAGGTACCATATTTCTATTGGTCATTATAACTAAGAGACTAGCAGAGTACAATATTTTTGCAATAGTCACAGAGAAAGAAAAACAAGAACAAGACAAGGGGTCTTCAAAAAGTCACTTCTTTTGCAGCATTGTGCTAACACTCACAGCCATATTTTTATAGGAATGTTCAACACATATTTCTTAATGGAAATATGCTCAAAAGAATTCTCTTCAGAAAGTCGGAAGAATTAAATTGAGTCTAGTCCTAGTGTAGCTCTAATTAATTGTTTAACCTTGGGCAAGTCACTTCCTCTCTGGGTCTCAGAGTCCTCATTTGTACCAAAAAAAAAAAAAAAAAATAGAACAAGTAATCTCTTATTTTTCTTCTAGTCATAAAATTCTATGACCCTCTTTTTGAGAACGAGGCTGATTGTGGGTGAATAGGCATTTTATGATTTAAAGATGGCTACTACAGTGTGATAATTCTTAAAAGGCATAGTCCTTTCTCTGCATTTGGAAGGAAAAAAGTGCTGAATGATGCTTTCATTTTTTTCCCTGAGCCACGTCATCCTTCCTGGGGAAAGCCTACTGCCACCTTTAGAATATTGGACATGGAACAGTGAAATGATAATACTCCTGAATTGCTTGCTGAGAAGCGATGTTTGATGATGATTTCATGGACAGTCTCATGGTACTACCTAATAGGGAAATCTGCTTTTAGATGAGACTCTAAGCATTAAACTCTTCCCATGAAAAAAGAAAAAATCAATACCCCATCATTAAACAGCAAATAACTCTAGTAACAATAACAATTATTTCGCCTCTGCAACTTGTAGCAATTTGTATCTGTGTAAAATAATCAGCTAACATTTTACAGAATTTCTTGGAAAGAAGCACACTTTCAACAAAATAAATAGACTCAGTTTATTGATTAAATGAAGGCATGAACTCATGAATAAATAAAAAGAGCTAAACCCTATTCATTAATAAATATTTAAGCAAAGACTAGGATTTGTAATTCTGTGGTTAGAAATTAAATCTCTGGACCAAGATAGCTACATCCCAGCTCAAAGATCAGTAGCACCTAACAGAAGAAGGGCATTAGTGTGTAGGTATAGCAACAGCCTCCCAAAGATGCCTACACCCTAATTCCTGGAATTTGTGACTATGTTACCTTACATGATAAAAGAGACTTTGCAGATGTGATTAAACTAAATATTTTGAGGTGGAGAGATTATCCTGGATTATCCTGGTGGATCCAATATAACTACAGGGGCCCTTATAAAAGTGAGGCAAGAGGATCAGACTCAAAGAAAGCGATGCAATGAAGGAACCAGAGGTCGGAGTGTTGTGGGCTCATGAGACAAGTACATTATTCACCACAAGCTGTTTTATTCTCCTTCTTCTGTGTGAGTTCTATACACAGCTTTAAAAAAGTGAGAAAGCAAATGCAGAATTATGTGAATATATTTGTCTTACTCTTTAAATGGCTCTACTAAGTCTTTTCATGGTTTATTTTTAGGTAAATGTACTGTTTCCTATTGCTGCTATAACAAATTACCACCACCTTAGTGAATTACAAACACTATTAAAGATTTTCATGCAACGAGTCATAGTTTTTTTCAGTGTGTATGTGCGTGAGTGGGTGTGTATGTACCTAAGTTAACTTGTATAGAAAACACCCAAAGTTCTTATAAGTGTGTGTTCAATCCATCTCAACAAATTCTTTCACTATCCTTATTCTAATTAAAGACCTCCTCTAGATGTTACTAAATATAGGAACATGAGCTGTTCATATCAATTTATCACCAATAGATATAAATGTGATTTTTTTCTGAATAGCAATACTTTACAGCTATCAACATTTGATGGGATCCTATGTTGTAGGAATTCAGAGGCAAAGAAGATGGGACCCATACTCTCAAAGAACTCAGGTCATCCTAGAGGAGAGGATGATTTCAATTGTTTCATAATTTTTTATGAGGATAGTATATCAGAGTAATATTTTAAGTTATTTTAAATCTTATTTCTAGACACATTGTGCCTTTGAAAAAAATATTATAGCCCCTAATAAAGATATACAATCTGTAGAAAGCATTAATTTTGAAAATGCTTCCTGACGGTGCATGGCTTACTTGTATGACTAGACATGGAATGCATATTAAAGCTTCGTTTAGTCTCCAAATACAGTGGAGAATATTTATTTTACCTTTTTCACCGAAACCACAAAACTAAGCACTGTTAAATGTTAACTGCTGAGAGATTCCATGTAACAAATCACCTGAAGATAGGACGGCTCTCTCATTTACACGGAGCCAACGGTCCTATTCCGGAATCCACAACTCAGTAGCAAAAGGGCTTCAATGAATTTGATAACCCCTTGAAACTGCAAGCAACTCTGTGTGTGTGTGTGTGTGTGTGTGTGTGTGTGTGTGTGTGTGTGCGCGCGCACGCTTTTGGCTATAGGGTCAATAAACACAATCAGCGCTTAAAGGGGTCTGTAAAGAGAACTATACCCTTCCATAGGCTAATTTCAGTAAGCAAAAGGTTATGTACTTGAAGCGAGTTTCATTCTTAACCTAATTACACCTTTCCGGTTGTACCTAGATCAAATAATTTTATCTTTTAATGTATCAATATCACATTTTTACTTCCTAAAATAGGGCTAATGATGATTCCCTGATGCCCCATATTATCCAAGGCTCCATTTGGAGACAGATAGAGGGAATAAATACCCTGACCTCACTCTCTTTTTTCCCTGATCTCATGCTAGAACTCCCTGTCAGCTGAACGTAACTGTAAGCCAAAGTGCAAAATTGCCTCTTGATGCGGTCCATACAGCCTGTCTTCCCCATGACAAAAAGAAGGGTATAGAAGGGTGGAGAGTGGATCCTGGGGTAGTGAGTAAAAGAAAGCTATCTGGCACATGCCCTCAGGTATGAAGTTCTTAAAGTTCAATGTACTAAGACATGGTCTTTACATTTGCTCTTCCAGCTCCTTCAAGTCCTTGCTCAAATGTTAACTCTTTGGTGAGACTTTCTCTCATCACCTTATTGAAGTAACAACACATGCCCCTGACTCTCCACCTCCCTTTCCTGCTTGGAGTTTGATGGTAGAACGATCACTTTAGATGAGCTTCACACTTCACTTGCTTATTTTTTTATTGTCAGTCTCTCCCCACTAGACCATAAGCTCCAAGAAAACAGAGAATATTTTGTCTCCTGGAACATCGCTTATCTTCAATGCCTATATCAGCAACGTCTGGTACCCAGTAGGCCTCTAAGCTATGTCCTGGGGTTGCTGCAAGAATTAAATAAGATGATACATTTAAACCATTAGGAATAAATGCTCAAGTGTACCTATTATTAGCCTAGTGTGTGCTCAGTATTTGTTAAACAAATGAATGGCTATAGTAAGACATGGAAAAATGAAATCCATACAGGATGTAATTTGTCCATGTCGTTGCTTAGTGATATATGAGGGGTCTTTAATGTGAACCAGAAAATAAATCTATGTTAGAGTGAGGGCTTTCGCGTCAAACTGCTCACAATCAAATCCATCCCTTACTACCTGTATGACTCTGACCAAGTATTTAACTTTTCTACCCCTGAGTTTTCTCACCAATCTAACCCAGAGAGAACAGAGCCTTGGCATACTAAATGATCAATATCACTTGTTACTATAGACACTGAAAGCCAAACTGAAAATAAAAAAACTTTTCTTTTAATCTGACAGGCTGTCAGACATTCACAAATTTTAAGAATTTCGTTTGCATGCTGATAAATAAAAAGCTATAATTAATCTATTCAGAACTTCTCATTGCCAAGGTCCTTTCCTTTCAAGACAGGACTAAACCATAGACATTTAGGGAAAAATACTTCAAAACAAGCAATGTTCCAAGAGGTAAAATATAACTTCAAAAATCCTTTTATGTGTTTGTTAAAAGTAATCCTCAAAGCAGCTGTTATTAAAACTTTCTATTTTCTGTCATCCAACAGTGTTATTTCACAATCATTAATAATTAATCATAGGTCTCTGATTCATTCTTGCACACTCTAAAAATAGGAACCCATGAATAGGCTTAGATCCTCAGCAACAGAATATTGAGTACTCTATCAGCCTAACCTGGGTACCTATTCGCATTTTGCAAACAGATTTGTCTTGGGATTGCTAAATTGGAAGGTATCTCATGGCAAAGTCAGACAACATATTTTTCTTATGTGCAGTTATTTCAAATTCATCTCACTAAAAGCCTCTACATTTCTTCTGTTCTCTCTGCCTGGGGGTTGAGAGCAACAGAGTTTGTGCTACCATCTTGAGACCTTGAACATGGAGGCCAAGCATCAGATTTGAAGCCTGCAAAACCAGCACCAACCTGGCCAGCTACCTGATGGGATTTTCCGATGTCCACCATGTGGCAGATATTTGAACGAGCTCTGATGAGTGAGAAAATGTCATTAATACTGGTAGCATCTAACTTTTTATTTAAATTTTAATTTAATTTGTTAAAATAAACAGTGCAAGGCACTACTCTATACACTTTACAAATATGAGTTTATTTAGTCTTCATAACAACCCCCTGGTGAAACCTATGGAAAAGTTTAAGTATGCCTCCAAGAGTCACACCATAATAAATGAGTCCAGGATTGACACCCAGGCAGCCTGGGTCCTGAATCCAAGAGCCTAAGCCTCAAGCAATCCAACAAACCAGTAAATCATGGATTTGGTTGACAAATTTCCATACAGCTCTTGCCTTAACAGCAGGACAAATGTGGGGATGGGTTGGATGTGTATATGTGTTTCTTAGCTTAGTATTCAAAATATTCAACTTACCAAGTGATAGCCTATGTATGGACTTCACTAACATGAAATAATAATCAGGGGACAATAGAGTTGAGCATAAAGACGTATAACATAGCCTGATATAAAATAGTGGTGCAATAGCTTAAGATACTTGACACTTTGCAATAGGTAGTTCTGGGCTCACCTGAGAGCGGAAAACAGCATTTGCTTTTTTTCCCCATGAAAAGTAGTCATTCTCTTTCTATCTCAGATAGATGACAGACAGAGAGGTGGATAGATAGTATCAATGAAAAACATATTGCCTGCCAAATCAGTAAACAAAGGATGTTGCAGAGATTACACCCCTCAACCACCCACCCCCGACGGTGCACCCTGAGGACACTCAGCATACTGGCACCAGATAACTGAGGTGCGCATCAAAGGAATGATTTCAGGGAGCCCAGACTCTTGCATCTTCTCGTACATAGAAAAGCGATAAATTCCTTAACTTGAGATATCAATTTTTCTTTAACTAACAGTAATTCTGGACTTCCCTGGTGGCACGGTGGTTAAGAATCCGCCTGCCAATGCAGGGTACACGGGTTCGAGCCCTGGTCCGGGAAGATCCCACGTGCCGTGGAGCAGCTAAGCCCACGCACCACAACTACCGAGCCTGCGCTCTAGAGCCCGTGAGCCACAACTACTGAGCCCGTGTGCCACAACTACTGAAGCCCACACGCCTAGAGCCCATGCTCCGCAATGAGAAGCCTGTGCACCACAACGACGAGTAGCCCCCGCTCGCCACAACTAGAGAAAACCCACACGCAGCAACGAAGACCAAACACAGCCAAAAATAAGCAAATAAAATAAATAAATTAAAAAAAAATAAAAAACAGTAATCCTTTGGTGTTCTGACTACCTGGTCTTTGTTGCAAAAACCCCTATATAGCCTGGCTCTCCCCTGCCTCTTCAGAGAAGTCCCTCAGAACGATCTGAGAGGCAGCAGTATCCCAGGCTTAAGTCCTCAGTTCTGTCTGCCGAATAAAACACAATTCTCAACTTGCAAGTTGTGCATTTTTTTCTGTTGACACTATATAGATAGAGATAACCCCCACTTCCTCATGTGACCCAAATTCCTCTTTTTTCTTTTTCTCTCCCACAAATTAGATATACTTTCAAGTCTGAGCTCACACACGTCTCTCTGGATACCTGCAGCGTCCAGTACAGTAGCCATGAACACAAGTGGCTACATAAATTCATTAAAATAGGCAAGTTAAAATTTTATTTCCTTGGTCCATTTGACACATGTGGCTAGTAGCTATCACTGGATAGCACAGATATGGAGCAGGTTCATCACCACAGAAAGTTCTGCTCTAGAGAAAGATGGGAGCCACTGCCCTTTCTGTCCCCTGAAAGTGGTACTAATTCATTCATCTTGTCTGAGTTACCCTATTTTTGTCATCACAGAGCTACACAATTAAGTTTAAGAAAACCATCTACTATAAATATTGAAATTATTTGGCAACATTTACTTTATCAGACACTTCCTTCAGTCTGCCAACATTTCTTGATCAAGATCATTGGCAAGATTCCATGGATTTTTCAAGTATTTTTTTTTTCTTACATGACATCCTTCCAAGTAGCTAGAATAGAGAACTTAGTATATGTGAATTTTTAAAATCAAAGCAAATACAATTACAGAGCTTATTCTTTTCTTTACCCAAAAGTTTCATTTAAATGTATGCATTATTAGGGAAAAATCATCTTTACCACATTGCTTTCTATCCTGACGTGGCCTCAACTCACTTTGTCTCTCAGAATTGTGTCCAAATAAATGAAACAATTGCTGTGGGCTTTCCACATTTTTTCACTGGTAAACTGGCAACAATTAAGCCACTGAGTCAGCAACTAATAAAATTTAGACAAGAAAAACATGATTATTTTATTCTAAAGATTAGACTAGTTCCTCCATAATCTCTTTTGCTAAAGTGAATTATAAAATCTACTAATGCATTTATCCATCAGATGCTTAATTATCACTTACTATATGCCTGAAACTGTATTAGATGTGCCCTAAAATTTCTTACAATACTGTTGGGCTAAAATTACTGAAATAAAAAAGTGTTAGCCATTGCCCTTTGAGTTCCCATAGGGTGACGGTGACCACCTAAATTCAAATCTCTACTCACATTCTCCAAAGACTACACAGATTCAAAAAGGGAGCAAATAAAACCACTGGACCGTTGGTAACCCATGCCTACAGCACAATCAGGAGACAGAGAACGTGACAAACTTCCATTTACAATGTAAACAAGGAATAAACCTCCAAAGCTGTAGAACCACGCCGGGGCTCAGGCCAGGGCAAAAGCGAGGAGAGGGCAAGCGAGGAGAGGGCAGTGGGGCCCACTAGCAACAGAACCCTAAAAGATATAAATCACTCCCAGAAGGAGAAAGTTCCGCCTGGACTGGAGAAATACTTAGAACAGGGATGAGACCTGGGGGATCAGAGCACTGGCTCCTGAAGAATTGACAGGAAGGGACAGAAAAGTGCACAGGAGCAGAGACAGCAGTTTGGGAAAGTATGGGCTCTGGGGTGGAGGCAGGGAACCTGGTGGTGGGGTGGCGGAGGCATCCCTTGGAGGCTTGGTGGTAAAGGAGGAGCAAGGGTTAGAAATTAAGGAAAACTAAGAAACCAAAGAGGATCAGAACCAGAATGTATACCAACTGGTCTCGCCAAAAAGTGCTACAACAGGATAAGGCATTCTCGAACTAAGAATCCCAGCAAACCACTCAAATCTCTCACCTCTGCACACAGAGAATCAAGGTGATAGAAAATAATTTTAAACATGGAACAACCCAGAGAACACAGTACTCGTGAGTCCATCCTTAGGATCTACTAGCAGGGAAGTTTCAGCCCGCCAGATATGAATTGGGAAACTAGAAAAAGGACTTATGGTGAGCACTAAATATATATAATATATATATTTAATGGTAGATCAAAGACTACAATAAAGGTGGAAAAAAGGTGAAAGAATAGTATGTAACTGTTACATATTTGGGTAAAATTTTAAAATATAACTAAAGAAATGGGAGGAAAAAGGAGAAAAAAAAAGAAACACATTCACTGAATATCATATAGTAATAAAAGGGTATCATTTTCAGGTGACAAACAAAATAGTAGAAGTGTAACCACTAGAAAAAATACAAACTTTCCTAAACACCAAATTGAATACTCTGCCCACTCCAGCTCCCTCAAAGAAAGCAAAGAAACAGACCACATGGAGAAACATGGAAATTATAACAATAAGTATATACAGTAAATATAAAAAACAATGGGTTGAAACCAAACATCTTAGTCATACCAATATATGAAAATGAGATTAATTTAACTATTAAAGAGATTTTCAAATTGACTCACAAAGTAGAACCCAATTCTGTGCTACATGCGGTAGATACACATGAAACAGAGATTCAGGAATGCTAAAAATAAAGGGATGGACAAAAATTTTTTCAGGCTAAAAGAAAAGCAAGGTTGACAATCAAGGAAGGGCATGCTAAAATGATAAAGGTCAAATTTATAATGATGATAATATATATGGTTTTTTTTAGCTGTACGCGGGCCTCTCACCGCTGTGGCCTCTTCTGTTGTGGAGCACAGGCTCCGGACGCACAGACCCAGCGGCCATGACTCACGCACGGGCCCAGCTGCTTCGCACCATGTGGGATCCTCCCAGACCGGGGCACGAACCCGCGTCCCCTGCATCGGCAGGCGGACCCTCAACCACTGCGCCACCAGGGAAACCCATGATGATAATATTTTTAAATACTCATGAACACCACGACAACCTTCATAAAACAGAAACTCCAAGAAATGCCAAAAGAAATGGTCAAAATCTCAGTAATAATAATGAGAGTTTACTGTATCATTCCCAGGCCAAGAAAACCAAGTGGACAAAGAACAAGGAATGATACCATTATTCATGTTATGTATGAATAAGGTAGATCCTGTGAATCTAGATTTAATTTTACTACCAATAATAATTTACATATTTTCTTCTCAAGTGCATATAGAACATTCACAGAAATTGACCATATTTCACATAGAAACCCTCAGTAATTTCCATAAAAGTATAAATAATTCAAACAATATTCTTTAATCAGAGTACAATATAAATAGAAATTAATGACAAAAATTTTTAATGTCTTTTCCAGCTGAAAATGTAAAAACTCTCTACTAAACATCTCTTTGGTAAAAAGGGAAATACTAGGTTAAACTGAAGAATTTCTTTTTTAAAAGGTGATAATAAAAATATAATAAATGAGGGCTTCCCTGGTGGCGCAGTGGTTGAGAGTCCGCCTGCCGATGCAGGGGACACAGGTTCGTGCCCCGGTCCAGGAAGATCCCACATGCCGCGGAGCGGCTGGGCCCGTGAGCCATGGCTACTGAGCCTGCGCATCCGGAGCCTGTGCTCCGCAACGGGAGAGGCCACAACACTGAGAGGCCCGTTTACCGCAAAAAAAAAAAAAAATATATATATATATATATAAAATAAATGAAATATAATTTAAGCTATGATCAGAGGGAAATTCATAGCCTTTAACAGTTATATCAATAAAAATAAAATAATAAAAATTTATGAATTTAAATCCCAACCTGAAATTCTAGGAAAAACATGCAAACAAACAAACATTGTAAACCATAAGAAATCACAAGAAAGTAATAAAAGCAGAAATTATTAGAATTAATAAATGATAATGCTGGGCTTTGTGGGGGAAACCACTTGCTAACTTATTTAGGAATAGGATAGGAGGCATAAATGTATAAAATAAGATATAACCACTGATAGAGAGGGAATTAAAATATTTAAGAGCCTATTTTGTACAACTCAGTGCTAATAATACAGAGATGAAATACAAATTTCCTAGTAAGTTTAATTGATCAAAATTGATCCCATTAAATATAGGTACTCATTTCCATTGAAAAAAAGACTAATTTCCATTGAAAAAAATAGAAAAATTATCAAAAAACTACCCTATTGAACAGGCAATAGACCCAGATGGCTTCACAAGAGAATTCTACCAAACGTTCAAAGACCAGATAATTCTAATTATGCTTAAATTATTCCAGAATATAGAAAAAGAAAGAATACCTCCAAACTTTTTTTTATAAAGCAGGTAGAACATTGCTAATTAAATCTAACGAAGATGATACCAGAAAACCAGTTAGTTACTCCTCACCTCACAAATGTAAGAAATTGTACTCCCCCAACCACAAGGCTTAGGGAGGAATAAGTATGGAAAGCCCTGAGATCAGCTTCGCACAAGCACTAGGCGTCTACACTGCCCTACTTGCCCTGCTGGGGATACCTAAGCCCAGGATTGAGTCTGCAGGTACAGAGCCGGGGTATTGCATCATCCCAAAGAAATGGAAGGAGAAGCTTTTAATTGAGCCTCTTGCAGACAGACTAGGCTGCCTCCTTCCCCTGGGCAAAGCTATCATCCTACATGAGTTCAAAACATCTCCCTTTTCCCCATCCCTCAAGTCAGGGGTCTCCCACAGTTCCCTCTGTTTTTCTCTCCCTATTCTTCTGGGGTGGATTTGGGAGGTGGGGGTCAAAGAGTCAGTATTCCTGCTAGATCCACCCCTTAGGTGAAACTGGAACCTCAGTAGAGAAAGAAAATTTGACTGGTTTGACTAAAAGTCAACATTCTTGAAAGGGAGTGGTGGAGGATAAAGTTAAAAAGTTGTGTCAGAATTATGAAGGTTGGCAAATGACTTAATTTTGGCTTTAAACTAGATTTGGTAGACCTATGAATGTTTTCCAGTGAAGGAAGATTTCAATAGTGCTATAGAAAGATCAATCTAGTGATCATCACATAGGAGGCTATTGTAGTATCCTGGAGAGCCCTGCTACTCAAAGTATGACCCACAGGCCAACAGCATAGGCATCACCTGGGAACTTGTTAAAATGCAAACTCCCAGGCCCCACCCCAGACCTATGGAGTCAGATCTGGATTTTAATAAAATCCTCAGAGAATGTATGTGTACATTAATATGTGAGAAGCAATGCCCTAGACATAAAATAGCCCCTGAAAAAAAGAAGGGATAGATGCAAAAGAAACTGTGCTTCAAAGAAATAATAAAGGTCAGAGAAGTCAATAAGGTTTCAAGATTAGGTTGCAGGAGTATGTGAAAACTGGCCCAAGAAGAAAATTCATAATGGGTTTGACTGTAGTTAATGGCTTACAGCTGCATTGCTGCTAACTTTCAAAATAATTTAAATTGTTAAATCATAGTAATATTTCAATTTGGAAAAAAAATCAATGGAAACCCTGCTATTACTACCTTAACTCTCGAAGATTTTACATGGCTTATGTTTTAAATGAAGCTATCCATCAGATTTTCCATTTTCTGTCTTACAATGTGGTAGATTTAGTCTTCCTCCAAATTCCCTTTGTCACTAACCTGGGCATTTCTCCAAGCCCAAAGATAGTAATGAAAATTATAGGCTCTTCCTACATACTTTTCTTTTTTAAGCAACTAGATCTGGGTTCCATATTAGCAAGCCTCAATCTTTCCCGATTTGCAGAGGCTTTTTTTTTTTTTTTTAAACACAAGCAACTCCACAGTCCTGTCCAGAATAAAAAGCCTTCAAAAGAAGCTAAGCTCATTAGTGTGCAATTAAGGATGCTGATTTATATGTTTTATATAATTTCTTACCAGACTGACTTGAAGTATTATAAATATCATGATAGAATTATAGAAATGTGGAAGTATCTTAAACAGTCAAGTGTTGAAAAAGCCAATCAATATAGAGTGTTGTCAACTTGGTTAATATGATATAAACAATATAGAAATAATAATACAGAAATAGAAAGATGAGCCCCTCTGTGTAACACAAATGTATCAACACCACTCTAAAAATGTTTTACCTTCAAGCTAAAGTCAAAATTAAGAAAATTTAGCTGATCTCAGTAACATACTGGTTCCCTCTCAAAAACAACAGAAAACTTATCTAAAGACATGTTGAGCAATTAAATCTATGCTTACACTTAAAACTGAATAGCAATAGAAAAAGACAATTTTTAGAAGTATCTCTGCATTTTAAAAAAACGCCCCTTAGAAGAAAGAAAAAGATGTCTTACAACCTAATAATTTTTAAATTAATTTTCCATAATTACATATCCTCTTCCTTTGATCTCTTAATCTTTTAAAATTTCTACTCTTTTTCTCTGAGACTCACCTTTCACTTCCACACTCATCTTATGCCTCCCTTGTCTGAATCTGTTTTTCCTCATTCTATGGTCATGATCTACAACAAACACACTTTCATATAATCTCTCTAATTAAAACTTTATTACCAGGACTTCCCTAGTTGTGCAGTGGTTAAGAATCTGCCTGCCAATGCAGGGGACACGGGTTCGAACCCTGGTCCGGGAAGACCCCACATGCCGCGGAGCAACTAAGCCCATGCGCCACAATTACTGAGTCCGCGTGCCACAAACGTGCCTAGAGCCCATGCTCTGCAACAAGAGAAGCCACCACCCTCGCACCATAATGAAAAGTAGCCCTCAGTCACCACAACTAGAGAAAATCCCTCGCACGGCAACGAAGACCCAACGCAGCCAAAAAATAATTAATTAAAATTTAAAAGTTCACACTAAAAAAATAAACTTTATGGCCTATATTTCAGTATCAAAAACTCAAAAATTGGTGCATGGGGAGTGTTCAGGGATTCTGCTGGTCTCTGTAATTCTTCTATGTAATTAGTTTTATTACATATCTAAACAATATAGGATACACGATCTTTTCTCCCTGAGCACTTGACATGCACAGACTCGTTATTCATCCCTTGCTCACAAATTTTTCTCAAAAGTGTTATGTGCACATTCCTTTAGGATATACTGCTTCAGAGAAATTATGAAGACTGTGTATGGAATGTCTCACTTTCCTTTATGCTGATTGTTCAGAAGTTAAATTGCTTGTTGGACTGTGTTAATATCTTTGCTTCACAAAATTTTTGGCTTCCTGATATTAAAGACATGGACACTATCAATTCAAACATTTGTTATTAGAACAGCATTATTCTTACAGAATGGCAGAGACTATTCAGGGAATAGCTTTGAAAAAACAATTGTTACCAGAATACACCTTGACCCTAGATTATGCAAAATAATTATTCATCATATAAAAATCTCAGTGGAACCCAGAAGTTTTAATTGGTCAAGGCAAAGGAGAAAAATAAATGAGGCAACATTTCCTAGATAAGAGTCCTGGGACTTGCTTGCAGGATAATTAACTTTTAATTAAACAAAAGGCAAAAGAAGTGCTATTGAAATCAAACTGGGTGAATAGGGAAAGGGATCTAAAATATACATTTATGCTGACATATATATGGTCTTGGAAAATGGGCGAATTATGAGTGGGTCGTTTTGTATAGTCAGTGATGTAGATATTTCATAAATAAATAACTTTTTATCAGTCTCAGTGGAATGGACCTAGCTAGAAGTCATTTTCACTCTCTCATCATATCCCAAATGAAGCATTAATGTCTACAACTCTGTGCTTATAATAAAATTTGCATGGGTTTAGCCCCATATTTGAACAATCTAAAACTTTCCCTGTAGGTTTAATTTCCTTAGCTCCCCATTTTAAAGACTTTTTTCAGTAAAGAGAATTATGGTGGTATGAATTGTCTTCATTTGGCTTGTTATTATTCATTTTTCCCACAAAATTGCTTTGTGAGAATTCTCTGGTGCTTAGAGCTTTCTTAGAATAAATAAGCATGCTCCTTTTTATTCTGCCCTATATGCTTTTTAAGACGGAAGTAAAATTTGAAAAAATTTTATTCTAGCAAATGTAATATCCCTCCACATTCTTTTTAGCATGCTAAAACAATTTGATTTAAATAAGCCACATATTAAAATCTTAAAGATCAGATAATCAGTCTTCTATTTAAACTATTCCATACAACAGAAAAAATAAATTCCCCCAATTAATTTTATGAAGATATGATGAGCAAAATTTTTAAATCCTGATAACATAGTTTTTATTTTATTTTATTGGAGTAAAATTGCTTTACAATGTTGTGTTAGTTTCTGCTGTACAATGAAGCGAATCAGCTATATGTATACCTATAGCCCCTCCCTCTTGGACCTCCCTCCCACTCCACTATCCCACCCGTCTAGGTCGTCACAGAGCACCAAGCTGAGCTCCCTGTACTAATACAGCAGGTTCCCACTAAATATCTATTTTACACATGGTAGTGTATCTATATCAAACCTAATCTCCCAATTCGTCCCACCCTCCCCATCCCTGCCATGTCCACATGTCTGTTCTCTACATCTATGTTTCTATTCCTGCCCTACAAATAGGTTCATCTGTACCATTTTTCTACATTCCACACATAAGTATTAATATACGATATTTGTTTTTCCCTTTCTGGCTCACTTCACTCTGTATGACAGACTCCAGGTACATCGACATCCCTACAAATGACGCAATTTCGTTCCTTTTTATGGCTGAGTAATATTCCATTGTATTTACGTACCACACCTTCTTTACCCATTCATCTATCATTAGACATTTGGGTAGTTTCCATGTCCTGGCTATTGCAAATAGTGCTGCAATGAACACTGGGGTACATGTGTGTTTTTGAATTATGGTTTTCTCAGGGTATATGTCAAGTAGTGGGATTGCTGGGTCATATGGTAGTTCTATTTTTAGTTTTTTAAGAAATTTCCATACTGTTCTCCATAGTGGCTGTATCAATTTACATTCCCACCAACAGTGCAAAAGGGTTCCCTTTTCTCCACACCCTCTCCAGCATTTATTGTTTGTAGATTTTTTGATGATGGTCATTCTGACTGGTGTGAGGTGATACCTCATGGTAGTTTTGATTTGCATTTCTTTAATAATTAGTGATGTTGAGCATCTTTTCATGTGCCTCTTGGCCATCTGTATGTCTTTGGTGAAATGTCTATTTAGGTCTTCCCCCCCCCTTTTTTTTTTTTGCGGTATGCAGGCCTCTCACTGTTGTGGCCTCTCCCGTTGCAGAGCACAGGCTCCAGACACGCAGGCCCAGTGGCCATGACTCACAGGCCCAGCTGCTCCGCGGCATGTGGGATCTTCCCGGACTGCGGCACGAACCCATGTCCCCTGCATCAGCAGGCGGACTCTCAACCACTGCGCCACCAGGGAAGCCCCCCTCATTTTTTAATTGGGTTGTTTGTTTTTTGATATTGAGCTTCATGAGCTGCTTGTATATTTTGGAGATTGGAGATTGTCAGTTGCTTCATTTGCAATTATTTTCTCCAATTCTGAGAGTTGTCTTTTCATCTTAAGTTTTTCTTTGCTGTGTAAAAGCTTTTAAGTTTAATGGGTCCCATTTGTTTATTTTGTTTTTATTTTCATTACTCTAGGAGGTGGGTCAAAAAATATCTTGCTGTGGTTTATGTCAAAGACTGTTTTTGCTATGTTTTTCTCTGAGAGTTTTATAGTGTCTGGTCTTACGTTTAGGTCTTTAATCCATTTGGAGTTTATTTTTGTATATGGTGTTAGGTAGTGTTCTAATTTCATTCTTTTACATGTAGCTGTCCAGTTTTCCCAGCACCACTTATTGAAGAGGCTGCCTTTTCTCCATTGTCTGTTCTTGCCTCGTTTGTCATAAATTAGGTGACCATATGTGCATGGGTTTGTCTCTGGGCTTTCTATCCTGTACCATGGATCTATATTTCTGTTTTTGTGCCAGTACCATACTGTCTTGATTACTGTAGCTTTGTGGTATAGTTTGAAGTCAGGCAGCCTGATTCCTCCAACTCCGTTTTTCTTTCTCAAGATTGCTTTGGTTATTTGGGGTCTTTTGTGTTTCCATACGAATTGCAAGATTTTTTGTTCTAATTCTGTGAAGAATGTCGTTGGTAGTTTGATAGGGATTGTATTGAATCTGTAGATTGCTTTGGGTAGTATAGTCATTTTCACAATATTGATTCTTCCAATCCAAGACTGTGGTCTATTTCTCCACCTGTTTATGTCATCTTTGATTTCTTTCATCAGTGTTTCATAGTTTTCTGAGTACAAATATTTTGCCTCCTCAGGTAGGTTTATTTCTAGGTATTTTATTCTTTTTGTTGTGATGGTAAATAGGATTGTTTCCTTAATTTCTCTTTCTGATTTTTCGTTGTTAGTGTATAGGAATGCAAGAGATTTCTGTGCATTAATTTTGTATCCTGCAACCTTACCAAATTCATTGATTAATTCTAATAGTTTTCTAATGGCATCTTTAGGATTCTCTATGTATAGTATCATTATCTGCAAACAGCGACAGTTTTATTTCTTCTTTTCTAATTTGGATTCCTTTTACTTCTTTCTTTTTTTTTTTTTTTTTTTTTTTAATTTTTGGCTGCACTGGGTCTTCGCCGCTGAGCACGGGCTTTCTCTCGTTGCGGTGACCGGGGCCTACTCTTCATTGTGATGTGAGGGCTTCTCATTGCAGTGGCTCATCTTGTTGCAGAGCACGGGCTCTAGGCTTGCGGGCTTCAGTAGTTGTGGCTCATGGGCTCTAAAGCGCAGGCTCAGTAGTTGTGGGGCATGGACTTAGTTACTCTGCAGCATGTGTGATCTTCCCAGACTAGGGCTTGAACCTGTGTCCCCTGCATTTGCAGGAGGATTCTTAACCACTGCACCACCAGGGAAGCCCGGATTCCTTTTATTTCTTTTTCTTCTCTGATTGCCGTGGCTAGGACTTCCAAAACTATGTTGAACAAGAGTGGCAAGAATGGACATCCTTGTCTCATTCCTGATCTTAGTGGAAATTATTTCAGTTTTTCACCATTGAGAATGATGTTTGCTGTGGGTTTGCTCTTATTATGTTTCCCATTTTCTGGAGAGTTTTTAACATAATAGGGTGTTGAATCTTGTCAAAAGCTTTTTCTGCATCTATTGAGATGATCATATGGTTTTTATTCCTTAATTTGTTAATATGGTGTGTCACATTGATTGATTTGTGCATATTGAAGAATCCTTGCATTCCTGGGATAAATCCCACTTGATCATGGTGTATGATCTTTTTAATGTGTTGCTGAATTCTACTAGTATTTTGTTCAGGATTTTTGCATCTCTGTTCATCAGTGATATTGGTCTGTAATTTTCTTTTTTGTGATATATTTTTCTGGTTTTGATATCAGGGTGATGGTTACCTCATAGAACGAATTTGGGAGTGTTCCTCCCTCTGCAATTTTTTGGAAGAGTTTGAGAAGGATCAGTGTTAGCTCTTTTCTAAATGTTTGATAGAATTCGCCTGTGAAGCTGTCTGGTCCTAGACTTTTGTTTGTTGGAAGATTTTTAATTACAGTTTCAATATCATTATGTGTGATAGGTCTGTTTATATTTTCTAATTCTTCCTGGTTCAGTCTTGAAAATCGTACATTTCCAAGAATTTGTCCATTTCTTTTTGGTTGTCCATTTTATTGGCATATAGTTGTTTGTAGTAGTCTCTTATAATCCTTTTTATTTCTGCAGTGTCAGTTGTGATTTCTCCTTTTTCATTTCTAATTTTATTGATTTGTGTCTTCTCCCTTTTTTTTCTTGATGAGTCTGGCTAAAGGTTTATCAATTTTGTTTATCTTCTCAAAGAACCAACTTTTAGTTTTATTGATCTTTACTATTGTTTTCTTCATTTCTACTTCATTTATTTCTGCTCTCACCTGTATGATTTCTTTCCTTCTACTGATTTTGGGTTTTCTTTGTTCTTCTTTTTCTAGTTGCTTTAAGTGTAAGGTTAGATTGCTTATTTGAGATTTTTCTTGTTTCTTGAGGTGAGATTGAATTGCTATAAACTTCCCTCTTAGAACTGCTTTTGCTGTGTCCCATAGATCTTGGGTCATTGTGTTTTCATTGTTATTTGTTTCTATGTATTTTTTTTTCTTCTCCGATTTCTTCAGTGATCTCTTGGTTATTTAGTAGCACACTGTTTAGCCTTCATGTATTTGTGGTTTTTACAGTTTTTTTCCTGTAATTGATTTCCAAACTCATAGTGTTGTGGTCAGAAAAGATGTTTAATAAGATTTCGATTTTCTTAAATTTTCCGAGGCTTGATTTGTGACCCAAGATGTGATCTATCCTGGAGCATGGTCCATGTGCACATGAGAAGATAATGTATTCTGCCACTGCAGGTGGAATGTCCTATAAATATCAATTAAATCTATCTGGTCTATTGTGTCATTTAAAGCTTGTGTTTCCTTATTTAATTTCTGTTTGGATGATCTGTCCATTGGTGTAAGTGGGGAGTTAAAGTCCCCTACTATTATTGTGTTACTGTCAATTTCCCCTTTTATGGTTGTTAGCATTTGCCTTATGTATTGAGGTGCTCCTATGCTGGATGCATAAATATTTATAATTGTTATATCTTCTTCTTGGATTGACTCCTTGATAATTATGTAGTGTTCTTCCTTATCTCTTGTAATAGTTTTTATTTTAAAGTCTATTTTATCTTATATGAGTATTGCTAGTACTCCAGCTTTCTTTTGATTTCCATTTGCATGGAATATCTTTTTCCATCCCTTCACTTTCAGTCTGTATGTGTCCCTAGGTCTGAAGTAGGTCTCTTGTAGACAGCATATATATGGGTCTTGTTTTTGTATCCATTCAGCCAGTCTGTGTCTTTTGTTGGAGCATTTAATCCATTTACATTCAAAGTTATTATCTATATGTATGTTACTATTACTATTTTCTTAATTTTGGGGGGGTTGTTTTTGTGGGTCTTTTTCTTCTCTTGTGTTTCCTGCCTAGAGAAGTTCCTTTAGCATTTGTTGTAAAGCTGGTTTGGTGGTGCTGAATTCTCTTAGCTTTTGCTTGTCTGTAAAGCTTTTGATTTCTTTGTCAAATCTGAATGAGCTCTTTATTGGGTAGAGTAATCTTGGTTGTAGGTTTTTCTCTTTCATCACTTTAAGTATATCCTGCCACTCCCTTCTGGCCTGCAGAGTTTCTGCTGAAAAATCAGCTGATAACCTTATCAGGATTCCTTTGTATGTTATTTTTTGCTTTTCCCTTACTTTTAATATTTTTTCTTGAATTTTTGTTAGTTTGATTAATATGTATCTTAATCAAAGGTGTGTCTCCTAGGGTTTCTTCTGAATGGGATACTCTGCGCTTCCTGGACTTGAGTGACTATTTCCTTTCTCATATTAGGGAAATTTTCCACTATAATCTCTTTGAATATTTTCTCAGATCCTTTCTTTAACTTCTTCTGGGACCCCTATAATTCGAATGTTGGTACATTTAGTGTTGTCCCAGAGGTCTCTGAGATTGACTTTATTTCTTTTCATTCTTTTTTCTTTATTCTGCTCCTCAGCAGTTATTTCCACCATTCTGTCTTCCAGCTCACTTATTCATTCTTCTGCCTCAGTTATTCTGTTATTGATTCCTTCTAGTGTATTTTTCTTTTCAGTTATAGTGTTGTTCATCTCTGTTTGTTTGTTCTTTAGTTCTTCTAGATCTTTGTTAAACATTTCTTGTATTTTCTCAATCTGTGCCTCCATTCTATTTCTGAGATTCTCGATCATCTTTACTATCATTACTCTGAATTCTTTCTCAGGTAGGTTGCCTATTTCCTCTGCCTTTATTTGGTCTTGTAGGTTTTTACCTTACTCCTTCATCTGTGACATATTCTTTTTGTCATCTCATTTTTTTTTTTTTTTTTTGATGGGTGGGATTGTGTTCCTGTCTTACTGGTGGTTTGACCTGAGGCTTCTAAGACTGGAGTTTGTAGGCTGTTGGGTAGAGCTGGTTCTTGCTGCCGAGATGAGGACCTCTGGGAGACCTTATTCCAATGAATATTCCTTGGGGTCTGAGGTTCTCTGTTAGTCCGGTGGTTCGGACTCAGAGCTCCTACTGCAGGAGCTCAGGCCTGACCCCTGGCTCAGGAACCAAGATCCCACAAGCTGCATGGGCCAGCAAAAAACAAAAGAAAAGAAAAAGAAAAAAAGTAGCAGAACAATAACAAAGAGTAAAAAATAAAATAAGATTAGAAAACTAACAGATATGTTAGAAAGAATAAAAAAATAAAAATACAGATGAAACAACAACCAGAAGGTAAAACAGAACCACAATAGTAAAAAAAAAAGGAGAAAAAAGAGAAAAAAGCCAGAAAAGGCCTTGGCTATGGAGGGCGGGGCTTAGGCAGGGACTGGGTTTAGGTGGTGGTTGGGGCCTATGCTTAGGACCCACAGAGTCGGAAAAGGCCCTGGAGGTTTGGGGAGTGGGACTTAGGCTCAACGCAGCAGGAGTTGAGTTGGGCCCAGGAGTACCTCTGGCCTTGGAGGGCTGAGGACCAGGTCCAGGACCACAGCAGGCTCACTGGGCCCAAGTGGGCAGGGGAAAAGCTAAGCGTGTTCTCCCTTGATCCTCCACCCTGGAGGGCCCCACCCCGCTGGCCTCTCTCCTTCCCCCCCCCCACCCATGCCCTCCTATGTCCCTAGGACCCACGCAGCCGGAGGGGGCCCTGGAAGGCAGGGGACCAGACCTGGAAGCCCAACAGGCTTCCTGGGGCTGAGTGGGTGGGGGCTTCCCCTGATCCCTTGGTCCTGGAGGTCCCCCCCCCACCGTCAGCCTCTCCTCCTCTTCCCCCCCTCCTCCCTCCCTCCTATGCCCCTAGGACCCCTGCAGCCAGGTGGCGGGGAGGGGGGCCTCAGAGGGCCGAGGACCAAGCCCAGGAGCTCAGCAGGCTTCCCAGGGCCCAAGTGGATGGGGGAAACACCCGCCGCACCTCCCCTGATCCTCCAGTCCTGGAGGGTCCCCCCCCCACCGTTTGCCTCTCCTCCTCTCCCCCCTTCCTCTCTCCCTCCCATGCCCCTAAGGCTCACGAGGCTGGAGAGGGCCCCGGAGGACAGAGGACCAGGCCCAGGAGCCCAGCAGGCTTCCCAGGGCCCAACTGGGCAGGGGAAACGCTAGGCACGCTCCCCCCCGATCCCCCAAGTCCCTGAGGGTCCCTCTAGGCATGGGAACCCCTCCCCACTCCCAGCCACCCCTCAGGGGTGGGTGCCAGTCCTGTCCAGCCTCCACTTCTCCTCCCCCCTCACTCCCCACCACGTCCTACCCAGTCGCTCAGGGGTTCCTCCCATCTCCTTGGGTGCCGAGGTCCCCCCCCAGCATCTGGCAAGAGCCCTAGTTGTGAGGAGACACAAACTCTGTGTCCTTCCCCCGCCGCCATCTAAATCCTGATAACATATGGGTTGATCGATGTCTCTTACAAATTTGGATGCAAAATTATAAATGAAGTAATAACAAGTCAATTCAACAGTATGTTAAAAGCCTGATATGATGATAAAGTAGAATTTCTATTAGCAATAAAACTATTGTTCATAATTGGAATACGTAACATCACATATACAAATACAAGCAAAAGGTATATGACCTATAAAAAGTCAACTGGAAATTCCTACAGTTATTCCTGTGTAAAGAACTCTAAGTAAAATATGATTAAGAAGAAATTAAATATGCTAAAGACTAAAAGAAACAGAGAGAAAAAAAGTAAAATCCTGAAACCATTTTTATTAAAGTCCAGAATAATGTTGGAATACTTACTAGGACTATGATTATTTAAAATTTGTTTGGAATTTCTAACAATTGCAATAGTATAAAAAAGTAAAATATTTGCTATGAATGTTGGAAGAAACAAAATCATCTATACGTGCAGATGAGATTATTATGTAGCTAGAAAACCCAAGAAAGTCTATTGAAAAGCATTAGAATTAATAAGAAAATTTGATAAGGGGCATACAAAATAAATATGCTACAATCAATAGTTTTACTATTTTATCATTAATACAGATAGAAATGAAAATTAAATCAAAACATTCTCATAACAACAGAAGCGTGAAGTTCCTAGGAAGGTACAAGGGCTATATAAAGAAAACAATAATATATTACATATTATATCCATATTATAACCATTCCAAATTAATAAATACATGTAGCATAATTCCACAAACATTAAAATTTACTATGAAGCTACTGAACAGAAACTCTCCATTTCTCCTCAGTAGAATTCATTTTTGTCATTCCATGTCAGTAAAATTTTAAAAAATTCAAACTAAACAAAAACAGCATCATTTTTCAGTCTTCACATTCTCAATTTAAAAAGAAAAAGAAAAAGGTAACCCCAGTGCTGGCAAGGATGCAGGGAAACCAACACTCTTTTACATCAATGCTGGGAGTCTAAGTTATCGCAAACATTTTAGAAAGAAATCAAGAATTATCTATTAAAATTAAAACTTCATGGGACTTCCCTGGTGGTCCAGTGGTTAAGAAACCACCTTCCAATGCAGGGGACACGGGTTTGATCCCTGGTTGGGGAACTAATATCCCACACGCGGCGGGGTAACTAAGCACGTGCACCTCAACTAGAGAGAAGCCTGCGTGCTGCAACAAAAGATCTTGCATGCAGCAACGAAGATCCCTCAAGGAGCAACTAAGACCCGACTCAGCCAAAAATAAAATTAAATAAATTTTTTTTAAGTTTAAAAAAAATTTTAAAACTTCACATACTTTTGACCCCCAAATTCTATTTTTTTAAATGTATCTGACAGAAAGAAAAAAAAAAAAGGCATTATTATGTAGTGGTATTTCTATAATGATTTTACTGAAGTATTATTTATGGTGATAAAAATTAAAACTGAAGATATTTATATGTCTATAAGCTAGGAAATACATCTTAGTGATGTGTTTTTCTACTATTTTTTTTCAGGCAAAGAAACATATATTTATATATGTTTATATATGTTTATGTGTACCAAGAACAATGCTGGAAGGATATACAGCATATATTAAGTTGATCACCTCAGGAGGTGGGGAGGTAAGACTGGAGACACTGGAGTAGGGGGATGCTACTGTTTTTCCTTTATTTATCCTGGAAATCTTCCATTTGTTAAAAGAACATGATAGGACTTCCCTGGTGGCACAGTGGTTAAGAATCCGCCTGCCAGTGCACGGGACACGGGTTCAACCCCTGGTCCGGGAAAATTCCACATGCCCTGGAGCAACTAAGCCTGTGTGCCACAACTACTGAGCCCGCACTCTAGAGCCCACGAGCCACAACTACTGAGCCCGTGTACCACAACTACTGAAGCCCACGCGCCCTAGAGCCCGTGCTCCACAAGAGAAGCCACCACTCACCACAACTAGAGAAAGCCCATGTGCAGCACAAAGACGCAACGCAGCCAAAAATAAAATTAAACTTAAAAAAAATATATTTTTAAAGGTGATATTAAAAAAAAAAAAGAACGTGATAATAAATCATGAAAATTTTTGGCCAGAATAGAGTTTAAAGTTATCTTGTCCATTCACCTTATTTTACAAATGGGTAAGTAAAGCTCAATGTTCAGGTTCCCCAGGTTATGCAGCCATGGCTCAAAAGGAGAGTTTTGACTCTCAGATCAGCACTCTAACTCAAAATATAAAATCAAATTCTGAAAATAAGTTTCAGCTAACTCTATAGCAAACTCTTTTATGAGCCCATTGCATGATACTACTAATTGCTTGTCTTCTGATCTGCCTATGTGATTTACACATGACACACACACATTCTTTCCCTAGCGTATAATGTGTTAAAATTCCAATAAGTTAATTTAAAATCAATACTCCCTTAGATAAATGAAGTTATCTCTGTTGTCAGAAGATAAAAGACAAAGGTGATATTCAAAATATTTATCAGTAGGTATAACACAGCCTTGAACAATCAGCCCTCAGACACCAGCCCAGTCAAAACAGGTACCAAAGGTCCAGGTGTAAACATGTTAGAAACAGCAATATCAGACCTGCTTAATGCTTAAATATGCTGACACATTATATCTTTAAAAGGATTAGGATATCTTACTTGAAAATCTCATACCATACTAAATCAATTTTCCTACTAAAGCACCATTTTTTTTAAAGAACCATTTCTTTTAATTAATTAATTTTATTTATTTATTTATTTTGGCTGCATTGCGTCTTCATTGCGGTACGCAGGCTTCTCAATGTGGTGGCTTCTCTTGTTGCAGAGCAGGGCTCTAGGCGCGCGGACTTCAGTAGTTGTGGCGCACGGGCTTAGCTGCTCCGCGGCATGTGGGATCTTCCCGGACCAGGGCTCGAACCCATGTCCCGGGCATTGGCAGGTGGATTCTTAAGCACTGCGCCACCAGAGAAGTCCCTAAAGAACCATTCTGACAAACATTTTGGTTGTCACTAAGAGCCAAGCTGCTAATGGATATGGCTTCGTAATACTATTTGACATAAATAATACTAATAGTAGAAGTTGACTGATTTACCTAACAAGGTTTTCATGTATAGAACAAGAAATATAAATATTCACTCCACAAATATTTACTGAATGTATCCCATTTCCCAGGTCCTCCCCTAGGTACTGGGCATGCTGAAGAACAGATTTGATTCTTGCCTTCATGGGGTTCACGAACTATGAGCAAGACAGTCATTGATCAAGTAAACAAAGAGGTGAGTATACAATTCCAAATATGAACAGGGTGCCATGAAATAGAGTAATGAGGAAGGGGGTTCATTATGTAGATTAGGTGGTCAGGAATGGCCTGTCTGGGAAAATGACATTTCATCCATTAGAGTCAAGAAGTCAACCTTACGAAAGTAGGGAACAAGTTCTCCAGCCAAGGCAAGTGGTCTGCTTTTTACTTATGAGACTGGCTTATTTTTTTTAAATGAATCACAATGCCTAATTGGTACTTCACTGGTGCTCAATATACATTTACTTATTGAATCTAACCATTGGATCCTGTGCACTATTCCATCCTCTTAGCAAAGGGCTGTTTATGTGTTGAACTATGGTACGATGGGGCACTTTAAGAAGAAATAAAATATTTTGAAAGTACTATAAGTTTCACATGTTTATTTGCCACTTTCACACTGACAGTAAAAGACCTAAAGCATATATACAAATAATAACATAATCAAACATATATACAATTAACCCTTTGTATAGTTCTGTCTTTGTGGTTCTCATCCTTTTTCCCCCATGTCCATAATATTCACAGTTCAATACCTCCCCTTCGGTATCATCTAATTACATGGAATGATTCCCATCTGGGAAAAGGAGTTGAGAGGGGTCACAGAGGTCTGCATCACAATGAGTGAGGATCCTGTGCAGTTTGAAAAGAATTCCTTGGATACTGAGTTATGCTGTCTTCTAGGGAGTGTATCCTTCTGCTCCTTCCCATTTAAGAATAACTGTGGTGTATTATGACTATCTCAGTTCAGAGCATTGATTGCTTACCTATCACATGCTTAGCACTGTGCTTGGCTCTGTGGAGAACCCCAAAGCACGTTCATGCCTCAGCTCACTACAGGCCATGTTCAACCCCTATGGCTCTTTTGAATAGGGCCTTCTAGCTGCATAATGCAAGTCTTACCTATCTTCTCAGACCTACTATTAACTGAGCTCTTTTGACCACACCCTCCTCTTGAATCTATATTCTCCCTTGGCATCCATGACAACAGTCAGGGACCCTTTGCTTTCCTGGCTCATCTTCCTTTCCTTGCCCCATGGAATGCTGGTTTTCCCTGAAGTTTCACAATTAGTCCATAATGTCAGCAATCTCTTACCCACTTGGAGCTTCTACCATCACACACACACTGGTGGGTCCCAACTCTGCATCTGTGGCCCAGATCTCTCTCCATATTTTACATTCTGACCTCCTGTGCCCTCCTGACATCTCCACTTAGATGTCTCACAGATAGTTCATGATAAACGCAGACTCTTTTACTTTGCCCTGGATCTATGCTTCCTCCTCTAACCCCTATACTTATAATGGCTCCTTAGACCATTCAAGAATCTGGAAGTTATCCTAGTCTCTTCCCTCCTTCTCGCCTTCCATATTCAATTGATCACTTGATCCTGAGAGTTTTGCCCTCTTAAAATTCCTTTATGCTTTTCTTCTTTTCCTTGGTTAGGCTCTTAAATTGAATTTCCTTGGAGAAATTCAACAGTAATTTTAAACTAGTCTCTGCCTTCCTAATTACCTTCTCCAACTACAAGTCATCCAATGTATCTTCCATAAGACCACCAAAGGGACTGTATTAGAATATGAAAGTACAGTATCAAGTTAAACTTAGTGTTTAGTGGCAATATTAAGGGTTAGAAAATTCAGGAAAGAGAAAACTACATCCACTTTCCTCATCATGGACTCCCTCCAACAGGATTAGGTTTCTAAGAAACAATGTCACCTGAAATACCTCGCTTGTGAACTCTACAGGAACTCTGACCAAGAAATTTCCATCATTGGGCTTCCCTGGTGGCGCAGTGGTTGAGTCCGCCTGCCGATGCAGGGGACACGGGTTCGTGCCCCGGTCCGGGAAGATCCCACATGCCGCGGAGCGGCTGGGCCCGTGAGCCATGGCCGCTGAGCCTGCGCTCCGCAATGCGAGAGGCCACAACAGTGAGAGGCCCGCATACCACAAAAACAAAAACAAACAAACAAACAAAAATAAAAAAATAATAATAAGTAGTAACAGAAAGTAGACAAGTATAGTAAGGATGACAGAAGAAGCAGCTCGCATGTGGGGTCCACCAGCAAGGCATGGTGAAAGGGAAATGGAATCTGCACTGGTGTCACTGCCAAGAGATTTTGTGATATGTACACATTTTTGTATGTAGCATATTTGAAGGGGGGCATTTAGAAGGTCCCCCACCCCAGAGGGTGATGATATAGACCAGAAAAAGTACATCAAAAATGTACTTTAAAAGCAAATCATCTTGATGGGGCTCTGTAATTATGAATTTCAATTTTAAATGTCATGATAACTTCTCACACATGAAGACTAACAACTTGGTCTAATTATTTGGTTTTCTGCCTAAGTATTGGTAAAAGTCACATAGAATTATTTCTTCTGCTCTTTGAATATCAATCAGGGAGTGGTGGGTTTCATCTGAAGATCTTCCACACCACAAAGCCCTCCAGATACAGCTCTGCATTTTGTAGAGCAAATCTTAAAAGAAGTAAAATGCTACCCTCTAGTGGTCAATGTACAAAACTGATGAAAACTTTCATTGACCCTTACTCATTATTCAATAGCGGCTGAGGCCTAGGCACAGAGCAGTATTCAGGTTTTAAAAGGGTTTGCAATTTAAAGGACTAGAGCACTTTGATGTGATACAAGTAAACCCTTCAAGAAATGAAATTCTGAATCAGACCGGATTAAAGTGTTTCAAAATGGGGCCCAACACTCTAATTACCATGATAGCGTATAAACAGATTTTTCCTGCAAGGAGTTCAAAATTTGACTTAAAATCCAATTATCTTAATTTATGATCCAATCCTTACCATACAGAGAACTATTTAGACTAACTGTTCCATAGAAAATGTATCAGAACCTATCTCTTGTTGTTCCCAGCCAGATGTGTTCTTTCCCTGATCCGAATTCCAGTCAGACTTGATTCAACATTTGTACAGGTCTTGTGTCCTGTTGGCAAGGAATATTTTTAGTCTTTTTGTGCCCTCTAGGATGGGCATGGCGCTTGGGGAGTACTTAATAAATGTTTGAATGAATGAGGAATGGACAGATGGATATGTGATCGAGGGTAGAACAATCACCCTTATTTAAGGACAGAAAAAAATACTATTCATTGCACAAATACAAATACTGGCTCAGAGGCCACAGTGCACAGCTTTTTTTAAAAAATCAGAAAGGCAAGAACAACTCCAAATCAAGCCTAGGATCACTACTGTACTCCGTTGACAGCAGAAATGGACACTGGCTCTGCCTGCTACTTCTGTCGGCCCTACAAGGATTATGCAGGTGCTTGAGCACAAAAGCAGAGGAGTAGAAAACCTGAGAAGGTTGAAACAGGTCCCTCACCCTACTACCGTTAGCTCAGGCACTGTTTCTGGTCCAGGTGCTCTGTGAATGATCGGTGATGTTGGTGGTTGTGATGCAATAACATGTAACAATATTAGAAGCCTGCCTGCTTCAGACTGTTTACATGACCCCTGCTTGCCCTTGAAGGAGCCAGCTGGGAAAGTGTGGAGTCTTCAGCAGGCATTTAGACTTGGCTCCAGGCTTCTCCACACAAGATTCCACTTGTTCCCTCCACTGCGGGTTGTTTGAAGCTTCCTGCTCTTCGGCCCCATTCCTCTAAGCTCAACTCCCATTTTCTGGAAAGCTATAGATAACTTGACTTGGTCATAGTACAACAGACTCCAGCGTAGTTTTTTGTATCTACCTCTGCCTCTCAGCACCACGGTGTGAATAAAAAACTCAGTGTTGTGCTCTGCTTGGGCAGTGTGACAACTAGACAACAGGCTTGCCTTTCAGCCAGGATTCCAGTTCCCTAGAGATCAGGAGGTATTGGAAGAGACAGGGCATAAGAGGCAAAAATGAACAAACTAAGGGAACATGCCCCCCCTCACACAGAACATATACAGCACAATCAACACACACACACACACACACACACACACACACACACACGTGCAATTCTAACTGCCAAACTCTCTTCTAAAGGATGTTTGAGACCAGCACCATTTTCTTACCGTCTACTAATTCCTTGACTTCCTTTTACCACAATACACAGACCTCTCTCTTAAGGAACTCCGGTGATCTTCTTGGTGAATACCGTGATCTTTTCTCAGTTCTTATTCTCTTTGGTGTCTCTTCAACATTGGACACTTCTGATATCTTTGATCACCCATTCCCAGAACAGTCTCATGATTTTCCTCCCAAGATAATCATTGGTTAGCAGGAGTCCAAACCACTTCCATTTTTTAATAGTCCAAACAATTTGGTATGTTTTAAATGTGTGCTGTTATTAAATTCAAAGTTTTAATACATACTCACAAAATACCGTGGTGTGATCTCACTTGGAGATCACATCATAAATCTAAACCTGAAGTCATGATGACTGTGAAGGCCCACCATGCAAGGACAGTGACAAGCGTGTCCTGCTTTTCTATCTGGCTTCTGCCTCTCCTTCAGTAACTCTTCTTCCTCTTTTTTGCTGCAAGATTCAGTCCTCAGTCCCAATATCAATTCACTTACATTCTGTTGGCCTACTGCTCCTGCCTTCTAATGCCAATGATCATTTCCTACTAATGACTACACAATTGATTTCCCAAACCTAACCTCTCACCTAAGCCTGGATTCCAATACCTCCACAGTTGCCTGCAGGACATCTAAACCTTTCTATCTGCAAACTGAACACATCACCCTCCTTCTGAGGAGCAAACTAGCTTTCCTATTTCTCCTGTCTTAAATCTCAACTCAGCAAAAGCCAAGGGTTCCGTATATGGCTACTTACCTGTCCTATTTGATGAGAAAATAGGATGCTGCGACAGAGAAATACAACTGAAGGAGCTTGAAGCAGAGAAATCTATCTGAAGGAAATTGGTAGATAAAGCTATTTATAATGTGATGGAAGGAAGTTGTTATACCGTTCCAGAACAAGAAAGCCCACAAAATAAAAGACAGAACTCTCAACTTTTATAAGGACACTGGGGCATAGGTTATGGGTAGAGAGGGAACTGTTAAGGTTGTCCAAACAGTTTAGGTATCTCTTAACAAAGTAGGAAGCTATCTCCTTCATGCCATAGATCCAAGTCCTATTCCTTAACTACACACATGTCATGGTAATAAGCTGAAAAATACAATTTTAAAATTACACTTAACTTTTGTTTATCCCTCCATAAATTATTCATTCTGTGGATTTTTATAGGCAATTTTCAATCCCAGTATTAAAATAATCTCTCAGGAAATCTCATTATAGTGTAAGGTCATCCAGCAGCACCATGTACAATCTGTCCTCCTCAAAGATGTACCAGAGTCAATCTTAAGCAAGTTATTGCAGCCACGAGTGTCTTCACTGAAGACACACTATGCATATTACCACAAGGAAGGAGATCATGTGATGTTGGCAACTTCCCCGTGAAAAACCCTTCTAAGATGAGAGATTATGATTTCTTGCTTTCTTTTTTTTTCAGATGTAAACACTTTTAACAATGTATGGGAACATGCCTCACAAAATGTGTTAGTAAATGAGGGTTTTTTAAATTTTTATTAACTCTCAAAGGCCACTCACTGACACAATAAACAAGATTATCAGAGCAACTTTAGTACCATTCCTGAGCAGGTGAAAAATGCCTGATATCAGCACTATTTTAACATAGTAGGGAAAGTCCTAGTCTATATTGTTAGATATGAAAAACAAACTCAGAAGTATGTATCTGAAGAGAAAACAATTTTTCAAATTTACAAAATATATCTGTACATTGAAATCGCAAAGGAATCCACTATTAGACTTTAGCATGGTGTCCATATAAATAAAAAGCAATCAGGGGAAACAAAGGCCTAAAAACAGAACTGACTGAATGGACCACCACCTCAAGGATGAGCAGGCTTTTCAATATTGGAGAATCCCTACAAAGGGTCTAGGAAACTGGATAGGTGGTGGGAAAGCATCCTATGGGGTAGACCCTCAACCCCAGTCTTGCCCTTCCAGCCTCTAAACCCCGCCCTGGGCCTGGTCCCGCAGCCCCGCCCCTGGGTGTGGGCAGGGTCTTCGGCCGGTAGCCCCGTATACAACACTGTTTCTAGCCTCTACCTCGTCCCTTTGGCCCGAACCTGTCCCCAGTTGCCGCGCTTAGCGGAGCCAAAGGCCCATCCACATCCACGCCAGAGGGAACTACGTACAACTTGTGTGAAGTGGTCTAACCTGGCTGATGCCCGAAGCCCCGCCCCTACTCTCTGAGGCAGGGAACGGAAGTGACGCAAGCGGTTCAGTCTGTCTGTCTGGCACCGAGTCTCTGTCTCCCAGAGCGATTCCACTTTCGTGGGGGTCAGTCCCATCCCGGCTTGGTGAGGCCCGCGCAAACGAGAGGGTCCTGAGCTGGATGAGGGCGTCCAAGAACAAGTTTGTCCCAGGAGGCTTCAGGGGCCTCCTTGGGGCGGCCTGGCCCGCTCTGCTCACGTGTGCTGGGACCGCGGGTCCTCCAGGTCCAGCTGTGACCTAGAGATCGCTCCTGTGATCGGCTGAACCGAGTTGGGAGATGCATCCAGACAGCGTCCACCAGGTCTTTCCACCCGTTCTCTACCTCTGTTCAGAAGTCTTCAGAGTCAGGTTTGTTCATTTTTTTACGAACACGGCACAATCAGTACCTTCATGATAACCAGAAGGCGCGGGGGCCTGAGCAACCTGGCTGGAACAGCGGATATTCATGTCCTCATGGGCTAAAGGCACAGGCTTCCGAACAGGGAAGCACGTGCCTGACAGAACCCATAGACGCCTCTTGCCGCACCTACGACCTCGCTGAAGGCGGGGGCTCAGGTCCGGGCGAACGTGAGAGGAGGGGCCAGGCCTGACCAAGGAGACCCCTCTGAAAGCCCGAGCCAAACCTGTCCTTTAATGCGCTCCGTACATCCCAGAGCACTCTCTTAACGCGGGCCTCACCAAGGACACGCTGCAACGCAGGATGACCAAAGCGACTCCCTCCTTCTTGCTTTCTGAAGTTTGCATCAAACAGAAAAATGAGCTTCTTAGAGTCACAATGAGTATTACCTTGACCTACCCTAAATGAGGTAAGATAATCGTGATTGGATATCATCATTGGACCACAATTTCTGTCCTGAGAAAAGTAATAAGGATTGAAACTTTAGAAGAGCCACCCATTCTTATTTCAGAAACCTGGCCGTAGGAAGTGGACCCTCTCTGCTTAAAAATCTGGAGTGGCCTAGGCTACTCAACCAATTTTAGGGATCTAGATTATTCAGATAACTGGAGATTCCTAACTTCACAGAAAACGCAGGAGCAGTACATGAAATACCTGAGTATGGCAGGGCGTTGCATTTTGTAGGAAAGAAGGGGAAACTGAAACCCTTTGTACAGTCTCTTCCTCAGTGCACTGTACTTTCTCTTTTGTTGTAATAAGAAGGTCTGGCCCAGAGGAAAAAAAGCATCCCAAATTTTGGCATTTCCTAAGACACCTGGCCTGAAATTCCATAGCCATCCAGGGCTACATCATCAAAAAACACAAAAACTTTTAAGTATGAGCAAGATATAATTATGAAGGAGAATTTCCTTTTATATATAACAAATCAGTATGTATACGTTTCAAAACTAAAGGTAAGTTATTTTTAAATTATCCATTTTTAAATGCTCTGTACAAATATTCCTGTAGACAGGATTTCTAAATATAAACTGTTAATTCTATTTACAAATGAAATATAATAGTGTATTGAACAAATATGTTTAATATGCAGGAATGTGAACTGAAGTTCAACTTTTACTTTGGGACAACAGCTATTTTTCCAAGAGATTTATCAAGATTATAGAGAAGGCTATGTGGCTGGATTCCTCCAGCAAATGGTGGCCTACCTCTATAAATTTCTATCACAGAGTTTTTTTGTCCTTATTCTAACCTGAACAAATTAATAACTCAATTTCCATCACAAATAAATCAGAAAGAAGCTTTGGTGAATTTACCTTGTAAGAGGAAAACTTGAAAAAAGAAAATAGCACAATATTACATAATGTGTAACAACATTCACCAGGAAAATTCTACAATTAATATAAAGCAAATATATTTAGTAAAATAAGAGTTTATTATTTATCATTCAGCTATCAGTTCTAATATATTTTCTTCACTCTTCTAATTTTTTTCTATTTTTAATACATCTATTCCTACAAACATGCCCAAGTCTCCATGAGCCAACGTGAGATGGTTGCTTGATGCTATCTTAAATTATAGTTTCATCTTCATCAGTCTCATCACATGCAAATATTTGCAAAGATACTGACTCTAAACATCTTTCCTCAATTTCCATAGTTCCCTTACTCCCTGGTTTCCATTCCTACAACTCTTTTGAAACTTGCTCATGAAGACTGTTACTAATAATCTAACTCTTGAGTCCAATAACATTTTCTCCATCTTCATCTCAGTCAATTTTAATCAATATTTGACCCCACTAATGTCTTCCTTTTCCTTGAAACTTATTTTTCAGCAGTTTTAATCTGGCTGATCCCCTGCATTTCTTTATGGTAGTTCCCTTTCATTCCCTACCTCTCCCACTCACTGAGAGCTTTTCTCTGGTTCTCACTTCTCCTCTCATATACAACCCCTAGTTCATACAGCCCCATTTTGTATCTCCGCTCTCTCATTTTCCTAGGCTTAAACACTTGGAGAAATTTTCTCTTACCGCTCCCCTAAAATATGAGTTTACCTAATGGAGATTTAATAGAGCAAATGCTTTCTCCACAAAGATATCTTTGGACCTCTAAAAATTCAACACTGTTCTCAAATAAATTCTCTCCCTTTGTATTATTAATGGAAGCTAAACACGATTCTCCAAAATGACAGTTCCCCTCCCAGAATTGCTTAAGAAAATCAGCCCATATAGTCAGCTGAGATCTAAAGGATATTTAATAACAGAAATATCAATGCATCTCTATGCTCCTTTCGGATATTGACAGCAACTTTCATTTGGGGTCAGGGTAGATGCTTAAACATTTTAGCAAGATGATCTTTTATTCATTGGCCAGGACTGATGCAGACTCTGCCCACTTCTTCCCTAAATTCACCCACATAATACTGAACTAACACTGTGATAAAGCAGGAATATACAAAAGCATACACCTAATAATTAAGATCCCAGCAAAGCTTTGGTGGTATAACTTGAAGGGAAACCCAGTCATTTAACAAGATTAGAGAGAAAAAAGTAAATCATAGTCAACGACAGATCTATTCTTAGTTTCAGTTCTATGCCATCAACAGTCCTGAAACCCAGAAGCAAAGGTTACATGCCTGACCCTACCTGAAAACTTCAGTGTAGTCCAGTCTTAATGCAATCTTGAATTCATCCAAAATTAGCAACAATGGTCCCCCTCTTAAATAGGCTTTTATTGTCATTGTCATTTCCCCCTAAAGTCATTGCATTCACCCATTGTGTGTTTCATTTGGGAAGTCCTTGACTGGGCTATGAATCTCTTTCCTCACTCCCAGTAGTTTTTTGGTTTTTTTTTCTTCAAACCTTCAAGTGTTCCCTTGGGACTTGAGTAACTTCATGCTCAGGATATGTACAACGTGAAGGTGACTGCTGGACAAAGGACGGGTTCCAGGAATCCCGAAAGTTTGTGGGAGACCTTACCAAAGTTTAGTCCTAAAAGTCATGATGACCAAACATTTTATAGCTAAACAATTGGTGTTCCTACACCATAAGATCATCTTCTTGGTAGGTGACACTTTGACCAATATAAGTTATTATTTAATTCCATGAGCTCCTACAACTCATGCTTTCAGACTAGAACTTCTGGTTCCAGCTCATTTGTAGAGATTCACGATTTATGCTCTTGTGATGGTTAATTTATCTTTAGCATATTTCCATCGGAAAAAAAATGCTCTAAATCCACATTTTAAAATGACTCTATCATTGCAGCATTATTCACAATGGATAAAAGGTGGAAGCAACCCAAATGTTCATCAATGGATGAATGAATTAAAAAATGTGGTCTATACATACAATAGAATATTACTCAGCCTTAACAAGTAAGAGAATTCTGACACATACTGCAACATGGATGAAACTTTAGGACATGTGTACAGTGAAATAAGCCAATCACGAAAAGAAGTTACTGTATGATTTTACAATACTTATATGACTTACCTGGAGTAGTCAAATTTATAGAGACATTAAGAGTGGTGGTTGCCAGGGGCTGGGGGAGAGGAGAATGGGGAGTTATTGTTTAAAGGGTAAGAGTTTCAGTTTTGTAAAATGAAAAATGTTCTGAAGATGAATGGTGGTGATGTTTGCAGAACAATATGAATGTGCTTAATACCACTGAACTGTACACTTTAAAATGGTAAAGATGGTAAATTTTATGTTATGTATATTTTAACACAATGAAAAAATGGGGGGGGAAATGACTCTGGTGCCATATCACTATCCTAGGACAAGTGTGTACTTTTTCTTCCCAATGCAATGTTTTCTCATAATATAAAGTACTCATCCTCTCAGACACCCCTATTCACACTGCATACATCCAGGTTCTGATTTCAAATATAATCATTCCAGTCATGGATTATATATAGTTAATTCTGAGTGGTACAGGTTGAAGAATGACTCACCAAACCCTCAGATAACAAAAGACAAGCAACAGAGTTTTAAATAACCTAGGTGGTGATCACTTGCCCACCTGGTGTTTATATTTACTCACCTCACTGAGTAGCCATCTCTCTTTTGTCTAGTGAACTTCAGTCTCATTAACCCACTTAGCAGCAAATATGAGCACAGCTGGCTCTGATCAAAAGGTGTTCCAACTTTAACGAGGGACTTTGGATTTGTACAGAGAAGTCTGAGTCCAGAGCCATGCTTTTAAGCCACTCCACTATATTGCCTGGATGAAACATAAAAACACTTTAAAAATTATAATTTATATTATCAGCAATGTAGTCATATTAATTATAATCATTACAAAGATTTGAGTCATTAAATCTATTTAAAGAGAAAAATCTGAGATCATTAAGAGTAGTTTCATAAGGGCAAAAATGTGCATGTCAAATTTAGAAAGCCCATAGAAACAAAAAGCAGTAAATTAACTCCTTTAAAATAGGGAGAAAGGGATAATTTATAAAATCAACTTTGAAAATTTTTCCAGAACTAAAAGGAAAAGAAAATGTATGAATAGTTGAAGATAATAAAGAAATTAAGAGACTTGCTAAACAAATTGTGGAACATCCACACCCAGGAATACTACTCGGTAATGAAAAGGAATGAACTGTTGATACATACAACAACTTAGATGGATCCCAAGGGCTTTATGATGAGTGAAGCCAATCTCAAAAAGTCACATACTATTTGACTTCACTTATTCTCAAATTACAAAATTATAGCTATTGAGATCAGGCTAACAGTTTCCAGGGACTAGGGATAGTAAGGGGTAAGGAGTGTGACTATAAAGGGAAGGAGATCTTTGTGTAGGTGGACTAGTTCTATATCTTGATTGTGATTGTGCTTACACAAATCTATGTATGTGATAAAATGGCATTTAACACGGTATTAGATTCCTGGTTTGATACTGTAATATAGTTATGTAAGGTGTAACCATTGAGGGAATATGGATGAAGCATACAGAAGATTTCTCTCTATTATTTTTGCAATATACTGTGAATCTGTAATTACCTCAAAATAAAAAGTTTTAAAAAATGATAGATGTGCTCACTAAATTGAAGAGATCCGATACACATACATGAAGGAAGAAGTTGAAGAAAGTAACAATCAAGAAGAAATAGAGGAAAATTATGCTAAGCCAAAGAAATACCTGTTTCTATTTTAAAAGGGCCAATCAGGCAAAATCAATGTAATGTAACCCACAGCTACAAATATATTTGATATTTACAGATTTCAAGGATAATGAAAATTCCTATAGGCAGAAACTACAAACAATACACAAAGGGAAAAATAATTCAAGTTGACATTACACTTTCTTTTTATAACACTAAGTTTCAGTAGTGACTAGAGCAAATTCTATGCAAATAGCTTTTAAAATTTGAAATTACTTTGAAACCTTATTTAAAATACAGATTCCTGGACCGTATTTTTGTAGATTCTAAGGCAGATGGCCCAAGAATCATTATTTGAATAATACTGTTCTACTGAGTTTTGCAGAGAAATGATTTATATTTAAAAAAAAAAAAAAAAACCTGAAGCTAGTTAAACTTTTATTAGAAACCAGGAAAGCAAGGATCCTTTGACACTTCTTGAAAAAAAAAAGTACTTGATACTTAAAAAACTACTACAGCTGACTAAAAGAACAAATAAAAATTATAAAATCTCAAGAGGTTATATGATATTTAAAAATTGGTAACATGTAATTCACCCATTAAAATTAGCATTAATACGTAATCAGTAGTTTTTAACACAACTGTGTTACATAATTATAAAAATATTTCTTGGGAAAGAGAATACATGATATTAAAAAAAGAAATTCTTAATGTCAAAGAATTTGATCTAAATAAAATCATTAATACATGTTTTGTGGCTTTTTTTGGTGTTTTTATTTTATTTTTTATTTTATTTATTTTTTAACATCTTTATTGGAGTATTTATATTGTTGTGTTAGTTGCTGCTGTATAACAGTGAATCAGCTATATGTATACATATATCCCCATGTGCCCTCCCTCTTGCGTCTCCCTCCCACCTTCCCTATCCCAACCCTCTAGGTGGTCACAAAGCAGGAGCTGATCTCCCTGTGCTATGCGGCTGCTTCCCACTAGCTATCTATTTTACATTTGGTAGTGTAATACGTGTTTTGAGGGAGGAAAAAAGGGGAAAGTAAGAACTTTATGAGTCTTGTGTTATACAGGAGAATTAAGAGTAACCTTATATTCTTGTCATTGGTTTAAAATTACATATATATGTATATTAAGCTGTTTATATATAAAAATTATACATTTATGTAATATGTAGAAAATATATGTAAATTATAAAGCTAACACCGTAGAACAGAAATGGGACAAACGCACATTCTACAAATACTTGTAGGAAAAAATAAGTAATAGGAAAAAGATAATTTTCAGTGACACATAATACACAGGTGAGAAGAAACAATAAGTAAAAACCATAAATTATAAAATAAAATGGCAGCAGGAATTCCCTAGTGGTCCAATGGTTAGGACTCAGCGCTGTCACTGCCATGGCCTGGGTTTAATCCGTGGTCGGGGAACGAAGATCCTGCACGCCATGTGGCATGGCCAATAAATAAATAAATCAATCAAATGGCAAAATAAAACCATAAATCATTTGCCATAGTAAATGTAAATGGCTTAAGAGGAAAATACCGTCAGATTGGATCAAAAGGTAAAATTGAAGTCATTGTTAATTACAGGAAGCATACATATAAACAAATTGAGAAAGAAATGTTGTAAATTTCCCTGGGGTTCAAAGAGGTTCAGAAAGTTTCTTCAGTCAAAATAAATATTTAAAAGTCAGAGAAGCAGAGAAGTAAAAACATTAGAATCAAAGTGTCATGTATCATGGCCAAAAATATGAAATGAGAAAAAATTATTATTATATATCTATAAAAGTTATAGTGCACAATAAAAATATAGTAATTGTGAGCAATACATATAGCATAGAAATACATAAAATATAAACTATTAAGAAAGAAATTAAAATTTACTTAAAATTTAACATAACTTTTAACAAGTAGATCAAGGAGATGAAACAATTTCAAGAAGAATTATAAGAATTACAAGAAGAATTACATTATAAAGAATGCACACTTTTCCACAACATGCACAGAACAAATATTAAAATGCCTCTATCAGTTTTAATAAAGTAGCATTTTTATTCATCCACCCCAAAGGGTATATTCTTTTCATATCCATCATGAAACTCAGGATGTTTAGAAGTAATCAGTATTCTCCAATCCTTAAAAGATCTTAGCCCTAAAGATGGGAGTTATCCCCAATTTGGTTGCTGTCTCATAAGACTCTTAGAGGCCGCATGTAAATAAAAGTCACACCAGCCTCTTTACACACTTTACCTGACTATACTAGACTGAATAAAAGCCTCCAAATATGTCCCAATCCTAATACCCCGAAACTGTGAGTGTTACCATACATGGCAAAAAGTTCTCTGCAGATGTGATAAAGGATCTTGAGATGTAAAGATTATCCTGGATTATTCAGGTGAACCCTAAATATGATCACAAGTCTTTTTTATAAGAGGAAGGCAGAAGGAAATTTTACCGCACAAGAGGAGAAAGCAATGGGACCCTAGGGCAGAGACTGAAGTGGTAAGGCCACAAGCCAAGGAATGCCAGCAGCCACTAGAGCTAGAAAAGTTAAGGAATAAATTCTCGCCTTTGGCCTCCAAAGAGAATGTGGCCCTGCTGACAGCTTGGTTTAAGTCCAGTGATACTGATTTCAGACTTCTGGCCTCCAGAATTGTGAATTAATAAATCTGTGCTGCTTTTCTACAAATGTTAGGACATTCAGACAAGTTTGAGCAGGGAGATTCAAGCATTAAATTCAACCCTCTCTCCGCATATATGAAATAAGAGGAGCTTAGTGATTTATCATACTCCGTATTTTATTGTACTGTCATTTTTTGTATATTAAGTTTGGTTAATACAATCTTGACAGCAGGGTGGAATGTAATTTAAATTTTAATATTTTCAGCTACAACAACAGCAATGTATTATTTCTGCATATGGAAAGATACCAGTTCTCTGATTGACTGATATAGCAAAGGGGACCAATATATACCCTCAGGTTACTTTTTAAAAATAGAAGTGAAAGATCATCTCTCCATGTCACTGATATCATGACATAATAGTTGGTTTGAATTATTCACTAAATTTCTTGGTGCCAAAGATCCCATCAAGTTTTAGAATATATATTTAGATATTTAAAATGGGGCTATAGCACAGGAAATATAGTCAATATTTTATAATAATTTTAAACAGAATATAATCTCTTTTTATAATAATATAAAAATATTGAATCACTATGTTATACACCTGAAACTAGTATAATATTGTAAATCAACTATACTTCACTAAAAAATAGAATTATTTAATTTTCAAAAAATATAAAAAATAAATCTGTGCCATTTTAAGCCATCAAGTGTGTGTTTTAAGTCACCTGCCACAGGAAACAAATACACTGACCTTCTCACTGGGTATCTACCTAGTTCCTCTCTATGAGATTCTCAATGTATCAGCAATGATACCATTATTTTCCTTGTCATCCAATCACCATGAATGTCTCTTCTTCTTATCTCTATAACCAAAGTTGGGGTGGGGGGGAGAAATAGAGTGAATTTTTATCCCATCCCCTTCTTTTTTGGTGAATAAATTAAATTTTTAAAAATCTCCACAAGAGACAACTACATATCATTTAAAAGTGAAATCACCTCAGTTTGTATTCTTGTCCTCTCCTGGTGAAACTGCCAGAAATGAAGAAAGTATCTTAGCAACCTAAAGACACTGGAGATAAAATAGATGCAAGAAAAGTACAGTGCTTAGCCAAGTCTTTAAAACAGTTTCTTACATCTCTTTCTTTTACCAAAACATTAGGTTGCTAATACACTTATCACTATAATTTTATTTTTCATTAATACTTTTGGTGGAAAAGTGACATGTTTAAGAGATGTAGAAGCTATAATAAAGCCATTTGCCCTAAGAACCAAGAAGCACACAATCTAATTAATGTAGGCCTTTTTTTTAAATTTTATTTACTTATTTATTTTTGGCTGTGTTGGGTCTTCGTTGTTGCATGCAGGCTTTCTGTAGTTGTGGCGAGCGGGGGCTACTCTTCATTGCGGTGCACAGGCTTCTCATTGCGTTGGCTCCTCTTGTTGAGGAGCTCGAGCTCTAGGTGCGCGGGCTTCAGTAGTTGCGGCTCAAGGGCTCTAGATTGCAGGCTCGGTAGTTGTGGTGCATGGGCTTAGTTGCTTCGTGGCATGTGGAATCTTCCTGGACCAGGGCTCAAACTCGTGTCCCCTGCATTGGCAGGCAGATTCTTAACCACTGTGCCACCAGAGAAGTCCTCTAATGTAGTACTTCTTTACAGATTTCCTGCACCTTGATTTACTTGGGACTTAACTTTCAAAAGATTCAAGTTGGCGGCTTCAATAAAAAAGTGGATCCTGTATTTCCTTCAATACTCAACCAAAAGGGACATAAAACGAACATTTTTTTGATGCCAGTATCCACGGTAAGAACTAGTTTGGGTCAGCTCAGTGAATGTATCCATGCTTATATTTTTCTTCCTGAATTGTTGAAAGCACTTTCACTGCTCTAAAGTAAATAGGAAGTAAACACTGCGGATTAGTCACAGTTTAACCAGAAAAACAGAAACAACTTCCAGTGTTCACCGAAGAAGGAATGGAAAATACACAGGTTCATGGAGAATGGTGAGGCTGAGAGTTTAACAGGGCACTATAAAATAACCCTGGCGACGGGCAACAGCAGAAAGTTTTATCTTTCTTAAGCTAGACGGATAATGGGAAAATAGGCAATTCCTGGAACCAAGAGGCCAGGATGACCCTATGGAAACTAGAAACTGTGGTGGGTCTGGATGCAGTGGAGGCTGGAGCAGTGAAGGAGATAAAAACCATGAGAGAAGCCATCTGAGGCTGAGAAGAGGAGGGGGTGATCTTGATTTCTTTCTCCTCCAAACTCAGTCTTTACCCGGCCCTCCAATCTTCCACCATTGACTTAAGCCAGCCTCTCCCTCACTTAATCCTGCCAGATGTCAGCTAACACTGGAGCCTGGAAAAGTCACCTGGAGGGGATCATCTGCACCATCGGAGTATATAGGAGAGGAGGATTGAACGTAGGGCAGTTGGGCCCAGGACCAGAACACCTCTGGTAAAATGATTTTATAATGTTAGATAACGTAAAATACCATATAATTCAACCCTTTCGTTTCACAGAGAGCAAATGAGGTCCAGGGAGATTAAATCATTTACCCAAAGGCAAGCTTTTAAGTCCCAGCACACAGCGTGCTTTTATTAGGATCTACTATTTACCATGAAACGTTTTCTGTTTAATTGAAGCCACATGGTGAAGTGCTTGGGAGCTGGGCCCATTTCCTATTCATCCCTAGTATCTGATTCAGCAGCTGATGCACAGAAAACACTCAACAAAATATTTATCAAACTAACACAAATTAAAAGAGAAAACATAGCCCATTGGCTGATTTAAGGTAGTTTTAAATATTTTCAAATTAATATGAAGTCCTGCGCAATTAAACAAAAGAGACTGCCAAAGCTATACCTCTTAAATGTTTTAAAGCAGTGGTCCCCAACCTTTTTGGTACCAGGGACCGGTTTCATGGAAGACAATTTTTCCACGGACCAGGGTGGGGCTGGTGATTTGAGAGGCCACTTCTCAATGTACACTAAAATTCAATGAAGAAAAAAAGCATACACAAAGCAAGTACTTCAGAATAAGAAAAAATCAGACTTAAAATGAGCTGTCCATGTAATGTGCCATGTTAGAGAGGAAAAATAATTAAAATATGCCTCAAAGGCTAAGTGATTTTTTCTGTTAAAGAATACTACAAAGGAGGAGGTTTGGGGTAAACAATTCCATCAAAATGGCCAAATCAACATGCTTAACAGGAGTTTCCTGTTCTTGACATCTGAGCCTTATTAGAATGCTCTATTTCCTGTATTTCCTTGCCTAAATAGAATCTTACTTCAGGCAACTTTTTGTCTGAACATCTGTGTGTAAAAACCAGGGACTTTTATCAAATAGTTTCTCACTGGCCACTTAATGTTAACAAAGCACTGAAATGGACTGATGCCCTGGGGTGTGCAATGGAGTGTCCCAGCCTATCAGTTAGCTGCACATAGCACAAATACAGCTCATCTGAGGCAAGGCTAAATGCAATTACAGAACTGAGGGGTAATACACAGAGCACTGTCTTTTTAGGCAATTCACCTCTGAAATGCTTATGAAATAATTGCTTAAAAAATAGTAATAAGGTAGGAAACAAAGATACTACCTAATATGTAGGTCTCCCCAAATAAACACACATTTAAAGGTTCATTTTTTAATAAGTTATCTGAAACCTGAAATACATTTTCATGAAGGGCAATAAATTCTGAGTGATGGTTAAGTTTTTATCACAGAGCTAAAGAAATAACTGTGGCAAAATAGTAATTGAATAAAACATAAATTCAATAAAATGGTATAAACATCAATGTTTTTAAATTAATTTTCATTGGAGTATAGTTGCTTTACAAAAAAATCAATGTTTTAAATTTATCTTGATTTAAATATAAAGAGAATTAAATTGAGAATGAGAAAATGCGGCTTTTAACCTTCGTTCTGGCACTACCTATGTGGCCTTGAGCAATTGCCTGGAGATCATACTTGACAGACAGAAGAGAACATACAATTTCTTTTAAATTCTTGAGAATTAGTTTTAGCTCTCTCCTTTCATAACTTGCTCAATGACTCATAAATACCAGAGAATGCTTTAAACTTTACTCAATTCCTTAGATGAGTGACATTTTCTATATCCAGTTAATACAAGCTCAACAAAAATTTATTGAGGGCCTTTTGAATTGTGGGTACTGTGTCTGAACAAACTATTTTAAAAGATACTTCATAAAAGTCATCAGTAAAATGCAAATTAAAATCAAATGAGGTTTCACTAATATCTACTAGGTTGTCTAATATTTTAAAGCTGCCAATATCAAATATTGGGAAGGATGTAGAGCAACCGGAACACTCATACACTGCTGATGGGAGAGCAAAATTGTACATCACTTATGAAGCTAAACATACATTTACCATGTTACTCAAAAATACCACTAAGTGTTCACCAAGTGAAAACAACTGTCCATACAAAGACTTGTACACGAATGGTCACAATAGCTTTATTCATAATAGCTGAAAACGCGAAACAACTCAAATACACAAGTAAATTGATAAACAAATTATGCTGTATCAATTAGTGGAATACTACTGAACAATAAAAAGGAATGAACTAATGATACACTCATTGACATGAGTGAATCTCAAAATCATTATCCTAAGTTAGCGAAGCCAGACACAAATGAATACATACTATATGATTTCATTTGCATGAAATTTTACAGTGGAAAATCTCATCTATAATGACAGAAAGCAGATTAGAGGTTGCCTGAGCTCAGGGCTGGAGGAGGATTGACTATAAAAATGTACCAGGAAACTCACTGGGGTGATGGAGATATTCTATATCCTGATTGGCAAGATCGTTACACAGATGTATGGCTTTTTCAAAACTCAGAGCATACACTTAAAATGAGGACTGCCAAATTGCCAGGAGCTTCTGAGGGAGTAAACAACCTTGGTGGAAAAGTTCTGAGACCATAAGAGTCTATTACCTAATTGTCATAGGGGCTATTGGAAATACCATTTGGTAATGAGAGAACATTTTCCTACTGAATAAATTTGAAGCGGAGAAGCAAGAAACAAAAATGAAGTTGTGCTTTAATTACAGTGTTTGCTACGCCAATGCAACTTTGAAACAAGCAAGGTAACACCATGAACCATCCCCTGGCCTCCAGTCACCTCCTCACTGGTTCCAATCAGATTGCCTAGAAAATGAAGCTTCCATCAGTTACGACTGAGACCAGAGTTGTTTTGCTAAAATGTAGATGCTGCTGTTCCTTTCTTTAAAATGTGTGTAGCTATTAAAAACTAAAATGGTAGAGAGAGGATCTTAAAAAGAGCATATGGAAACTGTGCACATGATTTAGACTGTAAGTAGCAGCTGACAGTGTTAAGAAGAGTTAGCCTTTTCTTGTTCTACTGTGCACAATAAGAAGCACCTAAGTTCTTCTGCGTGGAGACAGTAAAGAGTCCACATCACTACACCCAGACTGGAACCTAGCCTCTGGGAAGAAAGAGGAAGGAAGAATGGATTGAGGCAATTGGTAGAGGGAAGAAATTTTTAAAAATAAAAAAAAAAGAGGAAAAAAAGGAGAATTCCAAGATTCCTGAGGTAGACTCTATTAGGGCTGGCTGGTGACATGATGATAAAAGTTTTTAAATATTTGTACCATCCTCTGGACCCCAAATGTAACTCTCTAGAGATGCTGGGTAGCCAAACTGACTACATAGAAGTCTAGATGATCAGATGTCCCCACAGTATTGATCCCAGGACCCGGGCTTCCTACTTCTTTAAGGACTAGATCACTGGATCTTGCAAAATGAATTATGAATCATTTAACCACCAAAGACCATGTTTCTCTGACTGTTAATATTTTTATCACTGGAATCAGTGAAGGGGTTGCCTCCCTTGAATCTTAGCAGCAGACACATCATACATAAAAAGATGTCAGTGGGGCTTCCCTGGTGGCTCAGTGGTTGAGAATCTGACTGCCAATGCAGGGGACACGGGTTCAAGCCCTGGTCTGGGAAGATCCCACATGCCGCGGAGCAACTAGGCCCGTGAGCTACAACTATTGAGCCTGCGCATCTGGAGCCTGTGCTCCGCAACAAGAGAGGCCGCGATAGTGAGAGACCTGCACACCGCGATGAAGAGTGGCCCCCACTTGCCTCAACTAGATAAAGCCCTCGCACAGAAACGAAGACCCAACACAGCCAAAAATAAATATAAAAATTAATTAATAAATTTTAAAAGAAAAGATGTCAGTGGCTTATCAGAAAAGTGACTAGAGGTCATTTGAATCAAAACAGAAACCTATCACAAATGGATTATGGCATAATAATAATTTCAGAGTTTGTTGCGTTTTACATTTCATTTTTTAACATCATTTTTAATCCTACCTTTACCCATAAATAATTGGGAAGTTGATAAATGAAACTTACATAAAACAAGTATATATAGTCACATAATGCTTAAAATAGAAAATTATTTCAAAAGGAATTTCTAAAAGGGAAATATATCTTCAACTAGGGTACAGAAAAATGGACAAATAACAAAAAAATGTTGTTGTTTTTCCCTCTAGCTGAATCAGTGAAGAGTTATGGTGCCTGATAACCACTGGGTTAAGTTCCAATCCCTCCTCCAGTCAACGGCCAGACCATTGGACTAGCTACTATGGCTTCCCTGCCAAGCACTGGGGAATATGGCTGAGGAAAACAGTTTGAGCTAAAGGTGGCCCTGAGCCATGGCCTGAACCATAACCAGTATACAGGGAAACACTACATAGTTTTCAGTTTCCTCTGGAACCTATAATTCCCCAAATCCTGACACAAGGTAGGTTTGGAGGTGGACCTTGATCATTAAAAGTAAGATAAGGGTGTGGTTATGGCAATTCCCCATATGGGAAATAAGACAGAAAAGAGCAAAAGTGTACATGATTTATTTTCATTTTCTTCATTTAATTTGGGGTGTGTGTGTGTGTGTGTGTGTGTGTTTGGGGAAAGGAATGCATTAAACTTATCAGATTGCTCGTATTTTTCCCTAGAAGTCACCCGTGGGGAAAATATATAGACTTTTTGATAGGACATATTCCATACCAAAAAAATTCTCTGATTTTTACATTAAATTTTAAAACACACACACACACACACACACATACACACACACAGTCTTATGTCTACTTACTCTGGTTGTTGCTACTATTCCACATTTCCAATCATTAAGTCCATGGGTTCTTTCCTTTAGATAATTTACTTTTTAATTGCAGTATGTTTTACATTATTAAATTACCATATTTTCTGCCTTTGTAGTAGGGACACTTAAGGCCAGGACAGCATTATGCATACAAAGACTCAGTAAGGGCTTTGCTGTCCTGTGTTTCCCACCACATCTGGGTCAGGTCCCTGAGAAGCAAGGTCGTGAGAATGTGACCGCCTTCTGCGTTGCTCTTTTTCTGGCCCTTAGGGAAATGCAGGTCCTTTTGGACATTAAGCTGAAGAAGGTAGTAGTATTTAGAACAAATATGCATGGATTCTTATCATTCTTGCCTGTACTATTTTAAAACTTCTTTTTATAATTGGGCTGAGTTCCTGACTGGCTATGTGGTAAGAGGACACTTTGTTTACACTGACATTTTTCTAGAAAACATCATAGAGTCTCATATTGAGAAAGAGATAGGTTGTAATAGCTGTGGGAAAAAAAACACAGCTGAGGAAGGGAAAATTAAAGCAAAATGAACTAAAATTTAAAACAAATGCCTTCTTTAAAAAAAAGAAAGAATCAAGTAAAAAATGCTTTGTTTCATTCTTGCTTTCACTGCATTTTCCCACATGACTTTTAATGTAGAGAAATCAGCCACTAATAAGAATGAAGCCACTTACTACAACATATGAGTTTAATTTTATGAAATATAGTGTTTCATATTTTTAAAAAATATTTTACATCTCAACAAATTGAGTTCCTTCTCTACTTTTTGTTTAGTAGTATATACATGGTACCTCCACAGTTAACAGGAGGAAAGTATATAGTAACGGTCAATATTACAAACTGAAAAATAATGAGAAATAATAATAAAACTAACTAAAATCTGCTTTTCTCTAGTTCCAAACACACTTTTTATTTTTATATTATTTACCCCAATAATACGTTTCCACCTTATTTTTCATATCAGGAATTGCCATAACCTCCCCTTATCTTACTTTTAATGATCAAGGTCCAACTCCAATCCTACCCTGCATCACAGAATTGGGAAATTACAAGTTCCAGAGGAAACTGAAAAATATGTAGTGTTTCCATTTATACTGGTCATGGTTCAGGCCATGGCCCAGGCCCACCTTTAGCTCAAACTGTTTTCCTCAGCCATATTACCCAGTGTTTGGCAGGGAAGCCATAGTACTTAGTCCAATGGTCTGGCCACTGACTGGATAAGAGATTGGAACCTAACCCAAAGAAAACTCATCTCTAGGCTGGCAACTTCCCAGGAGGAGGTACAGCTCAAAAGGCTGTGCTCAATGGGGGTGAAGGTATTTAGCTGAACCTGTCAAATTCACTTCCTCCAGAATTTGCCCAGGAAAATTGAGTGACTAGCTGGTCAGTTGCAAGAGAGGAATGGATAGATCCACAGAAAGAAGCCAAATTTCCATGAAATGAAGATCACTATGGCCATGATAAACACAGAAAGCAAACAGTCATGGCTATCTGGAACACTGCCAAGTTTCTCGTCCTAAATCCACTATGTAAATTCTTCTAATAACCACCTCTCCTCATTCCTAAGAAAGCTCAAGTATGTTTCTGTTACTTGCAAGCAAAGAAGAACACCCAGCATCCTTCCTATCCTTCATCATTCCTCACACACTCTAACATGCAACATCCCTGCCCATGGTCATACCCATGTTTAAACATCTCCAGCAGAAATTTACCACTCAAGTTATCCGAGTATATCTCTAGGTAATTAGATTATAAAGCCATTTCCTATGTTGAGTAAATCTTTACTTCCCTGAATCTTATATTCTCCAGCTATTTAAAGCTTCATGAGACCATTCATCATTCTGATTACTCTCTTCTGAAAATGTCACAGCATATTTGTAAATTTCCCAAACCATGGCTTCCATAGCTGAAAACATTTGTCCATGTGTGGTATGACCAACACAGATGGCCTGGACTACCACTTTTGTTGTTCTGTGTAATATGTTTCAAGTACTGTTGGTTAAAACTGTTTTCAATGACGTTGTTGAAACATTTTAAACTTACTGTTAACCAAAAGCACTAACAGCTCATTTTGAAATGAGTTTCAGATAACCCACATGTCCCCCCGCCATGGACCTGTGTAGTTGGGTTTTAGATCCAAGATCAGGATATGAAGTTTATGAGTTAAATTTTATCTTTGCTGGGCTAAATTTTATCAGTTTCCAGTCTTCCATCAAATGTCCCTGACCATCCACCCCAGCCTTTCATGATCACTTGATCCTCTATATTGCTGTAGCAAATGCATCTATTGCATTCATTTGGTGCATCATTTATACAACTTAATCAAGTTATTTATCCTTTAGTGAAGGTTGACTTCAAAGTGCAGAGCTGATGTATCTTATTTTTGGAACCTAGAGAGCGCTATACTCAAAAACTTTATTTGTAACTAGTAATGATCGAAAAATGAATATTGTAAGCATATCCAGTGGGTCCTACACTGTTTTTCTGGTCAATGCCTGTGAGCTTACAGATATGTGACAGGAGTGGCCTTATGCAATGGAGCCTTGTACATTCTTTCTCATTATGGAGGATGAGTGGATAATCCTCTTGAAACATGAATGGATTTTTGCCTTCAACTGTTAGTATTTTGGATGTCCTTTGCATCTATTTAAAATATTTCTAGCAAACATTTGTAAAACAGCACCTGTCATAGGTAGTTGAAAGGGTCATTTGGCTTGAGTCTTCAAGGTTTGAAAACTCTCAGAATTAGAGATTAACTCTAAATGAAGTTGTACATACAGCTACAGAGATACACTATAGAGGTTAAATTATGTCACTCACAATAAATTTTAAAATCATGTCCCATTAAAACACCACTTCATTTTCATGCATTAGGAATAAATATATTAAATATTAATATATCCTATAATTATTGTATGAATCACAGAATGACAATGCACTGTATTTTGCAGTTAAAGACAAAGCATTAGTTTGTTAAATGGAAATATTTAAGATTACATCACAACTTTGTATCGCCCTGTTCCATAATTTCTTTATTTTTTCCAATATTCTGGTTGCACTAATAAATGGAGATGAGCCAGCACTTTCTCAGTTTCACAGAGGCCCTCGAGGCAAATGAGCATCATAATCTCATTACTGAAGTATTCTCCTGATGGTCCTTATTTCTGGCCACATTAAACTTATTCTCACCTAACAACAAGGCTTTTTACAAGCTGATTCCTCTCAAGATTGTTTCTTCCATTTGGTACATTTTTAATGAGCAGCAGCAATTGTATGAATCACTGTGCTAGGTTCAGTGAAGGAAAAAAAACATCATCATCAACAGATCAAAATAAATGTGATCCTTTCCTTTCCCTCAAGGAGCTTTTCATGCCCACTGATAAGTTCCAATTACCAACAGCACAAAGTAAAGGACTGGGTATTGTATTTTAGGAATAAATAAAATGTCCTGAGACCAGAGAGAAGGAGACATAAATCAGATTAGTAGATTTGGGAAAAGTTGGCCGGCTCCATATTTCTACACTATGGGCAATCCTGGCTCTAGTCATAAAGTTCTTTTTTGTGCCTTTGCTCCCACTTCCTGATTTTAACCCCACTTGCCATTCTTGACGAGAAAGAATATTTCTGGTGCACATCATGCAGGAGGCTATGCCCCAGCTGGGAGAGGATACAGAGTCACAGTTGTCGCTAACAATTCTGCTGCCGAAATTCCACCCTACTCTTTGCTCCAGGACTGCAAGTTCTTGAACTGATATAGTTGAGAGTACTATCTTGCAGGGTCTCTGATCTTCCTATCCACCCACTTGAGGGGTACACAATATCCTTTCTCTCAGTTTAATTCAACTGACATGGGGCTAAAATATTGCAAATGAAACTTCATGAAAACAAAAGGAGAAGAAATATCACCATAGGTGAATGAGCCCTTACTTATTTTAGTGCAACCTTCATAGATGACCTTGACTGGAAAAGCACTAAAGGGCACACACACCCAATTTCATTTCTTCAACCCTGTCAATGTGAGTGTGCTTCCTCATCCAAAACTGTGAGCATATTTATTAATAAGTGATAAAAACTGGTACTCTTTGATTATAAATCTCAGCTTGCCCACCTTTGTCATGAATTATGTTATTCTCATTGCGGTGGACATGAAGGGACTGAGCTGTAACAGCCATTCACATCCAGCTTCTGGAGCTTGGGAAATGGTTATGATTTTACAAAGTAAATATTGTGAGCTGCAAACATGAAGGATCAAATTTGAGTTTGAATTCCCAATAAAAAGATTTATTTCCATGCAACATTGTAAATCAACTATACTCCAATAAAATTTTTTTTAAGATGCAAGGAAGACTTATCAATTAAAAAAAGAGGAATATTTGTTTCCATAGAGACTTAAAATTGCATTCTCTATCACAGATGCAGAGAGGACAGGCAGTAGAGCAGAATAAGCTGAGCATACACTCAAGTCAAAGTCAGAGCTGCTGTTTTGCTGGGTCAGTTCTCGGGATAATGATTAAAGACTAAGAATCTGTGTGATGAGTGAAGCAGACCCTGAAACAAGACATTGACAACCAGTACTTTCCAGGGCCCTAAGGATCTAAGGAAAGGACCAACACAGGACACTCAGAAGAGGACCAACATCGTATTGAAGAGAGCATATTCCCAGCCATATTAGCCAAGGTTTCTTACCAGTTCATTAGTAAGGCAAAACTAAAAATATCAAAATCTAACAATTTATAGTTTATTTTATATGCTTGTAATTGTAAACTGTATATATATATTAATACAGAGTTTAATTAAGCACAATAAATCCTCCTATCACTTCCACAAGGAATTCGGTTAAAGGACCACATTAGGTGTTGTAACAGAGAAATATCCAGATTGAATGAATCTTATCTGACTATCAGAATGATAGTCTTGGTACCCAGAGGTTGTGTATTAATGAGGATTAGATTTGTCTATAAGTGACAAATCCCAAATAAAAGTACTTTAAACACGATCAAAGTTTTATTTGCATCTCACATCACCTGAACAATCCAGATCTGGCATAACCAGCAGGGACCCAGATCCTTTCTATCTTGTTACTCAGCCTTGTTTCCAACAGGTGGCTGGCTCAGGATAAAGCTCCAGTTTCATCCATTGCGTCTCTGTACTCCAGCCGGCAGGAAGGAGCAAAAGAGAGGTAAAGGTATTACCCTTCTCTTTAAGAACTTATATTCTACCTACATTCTTGATCCTAACTTAGCCACAACCAGCTGCAAGTGAAAAGGTGAATTTTATTCCTCTTTCTAAGTGGCCATGGTCCAGACAAAAATCTGTCATGGTGGAAGAATAGAGACGGTTTCTGCTGCAGTAGCCAAAATTCCCTCTACCATATATAATTTTAGCCTAACAAATTATTTTTCTGTTTGGATATAGCAGCAGCAAACATTTATTGAGAGCATATTCTGTGCCAAGCAATTAACTAAAACCTTTAAAAATACTGTTATAGGCTGAATTCTGTCCTCCAATTAAGATATGTTGGATCCTAACTCAAATACCTTAGAACGTGACCTTATTTGGAAATAAAGACCCTTATTGGGTCTTTATTTGGGTCTTTCCAGGTGTAGTCAAGTTAAGATGAGGTCATTAAAGCGGACCCTAATCCAATATGGTTAGTGTCCTTATAAAAAGGTGAACTTGGACACAGACCTACACAGAGGGAAAAGTGAAGAGTCACAGAGAGAATACCATGTGAAGATGGAGTAATGAAGTGATGCACCTACCACCAGAAGCTAGGAGGAGGTAAGAAAGGATTCCCCTACATGTTTCAGAGGGAGCATGGCACTGATGATACCTTGATTTTGGACTTCTAGCCTCCAGAACTGTGAAAATAAATTTCTGTTATTTTAAGTCACCCAGTTTATGGTACTTTGTTACAGCAGCTGTAGGAAACTAACACTAATAGGTTAATTCATTTAATCCCACAACTACTCCTATGAAAGAAGTAGTTATTTTTCCTTTTTTACAAATAAGGAAATTAAGGCTCAAAAAGTGAAGCAACTAGCAAAGATCCCTTGAGCTTTGAATGACTCCTAGGTTTTTCTGATTCCAGTCCCTCAACTCCTAATCTGCTATACTAACTAAAGAATTAACAAAGATCCTTGTTTTTTAAATCTTCCATCCCTTCTCAGCTTGGACACCACTGGAAGAAAAACTATGAATTGCTATGCAAATATTTTGATATTATTATCCGCCAGGTGTCTCTGTAGCATGATGTTGTAACTGATCCTCAAAACTGGGACACTTTGGGGCTTCCCTGGTGGCGCAGTGGTTGAGAGTCCGCCTGCCGATGCAGGGTACGCTGGTTCGTGTCCCGGTCTGGGAAGATCCCACGTGCCGCGGAGCGCCTGGGCCCGTAAGCCATGGCCGCTGATCCTGCGCATCCGGAGCCTGTGCTCCGCAACGGGAGAGGCCACAACAGTGAGAGGCCTGCGTACCGCAAAAAAAAAAAAAAAAAAAAAAAAAAAAAAAACTGGGACACTTTGGAGAATGCGATTATGCGATTCATAATTACAGTGGAACAAGAAGCCTAAACCAGGACTATCTTGGGCAAACCAGGTTTTACAGTTACACTAATTTTAACTCATTCCTGAGTGCCCCGTCCACTCTGACTCCTAACCAAAAATATCATTATAGTGGCTTACAGAATTCTAATAATTAGGTTAGAAAACATCGAAATACCTTAACTATGCAATAATAATAACATAGTACCACAAGAATAAGCTATTCCTGGATAATGAGTAATATAGAGATCACAGAATATAGTTACAAGAATGATTTTTTAAGATGATAAATCCATTTTAAAAAGAACATACTTTGATTATTTAGCCAGAAGTATCTGAGCAGTCCTTCCAGACCTCTAAAGACTGAGGACCCCACCTTTGAAAGTTAAAAAAAGCAAAAAAGAAAGGTTTATCTTGTTTCAGACTCTGCATATTAAGGCTCTACTAATGCTAGCAGAATTAATAATCTAATACTGTGGAGCATAACAAGCATTCATTTTTACAAAAAACAAAATTACTCCTCTTCCAGACTCCTTTCCAAAGTTGAGGAAAAAGTAACTTCCCTGGGGATGTGGGTTGAAAATTGTTGTCTTTAGTCTCATCCAAACTTGAACCTTAATGTCAGAAAGAAGTCAGGTTAGCTATCAGGGAGAGCTTTGTAAATTCACACTTCTGCCAAGATACAGCCTTCCCTGATTATTTCTAAAACAGCCAGGTGCTCTTAGAGGTCACCTAGTCTGGACTGTAACCAAATAATGAAGAAAAGTAATAATTCTACCTAAGCATAGTATACTACTTACATAATTATACAATCTGATAAAAAGCTCAAATTTAGGCTCTCTAACATTCCTGAAAGTCTGGCTTCCATGGCCTTTATCTGGGGCTAAGACAGGCTCAAAAACTGTTTACCTGCATGTGAACATTCACTTATCCTCTACTTCAAACACTGTATAATCTGAGTAAAATGCAAGGCTCTAAATGCTCACTGTGTTTACCTCTGCATGGAAGGATTTCCAGTGACTATGTGTTCTATTCTTTCTTCCTCATGTTTTTTCATTGAGAATAGAGTACTTTTGAAATTAAACAAATAATACTTTTCAAGCTAGAAAAAAGAGATCTCTAAGAAAGATCATTAAAATAAGTATAAAGAAATTTTGGTTTCTGATCCAGCATATGAGAAGCTGGAATATGTCACTCTGTCTTGAAAAAACAAGTAAAAATCTAACCAAACTGAAAAATCAACAATTCTTCTGAGACCCTTCAGAGAAGTAAGGCCACAGGGCAAACCACTGCCCCCAAAATTAGACAGACCAACAGACAAATACAAGGAATCACAAACCTCCAGGGGAACCAGCACCAGACAGGGAAACCTGAGCTGTAACTGATGAATTTCTGGAGGCTTAACATTACAAGTCTGAGAGATAAAAAGTCCAGGGGTACCTAGTCATAAGGGGCCCCCACACTTTTGTGAATTTTACTTCCAGGAGCTCAACCAAGTTCTCACAGTAAATACTGGAGAAAAGTCTCCTCTTGCTTCCTGCAGGAGAAGGGGAAAGGAGCTATTTTTAAACACTCCACAGCATTCTGTACTTCTTAACAAAGTCTGCCCTCAGGATAAACTATTTAACTAGAGCCTAACCTGCTGGGGTTTTATCAGAGTTTAACTGACCTAGGGGAAGAAAATACACATCTCCAGCCTACTATAATCATCCTGTTCCAACTACAGGGGAGGAGAGTATTGAGAAGCACGGGTGGAATTCACAGTCCAGAGGTACAGGTTTACTAAAAGACTGAGACCTACTCATAGGACCATAGAATGCTTCCCCTCCCTCATCTTCACCATCATGTTACTAAAGGTCTATTTACAGCAGTTCCTTTTACCCAGTACATCATGTCCGGCTATCAAAAAAAAAATTATGACATACTAAAAGCTAAAAAAACAGTCTGAAGAGACAGAGCAAGCATTAGAACCAGACTCTGATTTGGGAGGGATGCTGGAATTATCAGACCAGGAATTTTTAAACTACGATTAAGATGCTAATTATTCTAATAGATAAAGTAGACAGCATGCAAGAACAGATGGGCAGTGTAAGCAGACAGACGGAAATCTTAAGAAAGAACCAAAATAAAATAATACAAGTAAAAAACACTGTCACAGAAATGAAGACTGCCTTGATGGGCTTATTTGTAGACCAGATGTGGCTGAAGAAAGAATCACTGAGCTTGAGGATATCTAAACAGAAACCGCTAAAAATGAAAAGAAAAAAAAAAAAGACTGAAACAAAAAATACCATCCCAGAACAGAATATCCAAAAACTGTGGGACAACTACAAAAGGTGTAACAGGGCTTCCCTGGTGGCACAGTGGTTGAGAGTCCGCCTGCCAATGCAGGGGACATGGGTTCGTGTCCCGGTCCGGGAAGATCCCACATGCCACGGAGCGGCTGGGCCCGTGAGCCATGGCCGCTGAGCCTGCGCGTCCAGAGCCTGTGCTGCGCAACAGGAGAGACCACAACAGTGAGAGGACCGCGTACCGCAAAAAAAAAAAAAAAAAAAAAAGGTGTAACAGTTGGACAATAGAAATACCAGAAGAAGAAGAGAGAGGAACAGAAGAAATATTTGAGAAAACAATGACTGAAAATTTCCCAAATTAATATCAGACACCAAACCACAGATCCAGGAAGTTCAGAAAACACCAAAGAGGATAAATACAAAAAAATACTACACTTAAATATCATTTTCAAACTACAGAAAACCAAAGATAAAGAAAAAATTCTGAAAAAAACCAGGGGAAAAAATAACCACCTGACTTATAGAGGAACAAAGGTAAGAATTATATCCAACTTCTCCTCAGAGACAACATAGTCAAGACGAAAGTGAAGTGAAATCTTTAACGTGCTGAGAGAAAAAAACCTATCAACCTAGAATTCTGTACCCTGCAAAAGTATCCTTCAAAAGTGAAGGAGAAATAAAGACGTTCTCAGACAAACAAAAGCTGACAGAATTTGTTACCAGTAAACCTGCATTGCAAAATTTTAAAATAAGCTATTTAGAGAGAAGGAAAATGATATGCCAGAAACTTGGATCTACGTAAACAAGAGAGGAGCATTGCAGGAGTGAGTGAAGGTAAAATAAAAACTTTTATTCTTTTCTTTTTTAATTTTAATTTTCTTTTTATTATTTATTTTTGGCTGCACTGAGTCTTCGTTGCTGTGCGCGGGCTTTCTCTAGTTGCTGTGAGCAGGGGCTACTCTTTGTTGTAGTGTGCAGGCTTCTCATTGCAGTGGCTTCTCTTGTTGTGGAGCACAGGCTCTAGGCATGTGGGCTTCAGTAGTTGCAGCAGGCGGGCTCAGTAGTTGTAGCACGCGGGTCCTAGAGCATGCAGGCTTCAGTAGTTGTGGTGCATGGGCTTAGTCGCTCTGCAGCATGTGGAATCTTCCTGGACCAGGGATTGAACCCATGTCCCCTGCATTGGCAGGCGGATTCTTAACCACTGCACCACCAGGGAAGTCCCTTTCTTTTATTCTTAATTGATCTAACAGATAACAGTTTGTTCAAAATAATAATAGCAACGATGTATTCAATCATATGTGCTTATGTGTGTACTATTAGAATGGTGAAAATGTAGAACACTGACAACACCAAATGCTGGCAGGAACTCTCATTCATTCATTGTACCATTCAATATAAAAGCCACTTTGAAAGACAGTTTGGTGGTTTCTTACAAAGGTAAACATAAGCTTACCATAGGATCCAGCAACTGTACTCCTTGGTATTTACCCAAAGGAGATGAAAACCTATGTCTACACAAAAACCCACACACCGATGTTTCTAGCATCAATATTCAAAATTGCCAAAACTTGGAAGGAACCAAGATGTCCTTCAGTGGGTGAGCGGATAAATAAACTGTGGTACATAGACAATGGAACATTATTTAGTGCTAAAAAGAAATGAGAGGGGCTTCCCTGGTGGCCCAGTTGTTAAGAATCCACCTGCCAATGCAGTGGACACGGGTTCAAGCCCTGGTCCAGGAAGATCCCACATACCGTGAAGCAACTAAGCCTGTGCACCACAACTACTGAGCCTGTGCTCTAGAGCCCGTGAGCCACAACTACTGAAGCCCAGGAACCTAGAGCCTGTGCTTTGCAACAAGAGAAGCCACTGCAATGAGAAGCCTGCACATCACTACAAAGAGCAGCCCCCGCTTGCTGCATCTAGAGAAAGCCCGTGTGCAGCAAAAAAGACCCAATGCAGCCAAAAATAAATAAAATAAAATAAATAAATTTATTTTAAAAAAAAGAAATGAGTTACCAAGCCATGAAAAAAAAAGGGAGGAAATTTACATGCATATTACTAAGTGAAATAAGCCAATCTGAAAAGGCTACATGTTGTATGATCCCAACTAGACGACATTCTAGAAAAGGGTAAACTCTGGAGATAGTAAAAATATTAGTGGTTGCCAGGGATTGAGGGGAGGGAGGACAGGGATAAATCAGCTGAGCACAGAGGATTTTTAAGGCAGTGAAACTATTCTGTATGATACTATAATGGTGGATACATATCATTATACATTTGTCCAAACCCATAGAATGTACAACACCAAGAGTAAACTTTAATGTAAACTACGAACTGTGGGTGATGATATGTCAATGTAGGTTCATCAGTTGTAACAAATATACAACTCTGGTGGGGAATGTTCTTCATAGGGGAGGCTATGGATGTTTGGAGACAAAGCATATATGGTAAATCTCTGTACCTTCTGCTCAGTGTTGCAGTGAACCTAAAACTGTTCAAAATAAAATAAATTCAAAAATGCAAATTAATTAATAAAAACTAACCACCAAAAAAAAAAATAGTATAGAAATCCTATCTTAGTTTTCTATCATCATGCAACAAATAGACCCCAACTGGTGGTCTAAAACAACAGTAAACATTTTTGTGGATGAGGAAGGAGCAAGCAGGTTGGTTGAGTGGCCCTGGCTCAGGTTGCATCTGGGATGTTGGCTGGGGCTGCAGTCATCTGAAGGGTTGAGTGGGGCTAAGGGATCATTTTTCAACATGACTTACTCACATAGCATTGGCAGAGGGTTCAGTTTCTTCTATGAGACCCTTGAATGTCCTCATGACATTGCAGCTGGCTTTTCCCGGAGGGAGTGATCTGAAGGAGAACAAAGCAGAAACCACAATGACTTTTATGACTTAGTATCAGAGATGACACATGTCACTTCCATCATATGCAGTTTATTAGAAACAAGTCACTGAGTCCAGCCCACACCCAGGGAAGGGAAATGAAACTCCACTTCTTGATGGGAGGAGTATCAAGAATTTGTAAACATGTTTTAAACCACCCAGAGAGCCCTATTCACAAAAAGGAAGTCACCACTGTCACATACACAGACAAATATTTAATATATTGAAAAAATTTATAAAGTTATCACTGAAAGTAGAAATACAAAATTTATTAAAAATTCTCCGTTTTACTTTACTTTCTACTTTTAAAAATCAAATATAGTTCTTTGGTAGATTAAAAAAAGGAAACTTTTACAAGCTCTATAAATTTACACCGTAGGTGTTTGTGGTCAATATGGTGAAACTAATAGTTTTTAATCAATAAATCAACTTGGACAGAATTGATATCTTTGGAATATTTAGTCTACTTATCCATTAATTTGGTATTTCTCTCCATTTATTCAAGCCTTATTTAATGTCTTTTGATTGTTACAGTTTTCTCTGAAGAGTTTGCGTGTCTTTAGTTGAATTTATTCCTAAGTATTTGGTATTCTTTGACACTATTATAAATTAGCTTCTTTTTTCATTATTATATCTAGTTGTTTGTTGCTGCTGTAAAAATTAATATATTTTCAGGCAAATCTTATATCTATTAAGCTCCCTAAATTCTCTTATTGTTTCTAATATTTTCCTTTAAAGTCTGTTGAATTTTTCTTTTTAAACAATTTCATCATCCCAAAATGACAGCTTTATTTCTACGTTTCCAATCCTCATACCTATAAATTCTTTTCCTCTTCTTATTGCTTTAGGCTACGGACTCCAACATCATGTAAAATAAGGGTCATTATCATGTGCATTTTTGTTTCATTTCTTAGTTAAATGGAAATGCTTCCAAAATTTCCCCATTAATGAAGATATCTGCTATAGTTTATCAGTTTAAGGAAGTTGTCTTCTGTTTCTAATTTACAAAGAGGTTTTCTCCAATCATGAATTCAACATTATCAAATGCTTTATTCTATATCTAGTAAAACAATTACATCGTTTTCTCTTGTAATCTGTTAATGTGGGAAATTATAGTTTTTGGGGGGTTAACCCATCCTTTCATACTTGGGGTATACTCAACTTGGTCATGATATTGTTAGCTTTTTCATACACTGTTAGCTTCAATCTACTAACATTTTATTCAGGATTTTGAATCTATATTTTTTAGTGAAAGGGCTATGATTTTCTTTCTTTTAATGTACTTGTATCAGGATTAAGATTACTAATTTTAAATATTTCAAAACTGTAAACTTTGCATGAAAAAAATAGCACAATTTTAGAAGAAAGAAGCTAGAAGAAGATATGTACAAAATATGTAACTGACATACAGTTGGCCCCCCACATATATAAATAACTCTTACAGATCAATAAGAAAAAGACTAACAATCAAATCAAATGGGCAAAGGATAAAAAAAAAATGAAATTAACAAAGAGGATAACCAAAATATTTAATTATATTCATTAAACATTATAAAAAGATCCTCAACATCACTATAGATTAAGAAAATACAAATCTATACAATATTTATATACCATTTTAAAACTCATCACAACGTCAAAACTTAAAAAGAAACTAACTCCTGATGTTAACAGTGCAGAGCAGGAATTCCATCCCTGCTGGTGGAAAAATAATTGGGGCTATCAATTTGTAGACCAGTTTGGAAATATTTAGTGAAGTTGAAAATATGCATGAACTACTTCCTCATAATTCTACTTCTAGAGAAACTGTCATTTAATATGCTCCAGAAGAGTACAAAATTAGAAAAAATCTTAATGTCTTTCTGTAGGAGGATGGCTAACTGAACAGTGACACAGATAAAATGAATATACTATGTATCTGCATGAATCTATATAATACATCTTGAAAGCAGTACACTGGGTAAACAATAATGCTAGGAGGAAAATAGTGCAGTATGGGACCATCTTTGTAAATCTTGAAAATACTCAAATCATTGTTATATATCATTTATGGCTACAAATGAATGAATTAAAATATAAAGCATGAATACAAAAGATATACACAAACTTCATGAATTGGATGAGTCTAGCGACGTAGGGAAAGGAATTCGGAAGGGTAAAGGGGTTTCTGTTGTGACATTAAATGTTTATTTTCGCAATTTGAAGAAAATATGACAAAATACTAGTATTTGTTTCTTTGATAGTGGAGAGTATATGAAGTTTATAGTTCTCTTTAGGTTTTTCTATGTTTTTTAAATGCTTCATAATTTTAAATAAATGTTTATGAAAAAAGAACCACTTGAATTATTGGAGAAGTAGATGTTGCGTTATATTACCGCTCTAACTATCCTTGAAATTGTTCTCTACGTATTCTGTCTCTTTGTGATTGAATATTCTCTGGGCCTGCTTCCTCACCTGTAATGTAAGAGGGGTGAACAGATGGTCATTTCAGATTCTTTGTAGCTCAGATACTCTAAGTGCCTTTCCTTCCCCATCCGCTGACACCCTGTCCCGCCACCATTTTTTTTTTTTTTTTTTTTTTTTTTGCTGTACGCGGGCCTCTCACTGTTGTGGCCCCTCCCGCCGCGGAGCACAGGCTCCGGACGCGCAGGCCCAGCAGCCATGGCTCACGGGCCCAGCCGCTCCGCGGCATGTGGGATCCTCCCGGACCGGGTCACGAACCCGTGTCCCCTGCATCGGCAGGCGGACTCCCAACCACTGCGCCACCAGGGAAGCCCCCGCCACCTTTTTAAGGTTCGTTACCTGACTCCATCTTTCTTTCCATTCTCCAAGTCTCCTTTTCTGAAAAGTCACCCGGAAACACTTGACCAAAGCATGCTCAGTAATCAAATTTGCTAAAACTCGAGAAAAGCTTTTTAACAGTTCCACATTTTCATCTGTCAGCTCTGACGGAAATCGGTGTAGGGAGCAGCAGGAGGAAGCAATAGAAAAGACGCTCCCTGGGAACAGGTGTGCTAGTGCGTTCTTACCTGGACGTCAGACTCCAGTCAAGGAGCAGATAATTTGGGAATGGACTATAAGGCCAGCTTAACTCTGTACAATCCGAGCAAGTCAGCGTGGACGCAACATATTGTACTTTGCAGCAGTTGGTTGGGTGGGAGGCGAGGGGAGAGAGGCCGCAGCTGGAGGTTTAAAAAAAAAAAAAGACAAGGAAAAAAAGGCGAGGTGCTGGGAGAGAGGGCTGCCCGAATCAGAAACACCCTGTAGCGTCTCCGCCTCAGGAGGAAGGCGTATTTCGCAACCTCCGAGGGAAATCGCCTCGGCCGCGGCGTCCAAGTGAGCTGCGGCCGCAGCCCGCGCAGCCCGCGCAGCCCGCGCAGCCCGCGCAGCCCGCGCAGCCCGCGCAGCCCGCGCAGCCCGCGCAGCCCGCGCAGCCCGCGCAGCCCGCGCAGCCCGCCCCCAACTCGCCTGCCGCGCGCTGACCCCGGGCTTGGAGGTCGCGGAGGAGGCTGTTCTGGCGAGTCGAGTACCCGCGCCCGCGAACCTTCCACCTGCAGAGGACCCGGGTGCAGCCATGGGCTACCAGGGTCAGCGGCCCGTCGTCCCGCCACAGGTAACGAGACTGGGGCTGGTTCTGAAGGCAGGTCATTCGTTCGTTCACCCTGCAACAGCGTTTAGCTACCTTCACCCAGCGTCTTGATGTAGCACCACAGAAGGTTCTCCAGGAGAAAAAAGAAATTTTGCCTTGATCTTTTTTTTTTCATAGCGGGCACTTTTCAATATAACCCCTTTAATTTCACAAAAATCACATCCTTTGCTCCCTAAGAGATTCTAAAGTACTAGGATTTCATGCAGTAGTCCACGAACTTGGTGCAGCTGTAATCAGGACATTTTAGGATGGAGTTTGTTCACAGGCTCTGTTTGAATTACTTGATATTGTTGTTACTCTATTATTATCCTCATTTTCTTATCGTTATTGGCATTACTTATTACTAATATCATGTTAGTCTCCTAAATTGCATATTTGTCTTACAGTTTTCTGAATTTTTGAGCTAGTTAAATATTTTTTAATTGCACTTTTATATACTAAAATAGAGCCATCTAGATGACAGAGAAACCCTCGTTTCTGAACATAAGGACAAAGGGAAAACTTGTCGTCAGTCTGCTGCTGTTTTTAATGTTGTCAACTCGATTATAGGATCTGGTATAATAGGTAAGTTTTTTTTTTAATTTTCAGTGAAAAGGCCAAATTTAAGACACTTATTATGTTGCTAGTATTCATAGGTTAATTTTAAAGGAAAAAATCTTAAATGATAAAATTGGTAATTGTTTTTTCATAAAAGCCTTCCCTTTTTTCCAATGTAACAATGTGCACACATCAGTCTCTCTTATCAGTCTCTCTTAGGTTTTTCTATGTTTTTTAAATGCTTCATAATTTTAAATAAATGTTTATGAAAAACATAACATAACTGATACTAAAAATGGGGTGGTGATTCACACTCTTTCCACATTTGAGAGCATCCTCCGTGTGTGATAGATTAAGGTGGAGCTGCAGATGGGAGATTGCTGAATTTTTTTTTCATAGGCTGCATCGTCAAGTGATAATGTTACCTAATTTACTTTTTTCCCTGTTCCTGGAGTGGCCAACCGTTACTTGAATCACCTTTCCATAACCTTCTAGAGGTGTAGAACCTCCAGATACTTGCAAATATTGGAGATACAAAAGTTTAATGTGAAAACATAACAATCGTGAAGAATCAAATCCACGTAATATTTCCTTACCCATTTATAGAGTATTAAATTTTAAAGTACAAACTTATTATGATATATCAGTTGTAAATATAATTTAATCAATAAATAGAAATGGTTTTTTAAATGATTTTTTAAAACAAAGGAGCCAAATAATCAGAATTGAAAGAAATGAGCCTCTCATATTTTCCCAATTTGAAGCAAAGGAAAAGTTCAGAAAAAATTAAGTGCGTTGCGTTATAATAATAAAGGCAGTTATTTTTTCAGCGCTTTTGTTATTTGAAACATCCAATGTAAGGAAAAGCAAGGACAAAACAAAATCCTGCAAATACTCATTGAGAATATTACTTTTTCCTGTAAAGTTATGACATTTTAGTCTCAGTCATCTGGATTGAGTTACTTTTCTTAACTTTCACAAGTTGATGTATTTCTTGATTTTACTTTCCATATACAGACAATTTTTTTTTTCAAATGGTAAATAAACTGTAGGAAACTGAGGCAAAGTAGTAGCAAGTAGGCGTAAAGACTTTTTTGAAATTCAGCCTCCATGTACCATAGAGGTGTAGGCCGAATTCCAGAGTTAATTCCTGATATGAACACTTTAAGCTGATTCATGTCAACTTAAAAAGTACTTCTTAATTAGGCTCAGCAGATTTTTGAAAGGGGAAAGTTTTCAGAGAATAAATATTCTGGGTGGAATTATTTTAAGTACATTTTATTTTAAATGTTTCATTGTCCATAATCTAAAATTGCCCATTTCCAAAAAAGATTCATAAGAAATAACATTACATACTCCTTTCAGCTTTATAAAAAATACTTTTGCCTTCTCATTTTCCTCTCCTTTTCCTACAGAGTTGCCCATTTTGACCCCAGGGTTGGTCTTTCCTCAAATCTCATAACCCTTCTATACTCTTGTTATCATCTCTGTTTTCCCGGCCAGCACATAAAGGAGAGCTCTGGGTCATTACTCTCCACATATTCTAGGTCATATGTCCCCCTCACCCTGAAGGGAACATTATTTGTGTGAACTGTCATCTGTTTTTCATTTGATGCTTTCTTACTCTTATTTTTCCACCTCATAAACTTGCTCACTTGACATGCCCTTAACTTACAACATTTTATTCTGAAATAGGCGTTAATATGCTAACATTTAATTTTAATATTCATATACACTGTTTAAAACTATGTCATATAAATATGTCAATTTACTTAGCCTATTATATACAGAAATTGGGGGAAAACTTCCGTGTTTCCATATGTTTTATTAATGTGATGAGTGGGACATTTTATGTTTTTTCCAGGATTGCCTTATTCAATGAAGCAAGCTGGCTTTCCTCTGGGAATATTGCTTTTATTCTGGGTTTCATATGTTACAGGTAAAATGCTATGTAATTGATTATTCCTGCAATTTAAATTGTGCAATGACTGTTTTACACAAACACACACACACACACACGCCCTGTAATTGAATTTCCTAATTAAAAAGTGCATCAAAGAATCCTAAAGAATTTAAACATTTGTATCTGAGGAGATTTACTTTCCTTGCTAATCCTCTGAACAGATTAGAAAAGCATTATATATTACCAAGCCTAAATCCTTTTCATGTGCCTTTTCACTTTATGCCAAACGTGGTAGATAGAGGAGTCACTTTAAAGACTGATTAAGGCCAAGACCGTACTCTGAAAATGCAGACATCAGGGATTCCTTTCCCACAAAAACCTCGGGCAGGTGCACACAGATGAACAACCTTTTTGAGCTCTGTTTGTGCAGGTGGCACCAAGAGCCCCGGTGCTCAACCAGCAGGGATCCCCACTCCCTCCCCACCTTACCCCGCCTGCCCAGCCTCCTGCCTGCCACTGTCTGCAAGGGCAGCAATAAGGTGCTTCTGTATCGCTTCTTCTGTTCTGCTTCCCGCTTTCCGTGTAACATGTTCATTCACACCCATTCCCCTGTCTGAGTGCAGGCTTTACAACTCCTAATCATCTTCTCTTCCTGTTGTTCTCACCCCTGCCCTGTCGTCCCCCCAGTTCACCTCAAGGCAAACACAAGGTCTTTCCTCTACCTTAGTATCACTGCGAAAGAGGCAGCAATCACAAACAGACACCCACTGCAGTGGTTGCTGCTAGGGGGCTGCTATGTGTGATCACCTAGATGCCCTTTACCAGGTAATACAAAACACCTCAGCTGTCCCCTGCTCCAGAGTGGCGACCTGGGCCTTAACAGTATCACCTTCCTGTGAGGTTATGAACCCCAGCCACCATTTCCCCGATGACTGAGTAACAGAAACCCCAAAGCTGTCCTCCTTGCCTCTGGGAGGGACCAATGTGTGGGGCCGTTGGAGCTCCAGAGCGCCACCACTGCAGGGCTTGGGCTGCAGCTGCTCTCCCCCGAGATCGAGTCCTGGTGAGCTGTTCCCCTGCCCTATCTTTTCACTCCCCTTCTCCTAAGAGCACTCCCTCAAATCTCTTGCCCAAGAATCTCTGTCTCAGCTCTACTTCTAGAGACTCTGACTAAGATGCCATCCCTCATAAAATCTCAGGCTTCCAAAACCAGCCTGTAACTCAGCTGTTTTTCCTCAGGCTGAGGAAGAAAGTAAAGCATGCAGCAGGTACCAAAGTCAGAGCGGCAGAGGCCCTCAACTCCCTTCCTCCCTGCTTCTCACCACCCACCACTCCCTAAACCTAAGATGCTTTTAGCTTCTACAGCTCTTAATTTGTAGCTTAAGATCCATAATTTAGTAATGTGGAATCTGTGACTTTGTGCTTATTCAGAGTTGCTGATGTTTAACAAGTGTATTTTATTTATGAGCACATTTATCACACTCAAAAACCCTATTCAAGGATTTACCCTTGTCGTTTTTAATTTCCTGTTTTCCAGTCAATCAGTACTGACAAATAATTAATTTCCTCCCAGGCATAATAACCAAGGCTTGTTTAAGTGCATTATGAACATGTACACACATTGTAAACCAGTAGACAGAAAGCATTTAAAAATATATATCACCTAAGGATTCAATCAATAATTAAGGAGAATGAATAGTTTCTTAAAGCCAAGTCACGTTATACATACATAGATCATAATGTGAATAACTCTCTCAACTGATGCTATACGTAAACCTACAGCAATGTCTGTGAGCAGTCCTTTGCAAAGTTATATGTTGCAACTAATCAGCAGAAATTAGTTACTCAGTAATTTGGCTGCATGATGAAAATCCTTAAATAATTTTGATAAATTAAGGATGACCACACAGACACAAAAAATAATTATAGACTGTGATTCATTTTGTTCCTTAATTAGGATTTTAAGAGCAAAATCTACAAGTAGGGTTATAATATTGAATTGTTCTTTAAATTGACACTAATTATACAGTTGTTTGTCTCTACAATTATTCTTTTGTCTTTTTAAGGCCTTTGTCTTTTCAATGAGTTATGTCCAGTTCAACAAGTAGTGTTTCTAAGTTCTGTTTTCATGTTTGTGAAATGTTGGAGAACAAGAAAGAATTGTAAATATTTACAACAAATGATTTTATTTTAATTTACTTTAAGGTTCTCATATTTGTTGATTAGAGTAAAATAATTTTTATTGTCCAAGTATACATAATGATGTAAAAGAAAATTTTCCTGTTAAATAACGTACACTCATTCATGGATTATCTAAAATTTGCATACAGTACATTTAAAGGGAGATCAAAATGTTATAGTGATATTTGAGATTCCTAAAACTTTTAAGAGCTTTATCTATAGCCCGTATAGCATTTGTTATTGACTAAATTCTTAGAAAATTGTTACTTTTAAGCAGTACATTTTGAACTGTTGTACAATTCAGCAGTCTCATCCCAAGCATACAGTTCTTCACCAAAACTTTACAACATCTGTGAAACTGGTTACCTCCTGTTACTCCAGTCCTCACTGATTCTCTTCCTTGGCCAATAAGTTGCTTTTCAGTTTTCCTGCCTTTAGCATCTGTCTTTTGCTTTCTGATCCGTCCTCCATATTACTGCAAAAGTTATTTTTACGAAACCTCAGCCTGATCTGATATTCCCCCAGTCAAAACGTTCCAAGACTCTATAATGACAACAGAAAAAAATTTATTGCATTTAAATTCTTTCATGGTTCGGCCACAGTCTGCATTTCTGGTCTTATCTCCCACTAATATGACCTCTCTTTCACCCTGTCACCGACACTGCCCTGTGTGGGACTTATGTTTTAGCCATTCTGGACTATTCCATTACCCACATGTAGAATATACCTTCACACTGACTTCCCATAGATAGTCCCCCTGCTTGACATTTTTTTTTTCTTCTCTACCTGGTGAAATCCTGTTTATCCTTCAAGGCACTACTCAGCTCTTCTGTGAAGCTTTTCCTAGTTTTAAACAAAGGATATAGGATGAATTACTATGTCATTTGTGCTTGCAGAATATTTTAAAATATATTTATTAAGTCATTTATCATATTACATTTGAATCAGATATATAGACACCTAGCAATCCTGCTTTATTGATCACTGATTCATTCAACAGATATTTACTGACACTGCTGCCATTATAACAATGATAGCAATGATAGCTATAGCAATGATAGCATTATTCCTGCCCACATGAAGCTCACAATGTAGTACATTCGGCAGAAAAAAACACACATAATTATAATACTTCATGAAAAATACCATAATACAAATATGTGCATGACAATAGGGATACTGGCATTTAATCCAGCCTTAAAGGAGCAGACATGTTTTGGGGAGGAAAAGACAGCTTCACTGACTGTTTATGAAAAAATGTGAGAGAGCAAAGAAAATGGAAGGGTACTCCAAGCAGACGGTAATGTGGAAATGCAAGAGAGAACTATGTAAGTGATTCAGCCTGGCTAAAGTATAGGGTTGATGTTGGTAAGTGGAAAGAGATGAAGTTAGAGAGGTTTGCAGAGGCATTTTTGAAGGCTCCCATGTAATGATAATCATTACCATTTCCTGAAGACTGGCTAGATGCCAAGCATAATGCAGCCACTATACTTAATCCTTCTGACTCCATAAAGTAGGTATTCATGTTCTACTTTTTATGGAGGAGGAAATTGAGACCAGTAGGTTAACATGATTTGCCCAAGGTCTGCAGTTACTGGCAACAGAGTTGAGATTTTGGTTAAATGCATGGATTCTGGAGCTAGACTACCAGGGTCTGAGTCCTGTCTCTCCTTTATTCTGTGAAATTTAGCAATTTACTTAAGCTTCTGTGCCTCACTTTTCTCATCTATCAAATGGGGGATCATAATGGCACCTACTTAGGGCTGTTGTGTTGATGAAACACGTTAATATACATAAAGCATTTAGAAAAAGGTCTGGCAGACAGAAAGTGTTGTGAAGTATTTGCTAGTGTTTTTGTGGTTTTTATCATCGTTACCGTCATTATCATCAGACTCCAAATACAATGTTTTTCCACCTCAACACACAGCCTATAGAAGATAACTAAAAATAGCATGAGTTCTCATTCATTTAGCCTCCATAGTGTGCCAAGCATTGTGGTAGGCATTTAAACATCATCATCCTCATAGACTCTTCAAGGTTGGGGTATTGCCGTACTTTACAGATGAAACTCAGAGTCCTTCATCCAAGATCCCACAGCTAATAAACAGTTTTTTTCTGGAAAAAAATTATGAAAAAGTGTTGGTTTTTATCCAAAGGCATCAAAGTATTCCCCTGGAGGATTTTAAGCAGAAAACATGGTCAGATTTATTCTGTGGTCAGATTCATCTGGTACAGGGGGGAGGTCAAGAAAGTCTTAGTAGGGAGGGGATAGTGGATGAGAGAACTAATAGGAGTTTTTGCAGTAATCCAAGCAAGACGTGATAAAGGCCTAAGCCCTAAAGTAAAACAGGTTAGAGACTAGAAGTGAGGAGATATAGTTGAATAATTTATGATGCAGTAGTTAATGGACTTAGTGACCAAAGGAAAATAGAAGGTGATGGATAATGAGAAGTCTAGTGTGATTCTCAAGTTTATCTTGATATTATTCACAGTTTGGAGAAATATGAATGCAGAAGCAGGTTCCAAAACAAATATATAAATTTTAATTTGGATATCTGAAATCAAGATGCCTATGAGGTCTTCAAGGTAAAATGTTTATTAGGCAGCTAGATGTAGAAATCTGGAGTTTTGGGAGAAATCTGGGCTGGAGGTACAAATTTGGGAGTTACTAACATCTTTATGAAAATTGAAAGCATGACCATGAATAGGATCACATTAGGACATCTTGAAGAGTGAGGAAAAAGTCCAAGAATCCAGGGTTTGAAGAGAGTTAAAGAAACGTGAAAAACTAAATGGCCCAAAAGATAGGAGGAAATCCAAGAGAAAGTGATGTCAGAAAGGCCAAGGGAGGATGGTTGAGAAACAAGGGAATGGTAAACAGGGAGAAAATGCTACTGAAAAAGCAAATATGATTAATATTTAGGAGGTATCAATTGGATTTATCAACTTGGAGCTCATTGATGAACTTGTTAAAAGAAGTTTCAGTGAACTGGGGGTGGGGAATCAAGGTGGAAACAACATTGCAATGATTTGTATTTTCTTCTTTGTATTCTAGTACATTTCCAAATAACTTGATTAAAAATTCACCTGTGATGGAAGCATGAGCAAGAAAAAAGAAAAAGCAGGAATCACACCCTCTGTGTAGCTGTGTACCCAATACAACTGCAGTGTCATTCACTAGGTGTTCAAAAAACATTAGGTTAAATGAAAGAGACTTTTAGTTATATATTTTCTGTATATTTGTGTCTTCAATTTCAACACTAAAAGTGGAACTTGGGAATTCTCTGGCGTTCCAGTGGTTAGGACTCCGAGCTCTTACTGCCAAGGGCACGGTTCAATCCCTGGTCAGGGTACTAAGATCCCACAAGCCACACGATGCGGCCAAATAAATAAATAAACAAAAAGAAAATTGGCCATCTCTGTTTTTTAAAAAAAAAAGTGGAACTTAAATCTCTAAAATGTAAATTTCAAAAAAAAAATTCTTAGAGTGCTCTCTTAACTATAATAATAATATAGTAAAGTAAACCATAATAACTATAAAGTTACTAGTTGTACTTTGTTATAAAACAAATGATCTGATTCTCCTAAATCTATTTTTTCTTCTGAATGCTTCCAGCACGTTTTATTCTCGGTCTTCACATGTTGAACGCCTATGAGATATTGGATTACCTACATTCTGTTGCTTGGACAATTGAGCCACATCCTGTTAATAGTCATCGCACTGGTTAGGTTAAGAAAGTAAAATGGAAAATTGAAGCTTTAACTCTAGTCTGCATACCCTCATCTGTCCAGTTCATTGATGGATATATGAAGTCTATTTGCATCTCGATTGAAAAATAGATAACTGGAAACAGTACAGTTTTATGAAAGATAAAGTTTTATGAAAAGAAAGTAAGACTTGCCATGCTAATTTACTGTAGCATTAAACTCTTCTTTAAAGTTCTTTTTTTCTTTAAGTCAAAACACTAAAAAAAAAAAATTGTGCTAAATGTAATCTGACATTTGTTTAATGATTATTTTTGCCACAGACTTTTCCCTTGTTTTATTGATAAAAGGAGGGGCCCTCTCTGGGACAGACACTTACCAGTCTTTGGTCAATAAAACTTTTGGCTTTCCAGGATATCTCCTACTGTCTGTTCTACAATTTTTGTATCCTTTCATAGGTAAGGATGAATATGAAATTGAATATTGTAAGTATTTTCATAAACGGCCATTTCTGAATAAAATAGTTTTAATAGTCATTAAAGAATACTAGTAGTTGAAATATTTTCCACATTAAGTGTTTATCTTTAGCCATTTTTCCCTTGTTTTCTGTTCCTTTTGGTCAGTTTTCTGAGTATTTCATTGAAATAAAGTGAGCGTGATTCTGAGTTAATGCTTGTGATTCCCTAGCTTGATGAAAAATAGAATGATAGATTTCTTCTAAGGCTAAAATTTTTTTGAAAACCTAAGGATTTGTGGAAGTCATGTCCAAGGCCAACGTGCTGTTTAAAGTTTGCACCCAGCACTTCTTAAATAAGCAAAATGTTAACGTTCATCAGTGGCCAAATTGACTTCATTTTCAAAATAAGTAATACAGAAGCTATTGTTCAAACTAGTTTCTTATGTCTCTTCAGAAAGCTAAGAATATATTTCTCCAAAATTTTACTTTTTCAAATGAGGTGATATTTTGGAGCCTTGACAGTTTTCTATTATTGTTCCTCACTTTGAGCAAAATATGTGTTCCTAAAGAGTATTTGGAAACTGAACTTTAATAACAAAACAAATTGCATTTTAAATGACTACCAAAACTCACTATTATTTAAAGATGTTCTGGAAAGAATCAATTTGTGAAGGGAAAATCTTTTGTAATACAAACTGATATTCTCCCACAAATCTGCTGTCTAGTTATTTTTAAAGTTGTACATATTTGTAATCACAATATATATTTGAAAGTAGACTATTTGGGAAGTGATAACTGATTGCTTTCAAAATATTCAAGATGAAATATGTGATGGCTTGTTGGTGACTGTATTGTTTTAATTATGTGTTTAGCTATGATAAGTTACAACATAATAACTGGAGATACTTTGAGCAAAGTTTTCCAAAGAATCCCTGGAGGTAAGTCAGTATATTTATTTTATATAGTTTTCCATAGTTAATGTGATTCATAATAATTTAAAAATAAAATATTTGCAAGTGGAGGAATTGGATGACTTCAAATATCCAGTAATATCCATGATCCAATCTGATCCTAAAGTATTAATCTCTTATATATAGTTTATTTCTAATTTAGCTGTTTAAAAATTATTATTTATATAATTAAAATACTTTATATTTTAAATATCTTATGTATCACTATCTGTAGTATCATTTTTTCATGTAGTGTTTATACTACATCATTTCTTAAATAAGCAAGCTAATCTTTGTCCCCATTATTTGTATTAAGCTACAATTTAATATAGTAAAATTAACCCTTTTTAATGTATAGTCCTATGAGTTTTGACACATGCATATAGTCATATAACCACAGCCACAATCAAAATACAGAACCATTCCGTTATCCCCCCAGATTTTCCTCATTCCCCTTTGTAGTCAAACTTTCTCTCATCTCCAGCCTTAGGGAACCACTGATCTGATTTCTCTTCCTACTTTTGCTTTTCCCAGAATGTCAAATAAATGGCATCTTATAGGAGCTAGCCTTTTGGGTCTGTCCTCTTTCACTTAGTATAGTACATTTGAGATTCTCCATGTTTTGGAGTTTATTAGTAACGTGTTCTTTTTTTCAATTGCTGAGGATTATTTCATTATATGGATATAAACATTTTATCTATCATCCAGTTGAGGGACATTTGGGTTGTTTCCTGTTTGGCTTGATTCTGAAAAAGCCACTGTGAACATTTTAAGTAAACCTTTTCAGCATGTGCCACAACGCCACTCCCTGTTCATCCTTTCACCATATCATGGCTATTTGAATAATTCAGAGATTGTGAGTCTTTTTGCTTTGAAGAGTTCCTCGTCCAAGCCACATAATCCCCATTTCATAGTCGCCTAACTTTATAGTTGTTATTATCCTTCAAATTGATACAAAAACACCTTTTCTCTTAGTGTGTGAATCACCCATCCTAGAAACATGCCAACAAAATGAAACAAAACGTAAAACTGGAAATTGTGCCTATTCCTCTCACAGGGTTTAGTGGAAACTGAAACCAAGGAGATTTGAGCGTCAAATCACTGACCCACTACTTGCTAGCTGTGTGACCTTGAGAAGGTTAATGCCCTCGCTGAGTTCTAGCCCCTCATCTCTAAATTATGAATTAGAGTATCACCTGCTTCATAGAATTATGGTGTGAAACGAGAGACAACGCAGACAGTGCCTAGCATATAGGAGGTGTACCCAGCACTGTTAGCTGTTATCTGTAGGTGCTGTCATAGCCCCCAGCCTCCAAATCCTGTTTTCATAAACTGAGATTAGGTGAGTGGATAGAATGTTAAGGAAAATGAGAAGAATATAATACCATATATACAATATGATCTAAATTATGTAAATTTTCTATTTCCATAAATAAGGAAAAAATAAAAAACATATCCACATATAAACTGTGGTTATCTTTTAATTGTGCGATTCATGGGAATTTTTTGTTTCCTTTGCTTTTTTCAGTTTTTCAAAGGAGCATTATTAATTTAGAAAAAATTCTTTCTTTTTTCTTATTTAAGAAGTAATACATATGTATGAGGAAAATGTTAGAAAACATAGCATAGTCTCTTTCTCTTGGGACAACCAAGTAGGCGTAATCCTACCAACACTTCCTTCCTTCTTTCCTTTTCTCCTTCCTTTTTAATCTATACTTTCAGAATTTTAAGGATACATGTAACTTGAGACATCCGTATAAATAAGATAACACTATATTAGTAGAGCAAACAGTTTGAAAGGGTAAACAGACCAGATACACAAATAATTTAATTCATATTATGTTTACCAGAAATATGTAAGTAGTTGAGTTCAAGGGTTTTGGAACTTGACTTTCCTGTTTTATTGTTTTGACTCACAACGTTATGACGATTGTTTAGTTATGACTGAGTTAAACAAAAACCCACGATTAATATTTCCATTCTGGTATATACGTGTGTGTGTTTGTGTGTGTGTGTATAACTTATGCCATTTTGAAATTCCCACCTTGGAACTTCCTTATACGTTAGTTTATTAGCCATATAAGAAAACTAGTCTTACTCTTCAGAGTAATAGCTCTCTTTTTTTGTTTTTGTTTTTTACCACATTCACTTACTTATTTGACAGACTTGGCTTCTACAGATTTTAGATTTTGCAGAAATTAATGCACAAAGACTTGGTACCACTGAGGACATTTCGAAAGTATAATCACATGATCTCTGAAGGAATTCAATATGAGCTAAAAATTTAAACAATAGTGTCTTCATTGGAATAGATACATAGCTCCTAAAGTGAATACTGTGATTAGCACAGCTTTAAATATATATATATATATATAAATCCTTGTAAGTATGTTTTATTTTATGTTTACAAATTTTGTTTGTATTTGATCTCTCTCTCTCTCTCTCTCTCTCTCTCTCTCGCGCGCGCGCACACACACACACACACACACACACACTATATATATATATATATATATATATATATATATATATATTATTTCCTTGTTTTGATAGCCAAGAGTCTGCAGTGAATAAATACCAGGTTTCAGCAGCTTCCCTATGACATCTTCCCTATCCAAAAAGTTGCTTTGTCTGCTTTCCTTCAGGGAAATCACTTCTTTCTCAATAGAAGGGTAGAAATATAGTGAATATTTTTATCAAAACCTTGAGGTTTGAAATTTTAAGTTGTACTGATCAAGTCTCTCTGGAATACAGAAGTTAGAAAAAAAAAAAGCCACAGAACCTACCATTTCCCCATGTTGCTTACTTTATGAATGAAGGGTTTTGCCATTAGAGGGTTTAGGACAAGGAGTGACATAATGTCTTTAGCCTTTGGAAAGGATCTCTGTAGTTTCTAGGTTAAAAGTATACACTAAGGGGGCTTCCTTGGTGGTGCAGTGGTTGAGAGTCTGCCTGCCAGTGCAGGGGACACGAGTTCGTGCCCCGGTCCGGGAAGATCCCACGTGCCGCGGAGCCTCACGTCCGGAGCCTGTGCTCTGCAACGGGAGAGGCCACAACAGTGAGAGGCCCGCGTAACGCAAAAAAAAAAAAAAATATATATATATATATATATATATATATATATACACACACATACACTAAGAGGACAAAGGAAGGAAGAAGCAGGACAACTGATGCAGAGGCTACTAAAATAATTTGAATGCAAAATATTATAACATTATTTGAATTATAGGTTCATCCTTAAGTTACTTTGTATTTACATTTTTCGTGAATTATTTCTGTTTTTACATGGTTGTATGGAATTTATTCAAAATTGTCATTTATGTAGCGCTTTGTATTAATTAAGTCATTTTTTTAATTAAATATTTGACTACTTGTGTCACTGGTGTTACTCATAAACACTTTATAATATTTATTGTGTTTTAGTTGATCCTGAAAACTTGCTTATTGGTCACCATTTCATTATTGTGCTTTCCACTGTTGCCTTTACTCTGCCTTTGTCCTTGTATCGAGATATAGCGAAACTTGGAAAGGTAATTTTTACATTTTAAATAGGCAAAGAAATGCACTTTGTTACCTGCATTAATTTTGTCAAACTGCTATCTCTATGGCCAAGTTCTTAATTACAGTATTCATCTTTAGTTTCTTTTAGTTTACTTATAATTGTATTGGAGTAAACTATGTTTGATATTTTATCTTATTTGGGGGAACTGATGGTTAAATACTTGATGACTATGAAATAAATAGGTCCTCTCTTTTCTTTTTTTAAGGTAGATACTCTGACACAGACAGCATACTTTAATTTTAGAAAATATAAAGAACTCTATTTAAACCAAGTCTATTTACTGAAAAATCTAGTCTATTTTCTATCATTCTTTGTAGATAGTCATTTAAACAATTTAAAATTACATTAACTTTAATGAAGTAAGAATGAATCACTTCATTGGCTTAAAATTTTTTTGTAAATTACAATGTCTATTGTGCCCATTTTTTATCCAGTGAATTTAAATGTCAATATTTGATTGATTAATTGTTGAGAATTTGGCCAATATTTATGATTCTTATTGCTAAAGAGAAATGGTTATTTATTTCTAATGAAACCAACCAAGTACGTATTCAACTCACCACATATGCTTATCTGCATGCATTAGCCTTTATCTGGCTGTATTTTATTTCCTTACTCTCATGAAGTGTTTGTATTTTACTCAGAATATTATTGGTGTTGCATCCTCATTATGCCAAACATTCTGATAAAAAAAATTTTTTTTAAGTTATTCATGTGTTTTTACATTCTATTTTGAAAAATCCAATAGGTAATTAGTTTCACTTTTCACTGTGATGTTTCGTGTGTATCCACAGTGATGAAGCCCCCTCTTCCAGGTAGAGCTGAGAATGGGGATGATATTCCAGAGTTTTCTGACCATGCTCCTTCCTTCCATAAGAGGCATCTAGAAATAAACTGAAGTGTATTAAAAGGAACTTTTTTGGTGAATTTTCTGAAATGTCTGAACTGTTTTCCATTCCACATGCTCAATGTAGACATAAATGCTTCCTTCTGAGAGCAAAAGGCAAGGCATTTATGAAAAGAAAGCTAATGTTCCATCATATTACTAATACTTGAACATTTTGACCCTAAGTGTCCCTTAAAAATGTCATATTGATGTATTTAAATAAATCTCCCATGAGCAAAGCAGAGTAGTTAGAAAACACTGATCTGGAGTCAGGCTGAGCCTCTGAGTTCCCCACGGGCCACTTTCTAGCTATGTGACCGGATTCTTTCCCAATATCTGAGTGGATCAGAGGACTTATAATAGAACCTTCTCTCTAGTTAAAAACTAACAACCCAGGAAACAAGATTAATGACAAATGAAATAAAAGCAATTTTATATTTTTCTTATCAGACAAAAATTTCTAAATTGTGCTTATCCATTTAAAAAATTAAGAGTAGAACACAGATTTAATGTTAAGAGTGCAAAGAACACATATACACACAGACCAGTTTATATTGTAACCAGTTAAAATAGTGACAGAAGAGAGAGGAAGTAGCAGAGAAGACTCTAGAAACACAGACCAAAGGACAAAACCACAGAGGAAAATTAGACTTAATAGAGCTAGAAAGCAGCAAGGAAAAAGCAGAGGCATCCCAAAATGTGTGTGAGTGGGTGGGGGGACGTTGTATAGGAAGGGGCAGGGTAGGATAACGACAGAAGCAAGAAGCAATTATAGATAGAAAAAAGCACAAGTCAACACTAAAATAAAACCTGAAGAAAAATGGAAACATAATTTCCCTTTATGAAATAGTCATATTTGGTACTTGTTCTATTTGGGGGGAAAAGAACTAAGACTAAGATCTAATAAAAAATTTACCTGCCTTAGATTATCAATACCAATCTGTAAGAATAAACTACTAAAGAATTGTATTTTAAAAACTGTACATAAGTTTACTCAAGTAAAAAGTGAATCACCTAATATTTTCAATAAAATTGTCTCTATTCTAAACTGACCATATATCTTTACATTTTCTTTTTCAGATCTCTCTTATTTCTACAGTTTTAACAACTCTGATTCTTGGAATTGTAATGGCAAGGGTAGTTTCATTGGGTCCACACATGTAAGTTTTGTTGCTTCATTGGTTGATATTTGATTTATACCCATCATTCAGATGTTCATATGATATATTATAAATGCAGAAACATAAAGTTATAATGGTACCAGAAGCATCATTTATCTTCAGTATTTGACAAAATGAGAGAAAATGATTACGTTTAAGTAGTAGCTGATGGGATTAAACTGAGTTTGCTTATTATTTTAATGGCCTGCCTAAAGAATTAAAATAAGGAAGGGATTTTGAATAGTGAGAAATAGGAACAAGGTAGAGAAGTGGTAGATGGCAGAAAGAGGAGAAATGGTAGATGGTAGAAATTTCTGTATCTATCTCACAGATGGATTTGTTCTTAACAAAGTTTTCACCAGTCTAGGTTGAAATGAGAAGAGTAAAGAATATAGTGGATGTTTTTCTCTATTTAATGAAATGTGGTCACCTTGAAAACCACCCTTTATTCTCTACTAAGATTATATTCTTTAATTGTGTTAAAATGCTTTGTCATTTGTGAACTAATAGTGATAGTTGGTAATGATATTTGTTTGTTTTTTACATTATTATTTGGCCAAATAAAATGTTGGGAACTTGGCATTGGTTCCACAAATTTTAAAAATGTTACTTAGCCGTGAAATTCAAAGTAGAGATTCTACTGATCTAAACCACACAGTTCTTATGCTTTGATTATAGAATAGATTTATCAGATAAGGACTGGGTAGTTTGTATCCACAGTCCCAAGAGAATGCAGTAATGAAACTAGCTTAAAATAGCTTTAAACACAAAATTGGGTTCCCACAATGCACAATAACTATTTGTTGAATAAATTAATAAATAATACATTATGGAGTTTCCATGACACCTTAAATATTTTCTTTATCTTACATAAGACAAATAAAATTAATTTAAGACAATCTCTAACATAGTGCAAGGAACATGCTGGGTCTTCAGTTGTTATCTGTGAGGAAAAAAAGAAACTTGGTGAATAGCTATAATTGATAATGCCATCCCCCAGGTTAACTTATTTTTTTCCTACTGAACATTGTTCTGCAAAACCACTTCATCTTCCACTATATATGACTTATGTCAGGCTTCTTAATTTACCAGGAAAATACCAAAAATTATGCCTTAAATTTATTTGAAAGGAAGTATGAAATATCTAGACTAACTACATTTCATATGGTCTTTTCTTTAAAAAAAAAAACTTTTTTTAAGGTTTTCAATAAAAGGAGATAGCATAAATATCTGTAATGTTTATATTAATGTTATCTTCAAATAACTTAGTCCCAGTTCATAGTTGTATTAGTCAGTTTGGCCTGCTGGAACAAAGTACTACAGACGGGGTGACATGAACAACAGATATTTATTTTCTCATAGTTCTGCAGGCTGGCAGCTTGGTTGGGTTCTGGTGAGGGATTTCTTCCTGACTTGCAGATGCCTGCCTTTCCTGCTGTGTCCTCATGTGGCAGACAGAGGGAGAGACAGCAAGCTCTCTGGTGTCTCCTCTTATAAAGGCACTAATCCCAGTAAGAGTGTCCTACCCTCATGACCTCTTCTAAACCTAATTATCTCCCAAAGTCCTCATCCTTACATACCATCACGAATTTGGGTTAGGGCTTCAACATGAATTTTGTGGGGAGCACAATTCAGTCCATAGCGATAGTGTTTTTGAAATGTACCTGGTTCACTTCAATATGGCCATTTATTCCTTCATCTAGTAAACACTTATTGAGTACCTGTGGCTTCTAACTATTTTGCTGTGCAGCACTTACTGCACATTGTTCACGATCAACTATGGATGAGGGATTTATTTTAAAAACAAAAAAGAAAAAGAAATGACAATACAGTATTAGGAGTGCAAAATAGAAGCATAAATGAGGGGCAGTGTCAGCACCGAAGAAGAGAGTTCTTGATAGTCTGAATTAAGGAAGGCTTCCTAGAGGAAGAGAAATATGATCTGGACGTTTTGAAAGAGGAATCTGAATTTTTCCAGATAGATAAGGGTGTGAAAGGCATTACAGGCCTGGGAAAGGTAAGCTTAAAAGCACAAAAACACATATTAAATTCTACTGGATGTATTTAACATCTATAATATTGGTACTGTATTCTGCTCTGGTTTTCAGAAGCTGAATTCACAGCAACGAAAGGCTAATAAGTGTATTGAACAAAATACACTAATAATTTTTGCTTAAAATTTTTACTTTTATAAGCCAGAACTATTTTAATTGAAGCCTTTATCATGTAGAGAATAAAGTTATAATAAAAGGTGTTAATAGATTTGGGAAATAGAGTACTATGAGGGAATATTGAGGGGAAAAAAAGCAAGCAGCTAAAAGTTGGAAGTAAATAAATAAGCCATTAGTTGAGCCCAAGCAGAACAGTTTAAAGCAATGATTTTCAACTCTGGCTTCACATTAGAATTACCTGAGTAGCTTTAAAAAATGCTGATGCCAGGGCCCTACTTGCAGAGATTCTGAAGGAATTGATGTAGGGGTCAGGCAACTGGATTTATTACTTAATGGTTTTGAGTTTGTGAACAAAGATCTCGAGCCTCTTGGTTTGAAGAGATTAAAATCATGAGTACACATTTTAACTGACACATTTCTAAAAATAGGCCAGAGATTTTGTTATTTTAGTTACTGTTGTGTCGTTATTTTTCATGATTCATCCTTCAGTTATTTTTTTCAGTGTCTTCTATATACAAAATGTGTGTGAAATACTATTGTGAACACAAAGAGAAAGTATCTCTGCTCTGAGGGGTGCACAGTTTAGTGGGGAAGATAAGATGATACAAATGACTGTCATATAGGCAGTGTATCTTGATACAAAGGAAAGAGGAAGGAGAAGCCACTTCCTGGTGGTGCTAAATGAATTGATTTTTATGGCCAAGAGCTATTTATTTCTGTTATAAACAAAATGTGACCTGTATCTTTTTAACCTTCCTCTAGTGCTGATAATCATATTTTATCTGCGTCTTTGAAATTTTTCTAATAACAGGGATTATTTAGTTAACTCTTTCAATATTTACATGTTAAGGAAGTGTGTTTTTTAATACTGTGCTGCCTTTTATTTCTGTTTGAATACTACTGCAAACAACTTCTGTTTGTCCAGATTTACAATCAGGCTAATCAAATCCCATGTTTAGGGGCTGGCATAGTAGCTAGTCAGGCAGGCTTTTCTCTGAAAATATGACAGCCACGAATGCTTATAATCCATCAAACATGAGAAATTCAATACCCCATGTGTGTTTTTCCTCATTTTTTTGTTCAGATGAATGATCAGAAACCCTGTACTTTTTCATAGGACTTTTAAAGTGATATTTGAAAAAGATCTTTAAACCCAGTATCAGAAAAGAGGAAGGTCTGCAATGGCGACTGGTATTGACCTTGTTACTATGGAAACACCTTGGTAGTGGTTGTGTTTTAAAAATAAAACATACAATTCAATTTCCTTTTCCATAACTCATAGGGCCATCAACTCTGCTTTTTGATATGATTTCAAATATCTCACAGTCCAATGACTTTCATTTCTTTTTGGAAATAATGTGCAGTTTTATTGTGTTTTCTAACCTTTCGCTTTCTAAAACCTGAGGTGACAACGCAATCTAATTGCTTTCCAGAAAGTGTGCTAGATCAAAATGCAATAACACATTTCTCCCATTTTTTTTCAAACTACAATCAGAGGCATTATCACTGTGAAAACCTTCATTCTGTGCCTCATTAATATTCAGTTCTTTACATTCAGGATGGAAATGATAGCATGCAGTCCAAATTTATAACTAGTCTCCCTTCATATAACATCTCTTTTACAGCATTTTAATCAATAGTGTACTGTGTTCCAAACATAATTTCAAAAAATGTGTCTACACTTTTAACAGGTATTTATGCATATAAAATGTGCCTTTTGCAAGGATCTCAATACATACTAGTTTTGTTACCCCTTATTCATTCTAATCCTGAAATTCCACAATTATAGCTCTATATAAAGAGGAACTAGAGGGGATTAAAGAAGGATCAGAAAAAAATGGTTAAAGACAAAGGAATAGTGCATATTTGAAAAGGGAATGATTAGTTCTGGCAGATACCAGCCACTGATTTGTTTTGATGGTGCATAAATTATTGCCGTTTTTGTTGCAGACGACAACAACCGTAGAACCATAACTGGTTGAGGCAAGAGAGAATTTATTGACACACACAGCTATAAAGTTCAAGGCTATTTCTGTTATTAGGTTTGGTTGGATTTAGGAGCTCAGTCAACAAAATCATAGTTTTTCTTTTTTTATCCTTTGGCTTCATATCCTATTTTGGCTCTAGTGTCTGAAAGACTTTCCCCTTATTGTGACAAGACGGCAATGGCAATCTTAGCCTACATCTATTCAAGTCCAAGTCCATAAAAATAGAAAGAGCTTTCTCTTTTATTTTACCTCAAACCTCAATTCCAGTATTAGTTCTGATTGGCTCTAGTGAGGACCCATGACGATCATGCCTTGTACTGAGTTGCTTATGTTTATGTTACATGACTACCTTTGAGGCTAAGGATGGGATCAGCTCAGCTAAAGCACACAGACTCTGAGCAGAGGAAAAGGTATCCCAAAGGAAATCAAGGCAATGATGATGCCACAGGAAGCGGGAGTAGACTGCATGGTGTAAACTACAGATATCCACTTGAGGTGACAGGAGGTTACTGGTGACCTTCAGGCGTTTCAATCAAATGATAAAGTTGGAAAGTAGCTTAGAGAGAATTAAGATCTAAGTGAATTTGGCCAAAAAAAAAAAAAAACCCTTTTGTTTTTTAAGAGCCTCAATGAATGAAAATCTCAGGACAAAACAGTGGCTTAAGGCAGTAAGACTAAAAACTACCGTTTTTACCATGGGAGATATGGAACATGTTATAGACCAAGGCAGAAGATGGAGTGAAAGTCCCCCAGGAGATCTTGAAAAGTTGGAATTCATGATATAGAGTGCTCCTTGGAGAGGATTGAAGTCATGAGATAATGAAAATGATCTTAGGACATTAAAAATTTCATACAAAAACATTCTCTGGCAAAGAATATGTTCCTAAGGCTGCTTCCATGCTAACAAAATTTGCTCGCTCATTTGCTAAAATACCATTTGACTCTGTTCTGTAGCACTGCTAGAGCTAGTGTTAAGTTTTCCCAGACCAACTGCTGACATGAAGCAACAAATAGAACCATCATGTGACTTGAGTCTGCATGAAAATAGAAAAAAACAGCTGTAAGACAATATGTTCTCTGAGAAGATCAGTCCAGTCCCTGTGTTAGTGGAGCTGAAGGAGCAGCCTGGGTTGCTCAGTGTTAAGGATTCATCCCACTCATCATCAATTTTTTTTTTTTTTTGCGGTACGCGGGCCTCTCACTGTTGTGGCCTCTCCCGTTTCGGAGTACAGGCTCCGGATGCGCAGGCTCAGCGGCCATGGCTCACGGACCCAGCCGCTCCACGGCATGTGGGATCCTCCCGGACCGGGGCACGAACCTGTGTCTCCTGCATCGGCAGGTGGACTCTCAACCACTGCGCCACCAGGGAAGCCCATCAATTATTTTTTTATAAATGGCTGCCTTAGTGAAATGTGCCACCTGTGTGTTATTTCCGATAAGAAGCCAGACTGGTCTGTGGTACAGATTAACAACCAAAGAGCAAAAATCGAGTCACCTGTTCTTTCAGCTAATAAGCATTTATTAAATGTCTGGCTTATGCCAGTCACTCTTCTAGGTATTGAGGCTGCCAAGATGAGGAAAGCACAGTCCATGACCTCAGATATTTATAGTTTGTGAATGGGGAGAATAGACAGTTAATCTCAATATAATATTTAATAGAATTATGGCAAAACGCAATGGAAACAGGAAGGGCCCTTAGCCCAACCTGGGCAGGCAAGTAATATTTCAAGATAAGACAGTATGTGATCTGCTGTTTTTAAAACAATGTACTGGGATTAGCTGGGTCAAAAAAGGAGAGAAGGGAGGAGTGGGAAGCTACTGTTGGCAGAAATGAGTGAGGCCCAGAGGTGTGAGGTGTATAAGGACCTAAAGATTTAACGTTAACAGGAGGTACCTGGAGAAGAAGGACACTGCCACTGGTTGGGGGAACTATCAAAGAAAATAAAAGTGCATCCCTTGAGAATTTTCTCAAAAACTCTATCTTGCTTTTATGTTTCTCCTCGAATATATATTTTATCATAGTTTTAACAATGGTCATGTCTCCATATTATCTCTTTTGAAAAACTGCCGAATATTGGTGCTTTCCTAATCTACTGACCTCTGCTCTCTCATCGCCACCACCTGTACAGCGTCTGTGTTAGGGAAGTAACTAGAATGTTGGTGATCCTGAGTTGAAAGTTCAGCTAGAGAGAACGAAGAAATGATCGTAGAGAGGTTGGTAGAGACCAACATGGAAGGAAAGCTTTACATGTAGTGCCAAGAAAGTTGGATTTGTTCTTTAGTTGATGGGACATTGAAAGTTCTTCAGCAGGACAGTAACCACAGCGAATCTTCATTTTGGACTTCTCGCACCGCAGAGGTGAGGATAGATAGGGGTTAAAGGCCTGGGAGGAGGCTCTCTGGAGGCAAGCATCCAGGCAAAAGACAACTGGAACAGTATAAAGGCAAGATTGGCAGGAAAGAAAAGGAAACAGAGGAGGGTGTTGCCAAGGTTTCCAGCTTGGACATCCAGAATTGTAGATGGTCCAGAACTCACCACCAAAAGGAGAAAATGAAAAAGTCTGTCCATCCAGTAAAGCATTTACTAAATGCTTGGGAACATCGATGAAAAACCCCAGCTTATTTTAAGTTGTTAACCAGGATAAAAAAGGAAGCAGGTCTGGAAAAAACATAAATTTTTAATTTTAATATCAATTTTGAGTAACCCTTGGGGTGGAGAGAGAGGAAAAGGAAGTTTTGGAAATGCAAGTTTAGAGTTTAGGGAGAGTCTGATATGAACAGGATTGTACAGGGACAGCATATAATAATAAGGTGGGGTGGGGAATTCCCTGCCGGCCCCTTGGTTGGGACTCCTCGCTTCCACTGTTGGTGGGGAGGGAGGGGGGCACGGGTTCGATCCCTGGTCGGGGAACTGGGATCCCACAAGCTGCATGGCACAGCCAATAATAATAATAATGTGAAGAGATTATTATTAGTAGAACCCCAATGGTAAATACAATTGACCCTTGAACAGCATGCGTTTGAACTGCTCGGGTCCATTTATTCGGGAATTTTTTTTTCAATAGTAAATACTGCAGTACTACACAATCACAATTGGTTGAATCCACAAATGCGAAACTCAGATAGGGAGGGTCAACTATAGGTTATACTTGGATTTTCGACTGCTCTGACGGTCAGTGCCCCTAAGCCCTGCATTGTTCAAGGGTCAACTTCTATCATCTGGAGTTCACATCTGAAATTACATTTATTTTAATATAAACCTTGAGCACTTCCGTTTAAAAACAAAAGGATCCGGGCCTCCCTGGTGGCGCAGTGGTTGAGAGTCCGCCTGCCGCTGCAGGAGACACGGCTCGTGCCCCGGTCCGGGAAGATCCCACATGCCGCGGAGCGGCTGGGCCCGTGAGCCATGAACGCTGAGCCTGCGCGTCCGGAGCCTGTGCTCCGCAACGGGAGAGGCCACAACAGTAAGAGGCCCACGTACCGCAAAAAAAAAAAAAAAAAAAAAAGGATCCGTTTTGATGTTTAGGGTGATACCAGGAAGAATGTTCCTGAACAGCTGTATGTGTTCATGTGGACCACAGCTGTCTATAGAACAGACTCAGAAGAAAAGTGAGGTGGGAGCGAGGAAATGGCAGAGAGCTGTCAGCTGATGTGGAGCTAGGGAAGTGGGCAGATCTGCTTATGTCACTCATAGCTTGTGGTGTGACAGGAAACGTGGAGCCTTTGTGTGCCAACCAGAGCACTAAACTCCCAGATGTATCTGGTTGAAGAGGTTAATATGTAAGGCTCTCTTAAGAAAAACGCAGGCTCTGCCGAGATTGTCTGATTTGGAAGGTGCCTGTGTTTAGCTGAAAAGAGTTTGGTCAGGTACAACAGACACATGTGGTGTCTGACCTCCTGATCGGAGGTCAGATGTTCTGGTGATCAGAAGCAATCCCTATGCAGCTTGTTTTCTCCAGTCTGTGAAGACTGGAGATGTATTTGGTGGGACTTGCTTCCTACTTGCTTATTACTACAAATCTACTGTTATAAAGATAAGGAAAAGTATGTCTTTCAAAATAGGATGCAAAACCTGAATCCAAGAACCCAAACTGAGATAATTTTGCAAAATGAATTTAAGCCCCGAAAACCTCCCCACCTCGCACACATAAGGAAAAGGCTTCTAAAAATTTTATAATTAAGCATGTCTGGATTTTTCAGAGTAAGAGAAGCAATCATTCTTGTAAAAGTATTTGCAAACTGCTACAAGCCAAGCTGTATTCCTGTCAGTATTAAAATATGTTAAAACACTGGAAGCATTGCTTTTTAAATGATCTGAACCTTATGATAAACCTTCATTATGTTGCCATGATTTATTTGAAGTTTTGTAAGACATTTTAAAAGATCCTGCCTCTTCCCAGTATTGCTTTCATTTGGATTTATTTTTCTCAAAAGAATATTCACATATTTTTACAACATCAAATATTACAAATTGCTTTTAATGAAATAGAGCTGCCTCCTACCAAATCCTTTCCTATTTCAGCTGTATCTTTTGGCGTTTACATTTTTACTTCTAGGTAATGTGCTTGTAACTGCTATTTCTGGATTCTTACTGTTGTCATATAGTAGATGAGGATTTAGCTCTTTCAAATTATTTTTCTTCTTCTTCTATATCATAATATGTGAAGACGTAACACAAGTTTCAAAGTTAGTTATATTTCCCTTCTGTTACGTTTTTTCTAGAATCGAGACTTGCTTTTGGTTTTGTTTTAATCATGTTTAGTTGGATGTTCAGTTTAGCTTTAAAAAAAATAAAAAATTTGATTTTTTCAAAGCCGTTTTAGGTTCACAGCAAAGTTGAGAGAGTGGTACAGAGTTTTCCCACAAATGCCCTGCCATTATCAACATCCCCTACTAGAGTGGTACATTGGTGACAGTTGATGAATCTAGGTTAGTCCATCATAATCACCCAAAGTCCATAGTTTACATTAGAGTTCACTCTTGGTATTGTACATTCTGTGGGTTTGGACAAATGTGTAATGACATGTATCCATAACTATATTATCATACAGTGCATTTTCACTGCCCTAAACATCCTATGTGTTTCCTCTATTCATCCCTTCTCCCCCACCCCTAACCACTGGCAACTACTGATCTTTTTACTGTCTCCCCAGTTTTGCCTTTTCCAGAATGAAATACAGTTGAAATCATATAGTATGTAGCCTTTTCAGAATGGCTTCTTGCACTTAGTAATATGCATTTAAGGTTCCTGTCTTTTCGTGGCTTGATAGCTCATCTCTTTTTAGTACTGAGTAATATTCTATCATCTGGATGTACCAGAGTTTACCCATTCACCTTCTGAAGGCCATGTTGGTGGCCTCCGAGTTTTGGTAGTTATGAAGAAAGCTGCTATAAACATCGGTGTGGCAGGTTTTTGTGTGGATCATATGTTTTCAGATTCTTTGGGTAAACACCAAGCAATGTGATTGCTGGATCCTATGATAAGAGTATGTTTAGTTTTATAAGAAACCATCAAACTGTCTTCCAAAGTAGCTGTACCAATTTGCATTTCCACTAGCAAAGAATGAGGGTTCGTATTGCTCTACATCCTCACCAACATTTGGAGTTGTCAGTGTTCTAGATTTTGGCCAGTCTAATGGCTGTACTTTTTTTTTTCTTTCTTTCAAGATGTATAGTGGTATCTCAGTGTTGTTTTAATTTGAACTTCCCTGGTGACATATGGTTGGGAGCATCTTTTCATATGCCTGTTTGCTCTCAGGATCTGTTCTTTGGTGAGGGGTCTATTAGGGGGTCAGTGGATCTTTGGCCATTTTTAAATTGAGTTGTGTGTGTTCTTATTGTTGAGTCTGAAGTGTTCTTTGTATATTTTGGAGATAATGAGTCCTTTGTGAAATGTGTCTTTTAAAAATATTTTCTCCTAGTTTAGCTTTTGACTTTGATTATTTTTGTTACTCCTTTTCCAAATGCTCGAACATATAAGATAATCTACCAATCTTGTTATTTTTCCTAGAGAGGAGTCTCAGAGCCTTCGTCCTCTTGCTCCTTTCTAGATAGAGTGATTTCTCAGTTTGCTGCCCCATTGTCTTTCTAGGACTTCCTTTCACCTCTTTTTTTGTGTTAGACACCCTACTTCCAGTTTCTCACATCTTTCTTTTTTTCTTTGTTTTCTCCTTTTGCTGGAGCATCCTGAGTAGCTTTCTGGTGTGTCTGAGTCCTTTATACACGGGGGTTTAGCAAAGTGAGTTAGCTCTTTCACATCTTTAGCTCCCTCTATGTCATTGTAACTTAACACCAAGAATAACCCTTAATCTATGTGCATGTGTGTATAGATAGAATCTTAAAAATGTAAAAGGATAATTTTATACTTTTTTTCCTTTCAAGTCTAAGATGTAATCCAAGTGGTGATTAAATAATCAGGCAATTTGCCTCTCTGTCCATTTTAGATGTCCAGTATCTTAAGGTTTAATGAGTGCCCTCTTTTATTCAAACATTGAATTTATTCATTTTGAATTTATTCAAACAAAGATTCCATTGGTGGTAGTCTCCACACCACTGTAGCAAAATTTATATCAGCACAGAGAAGCTACAGCTTAGCTGGGGAACTGATAGCTGGGCTAAGCTGTACCCTGGAGGGGGGTTGAGCAGCTCCACGTGCCCTGAGATTACCCAAGGGGTTTTCTGCAGCTGGAAGCTGCACTAATTTGGCAGACCCAGTTGTGCAGAAAACTGTATGGGGTATGGTGGGTGGGATGGAATACCGAACATTTATCTGTCAATATCTAAAGCATAAATGAATTTTTTCATCTTTTTCACCATAATCAAAACCAAATGGCTGCCCGTTTGGTTGCATTTGTACCATCTGTTATAAAGATTAAACGTTTGCTTATTTAAAATAAGATAGCTAGGGCTTCCCTGGTGGCGCAGTGGTTGAGAGTCCGCCTGCCGATGCAGGGGACACGGGTTCGTGCCCCGGCCTGGGAAGATCCCACATGCTCTTCTCACATGCCGCGGAGCAGCTAGGCCAGTGACCCATGGCCGCTGAGCCTGCGCGTCCAGAGCCTGTGGTCTGCAACGGGAGAGGCCACAACAGTGAGAGGCCCGCGTACCGCAAAAAATAAAAAATAAATTAAAAAAAAAAAAAGATAGCTTGCCTTTCTCAAGGTCCCTTCATTCTCTAAAAGAATATGAATACCATGATGAAGATTGCATTTCACGAACTTGCAGGTCCTTACACCCAGACTGAGACATGTATTGTTACTTTAGTGATAACATGAGGAAAGGGAAAAGGAGCAGAAGAAGGCCCATCTAACACTGATTGTCCACTATATACCACACTGTCTCATTCATTTTCTCATAACCTTTGTGTCAGATATACAAAATACAATTAATATCGTCTCTGTTCTACAGCAGAAAACACTAAGACCAGTGTCATTAAGTAGTCTGCCCAAAGTCACCCTGCTAGTATATCATAAAGTTAAAATTTAAATCCTGCAGCGCCAGATGGAGGTACACGCGGTCACTGTGCGCGAGTGGCTGTCCCCCTGGACGCAGGGGGACCCTGCCAACCCCTCCCTCCCGGCAGATCACGCCAACCCCAGAGGAGACACGGAGCGACACAGTCAGAGCAGGGCCATGAGAGAGGGCTTTGGCATGGTGACCGCCAAGCATCCCCTCCCCAAGGGTTTGTAACTGCCCAGAGGAATGTTCTCTTCTCCATGTTATTTATTTTGACTGTGTGCTCTATATTTGTCTCAGAGATGAAAGTTAAGTTTTGCGTTTACCGTTACAAGGAGTAAAATAACAAAACGAGAGTCGAGAATTGATAATAGTCATTTGCAGATCACAACCAGCTTTTCCCACGAAGGGACCAAATCTTAAAAGCCTAATTTAGGTCTCAGTGAGACATTTTTGAATGTGTCTGAAGGGTTATTTGCAGAAGGAGGTATCTTAGGCATGACCATAGATGCTGCTCTCGGACAGTCGCTGGTGGAGACATTGCACAGCTAGGTCTGGTTTCTCACTTTCCTGTCTGATTCAGAAAGAGCTTTACTTCCCTGCAGGAGTGAGACTTCATTTGCACCTTTGGTTTTTATTTTATTTTATTTTGTTTTCAATAGCCATCTCTCCGTAGAATGTGTATATAAATATCGGAAATCATAATCTGATCTTTAAAGTTTATCTCATATTATTTAAGAATGACCCGAATTTTTTTATTAATTGCCTTTTGAAAATCTGCAGTTAGGAAGTAATGTACATGTAGGATTTAGGAATGTCAGTCAGAAAATTATGTTTTGAGAAATGTAATTATTTTATTTGCCTTCTAAAGCCAAATATTCTTAGGCAGAAGTTCTTCGTTATTTTAGTTTCACTTTCTTTTGAGGGTCTTTCCTTGTCATGAGTGCACAACGCCCACCTGTTTGACCCGTGGCCCTGCATGGCCTCACTCACCTTAGCCAGCCCCCGGGCAGGCCTGATGGCCACCAGGACGCCCACACAGACACCACGGTCAGCACATGCTGACCTGATGCGGGAGGCGTGGGGCGAGGCCAGAAGAGAGGAGGGGAGGAGAAGCGAGGAGGAGGGGCAGGGCCAGGGCTCCCGCAGGCTCCAAACCAGGGAGCAGGGCTCCCTGAGGCCTCACGCTTCTTTGCCCTTGTGTGGCAATGTCCACCAGCGCCTGTGTGGACATCAAGAGATATGCTGGCCTCCGGGTGGTGACAGCCTAAAGAAGGGTGAGAAGGCCCTTGACCCTCTCATCTGGAGAGCAGCGAAAGGGGCAGGTCAGCATGAGAGGGTCTTCCGAGGCTTATTTGAAATCAGACACCCCAGGTGTGTGAGGTCCCACCTAGAGTGACTGTGAGACTCGAGGTTTGTAAACTTGCCCCTAGTTTGCTAAGATGATCTAAAATAATGTTTACTGTTCCAAGTTAGAGAAGAGAGAGAGAGAGAACGGGTCTGTGCGGCCCCCTGTGCAGGTCGGCTGGTCTGAAGATGAAGTCTGCCGTGTTACTGATCAGGCCAGACACGCTCGTGTCACCGCATCACCTGGGTCTCTCTTGTGCAGAAAACAGCACAGTGTTTTTAATCTGCTTGTGTTCCCTCACAGTATGCTGTTAGAAGGTTAATTGATAAGATTAAAGTAGGCTTAATCACAAAGATGTTTAGTGTTTAAAAAAATTCCCCAGCAAGTATTGGAACTTCTAAAATACGTATATCATTTGTACAGGGTTAATCTTGGAAATTATACTTGAAAACTTTATTCTACTCTTCATTTTAAGTTGGAAATTGTTTTTGACAAATTGTTTTGTACCATTGGAAAAGAAAAATGGTAATTTATGTTCTTAAAAAAAAAATTTTTAATCCAAATCCGCCTGACCCCAAAGCTCATTAACTTTTTCCATTTCAGCTCTCTGTATTCCATATGTTTTTCCTTAGTCGAGAGAAAGTTCCTTCACAGTGGAAATTAAGTTCATTATTGTTCTAGTTGTCCCTTATTGATAATATTAATCACAGTTTTATCTATAGCCAGCAAATAATCACATTAAATGAAAGAAGCAGGTAGGAGCCAGATGGGGATAAAGAGCTGGTTTATGCATTACTAGGTAACATTAACAGTTGCTGAAGAGATGCTATCGACCGCAGTGGACTAACTTCAAAACTGTTGGCTTCCATTGCAAACTCTAGACACACACCAGTAAATGTGGTTGGTTTCAGTTCTCAGGGAAATGAACTTTGACGGTGCCAACAGAAGAATCTAAAACAAAAAGAAACCAGAGAGTAGTTCTTATTTTGGGGTTTCTTCAGAAGAAAATTAGCCTCTCTTTTTACAAAAGAAATACTCCTGAAGAGTTGTATGTTAATATGTTTGATTTTGAAAAATCATTTGAAAACCATTTCCTGTTACAGGTTACTTATTGTGAATTATTCTTTAAAATTAAAAAAAAAGGAAAGTGCTCATCCTATAATTTAATCACTTTGTAATAACAGATTAGTCTTTACTTGGTTCATATTTAATAATATTTCAATATGACTACTATGTACTCTGTTTTCCCCCATGTCTGTATTCATAATGACAATTTTGATTTGTTTCTCCCAGTTTGTTATTTTTTTTGCTTTCTTCATCTTCTTTTTCTTTTCTTCTTCTTGTTTTTTTCTTTCTCAAATTCTCTAGTAGCCATGGTTCTTTATAAGTTAACAAAGTATTCTTCTTGTCTACTGTTACACTCATCTCCTCCATTCTTCTTCTTGCCTCTCAGGAAGTTCAGTTGGTAAATAGTAGCTGAAACTTACCGCATAAGCTACACTGCAGGAAAAATAAATCCTCTTTAAGTAATTTCTTTAACTCTTCTAGACCATTAGAAGCTAATTAGGTTTTCTGCAACAAAAGTTACCTATACCACTCCTTTTAGATCTATGTTGTCCAACACAGTAGCAACCAGCCACATGTGACTATTTTTTTTATTTTATGATTTTTTATTGAAGTATAGTTAATTGACAATGTTGTGTTAGTTGCAAATGTTAATTTACAGTGTTGTTTACAGCAAAGTGATTCAGTTATACATGTAAATGTATATATATAAATATATATGTAGGCTCTTTCGGATTCTTTTCCATTATAGGTTATTATAAGATATTGAGTATATTTCCCTGTGCTATACAGTAGGTCGTTGTTGTTTGCCTATTGTATATATAGTAGTGTGTATATATGTTAATCCCAAACTCCTAATTTATCTCCCCCTACATGTGACTATTTAAATTAGATAAAATTAAATGGAATTAAAAATTAATTAACTCTAGCCATAGTATTAAATGCTCAGTAGCCACATGTGCATAGTGGTCACCATATTGCACAGCACAGATGTAGAACATTTCCATCAGCACAGAAAGCAATTGTAGAGGAGCAAAATTCGCCATGCCAAAAGGTGTCTCTTTGGCAGGTGGATTATTTCGAGCTGAAAACAAGACCCAAAAGACTCAGGAAGTACCTTTGACCTTCTTCCTCACTACCTAAAAGAATTCAGATAGAGGGACGTTCCTGGAATAGAGCAATCACCAGAGATACCTGCAAAGAATATGTGCTAAGTGTGGTGGAGAAACTTGGCAAGGGCTAGAGATCAGGGTCTGCTAAATGTCCCATGTCTCCACATGGCCCAGCAGACATTTCTTTACCAAACATTTACTTTTCCACCTTCATGTGAATTGCCTTCCTCCCCTTCGAAGTCCCAAACCACTACCCCCAACATCCTTGTTTGCCTTTAGCTAAAGATGGTATTTAATGTGAGGGCTTTGGCCATTTTGGCGAGTTACTCAGTTCCCTTGAGTCTCTCCCATGTATACCTGTCATTAAACTTCTGTTTGATTTTCTCCTGTTAACCTGTCTCATGTCAATTTAACTCTTAGAGCAGCTAGAAGAACCTAGAATAGCGGAAAATGTCTTCCTCCCCAACACACTATTGTATGCTGCTATTCTATATTATCATACAGAATAAAAAATATTTGACCTCTTTGTTTTGTCTTTTTCTCTGCAGCATTTCCAGTGGCCATAACACTGATTGCCACATTGGTAGTGTTCAGCAAATATTTGTTGAAAATTGAATGATTTGAATGACTTTCCAGTAGGAAGAATGTAATTTCAGTTATAGACTATTTATGGAAATTTAAGCTTAAAAATTAAGTTCAAATCCAAAAAGGTTTCATGTAGAAAATATTGTATAATTATATAAAGTTCAGAAAGTTTTAAATTGGGCTAAATCTTTTTGAAATAATTTTCTATATTTGGTTCCAGTCTTTATCAACAATAGACTATCATATTTAAAAGTCAATGTACTTCTCTTTCCATAGCAATAACTATAATTCTTAAGTTGGATTCATTTTTCTTTTCCCAGACATAACTATTATTCCTAAGTTGGTTTGAATCATTCCTGTTCATGCTTCTATACTTATACTATGCATTTACGTATTAGTATTGATTAGTATGTTTGTAAAATATTCATAAATAATCACTATGGTAAAAAAAATGTACATTCTCTAATATAACTCACTATGTTTCCCTCAATATTGTATTCAGTATATTTCCATTTTGATAAAATTAGCACTGGGTGACTCTTTTTAATTGCTGTACAGCATACAATCTGATGGTTTAGAAATTTAGAAATGTAATTGTTTGCTTATAAGCTTTGAGTACCTTAAACTTTACTAGATATTGCCAAGATCTTCTCCAAACTGTTTTATAGTTTACAGTTCCCTCCATAATAATTGTATCTTGTCCTAGCAACTTCTCAACATTGCTATTATTGAATTAGGTTTAAAATTTTTTTTTAATGTATTTCATTTGAGTTTTTCTAATTATGAAGGAGGGTGAGCAACATACAGCATATTTGTTGGCCATTCTCATTTCCTTTTCTGTCAATTACCTGTTGTCTATTGTTCATTGGAATATCTTTTTATTATGATATGCAGTAGCATTTAATATACACTGGATAATAACCCTTTCTTGGTTATATACAAGACACATTTCATCTCCCAATTTTTAGCTTTTCTTTATTTTTTAACTTTGAATATGGATTAATTTATTATACATTTTATATTAATATTTACCTTCCATTGATTTTATCAGGTTTATCAATTTTTACCTTTATGGGTTTTGCCTTTATAGGTTTTGTTTTGTTTTGTTTTTGCGGTTCGTGGGCCTCTCACGGTTGTGGCCTCTCCCGTTGCGGAGCACAGGCTCTGGACGTGCAGGCTCAGCGGCCATGGCTCACAGGCCCAGCCGCTCCATGGCATGTGGGATCTTCCCGGACCGGGGCACGAACCCGTGTCCCCTGCATCGGCAGGCGGACTCTCAACCACTGAGCCACCAGGGAAGCCTGCCTTTATAGGTTTAAAACAATCTCTCCTCCATCGATATTATGTTTTATTCTTTGAAATTTAATATTAATTTGGAGAGAATTGACATCTACATGATATTGAGTCTTCCCATTCATAAATATGGATATGCTGTATCTCTCCATTTGTTTGTCTTTCAATAAAATTATGTCATGACATTAATATTATGCATATCTTTAAAAATAGTGTTTTTGTTGTCGCTGCCACTTAAAAAACATTTTAACTGGTTCTTTTTTGTATACATCAACCCTATTAATTTTTGTGTATTAAGCTTGTATCCAGTGAAGTTGCTGAATGCTCTTATTAATCCCAATAGCTTGTCAGTAGATTCCCCTGAATTTTCTGTGTACATAATTATATTGTGTCCAAATAATTTATCACTTTCCAATGATTACATATCTTATCACTATCTTATTTTATTGCATTAGCTAAGAGTTCCAATAGTATATTCTGAAAGCTGTGATAGTGAACATCCTCATCTAGTTTCTGCCTTTAATTGTAATATTTCTAATTTTTCACTTTTAAGTATGTCACTTGCTATAGGTTTTGGTATATATTCCTTATTAGGTTAAGGAAGTTCTATTTTAATAATAGCGTGCTTAGCATGCTTGTCAAAATAAATACTGGATTGTATGCTTTCCTACCTATTTTGAAATGGTCAGTCATAAGCTTTTTTCTCCATTAATCTGTTAATGTGATGACTTATACTAAAAGATTTTTCTATTACTGAACTACTCTTGCACTTATTGGAAAAAACTCTTCTTAGACATGATTTTTTTCTTAAACATTGCTTGCTTGCATTTGATAATATTTCATTTTCTATTTCAGCATCTATATTCTAAAGTCAGAGCGGTCTGTAACTTCATTTTCTCATCCACACTGAGTATCAATGTTTCATAAAGTATACCAAGAAACTTTCTCTTTTCTTTTTTCTGTGGAACCATTTTTCTGGAACTCAATCCCAGGCTAATTTATAAAAGGTTGGAAAACCATATTCAGTGTCTCTTTCCTTTATCTAGATTTGGACACACATTTTTTTCCTATCTGTAACATGTTTTTGGTATTTTCCATCTTATAAAATCAGCATCATTAAGCTGAACACAGAAAATCCAAAATCATCATAGGTACTATTTCACACTCCATCTTATCTAGGAATATCAAGGAACCATATGGACCAGGAAAAACCTTTTAAACTTAAATGAAACAAGAAAAATAAAAATAAAACTCCTACCTTTTCATTACTAATATAAGAGTTAAAAAGTAGGGCACCACCACAATCTGTACTGAAAGGAAAAATGAATATTATTCACCTGGGAATACCCTACCAGGGAAAGTAGATCATTTAAAACATATTAGAAAGTTAAAAATCTTCAAGCTTCTACAATTGTTAGTGCTGCCTTTTCTCAAAAAAATGTTTAAGGACTGTGGACAAAATTTGTATTTTTCCACATTAACATTGGAATTTGACAAGTATGCTGCTGTCGGTAATGGTCACTGCAATGAGTAGTGGAAGCAGCAGGTGGCAGCAGCTCCCACTCAACAAACTATGGGTTTCTGAGCAAGCACTGTAACAGCAGGAGGCCTCCCTTGCTTGCTCCTTAGTTCTTTTGTGTCTGTAATGCTCATTTCAAATATGGAAAGAAGTAATATAATGCATAAATCCCACTAACTTTGACAAAACAGATGAGACATTTTTGTGTCTACATTGAGAATGAATAACAAACTTAGGAAATAGATGGATTTATACCTAGTACCTTTATGTTTTCTAGGACCCTTCTTCCCTGTCCCCCTCTTCTATCTTATGCCTTTTTTGGATCTCACTGAAGCCTTTCCTTTTCAGGGAAGCTGGCCATACTTTTGGACATTTGCTACCTCCTATTAAATGAAACTGTATAATAATAACAATGTTAATACATAAGCTGATAATACTAGTGACCATTTATTGAATACTTACTGTATGCTAGGCTCTCCTCCAAATTTTTTTTTTTTTGTTTTGCGGTACGCGGGCCTCTCACTGCTGTGGCCTCTCCCATTGCGGAGCACAGGCTCTGGACGCGCAGGCTCAGCGGCCATGGCTCACGGGCCCAGCCGCTCCGCGGCATGTGGGTTCTTCCCGGACCGGAGCACGAACCCGTGTTCCCTGCATCGGCAGGCGGACTCTCAACCACTGCGCCACCAGGGAAGCCCTCTTCCAAAGTTTTACATATTTTTCTTATTTAATTTACACAATAACTCAGTGAATTTGGTACTATTATTATTATCCTCATTTTATAGATATCAAAACTGAAGCACAGAAAGGTTAAGTACTTTGCCTAAGATACATAGCTAATAAGTGGATGGGGCCAGATCACACAGGCTGTCTGATCTTGGAGCCTGTGCTCTTCACTGCTACTCAGGGATTTGTTAAACAGGGAGACCAATCCCTGCCTATAGACAGGTTGGCAAATATTTTAATTCCACTAAGAAAGAGACTTATTCAAGCTATTTAAAGTACATATATTTCTAAAACCTCTTTGAGAAGTGTATATACAGGTGGGAATTTGAGGCGACTGGCAGTTCAGTAAGGAAGAGACAGACCAAAGAGACAGATCTCAACTTCTTTACTTACTGTTTGTGGAAGCTTGACCAGATATGTCACCACCCAGAGCTTGACTTTCCTAGTACATTAAATGGTGATAATAATACTTAGGTGTTATTGTGAAGATTGAGATAGCATAGGATAGTTCCTAGAACATAGTTAAGTACCTTTTCAATTAATATTAGTTCAAGTCTACCTTTCTCAATAAACTGTAGCGCCAACTGTGAATTTCCCTTGGGTAGGATGAACCTGGAAGAGTTAAAGGGAAATAGAGGGCAGCATTGAGGGCTTCCCTGGTGGCGCAGTGGTTGAGAGTCCGCCTGCCGATGCAGGGGACACGGGTTCTTGCCCCGGTCTGTGAAGACCCCATGTGCCGCGGAGCGGCTAGGCCCGTGAGCAATGGCCGCTGAGCCTGCGCGTCCAGAGCCTGTGCTCCGCAATGGGAGAGGCCACAACAGTGAGAGTCCGCATGCCGCAAAAAAAAAAAAAAAAAAAAAGGCAGCATTGATTAACTGAGGAAGAACTTTGCATTATTAATGTTTGAATCTCCCTCAAGAAGTATCTCAAATGATGAGTGCATAACAAATGTTTGTTGTTAAATTGATAAGTAGATAAAGTCACAGAGTTAAGTGGTCAATTCTAAATATGCAAAACTAGAGTCTCTCCAAGTCATGGGCATGCATTTTCAAGGACTGAGGTTAACAGTAACATTGGTATTCCCAGGAAATTTATTTACAATTTAAAAAGATGGGGATTTCCCCGGCTGTCCAGGGGTTTAGACTCTGCGCTTCCAATGCAGGGGGCACGGGTTCAATCCCTGGTCGGGGAATTAAGATCCCACATGCCGGGCAGCACAGCCAAAAAAAAAAAAAAAAAAAATTAGGGCTTCCCTGGTGGCGCAGTGGTTGAGAGTCCGCCTGCCGATGCAGGGGACGCGGGTTCATGCCCTTGTCCGGGAAGATCCCACATGCCGCGGAGCGACTGGGCTCCTGAGCCATGGCCGCTGAGCCTGCGCGTCCGGAGCCTGTGCTCCACAACGGGAGAGGCCACAACAGTGAGAGGCCCGCGTACTGCAAAAAAAAAAAAAAAAAAAAAAAAAAAAAAAAAGATGAATGGGAGCCCCTTATTAATTTCTGACTTAAAGATGTTCAATTTATAGTGTGACATCATTTCTTGTTTTCTTTTATGCTTATGCTTGCATTTATTTAATCATTCATCAAATTAACTGATTTCTCTTCTAGACCAAAAACAGAAGATGCCTGGATATTTGCAAAGCCCAATGCTATTCAGGCTGTTGGTGTAATGTCGTTTGGTGAGTAGATGGTTTCCAAGGCCCTTTCTGAATATGGAGTCTTCTGTACTAGGAAAAAGTGCTGTGGGGCTTCCCTGGTGGCACAGTGGTTAAGAATCCGCCTGCCAATGCAAGGGACACGGGTTCGAGCCCTGGCCTGGGAAGATCCCACATGCTGCGGAGCAACTAAGCCCGCGTGCTACAACTACTGAGCCTGAGCTCTAGAGCCCACAAGCCACAACTACTGAGCCCACGTGCCACAACTACTGAAGCCTGCGTGCCTAGAGCCCATGCTCCACAATGAGAAGCCACGACAATGAGAAGCCCGCACACCGCAACGAAGAGTAGCCCCCACTCACCACAAGTAAAGAAAGCTTGTGCACAGCAACAAAGACCCAACACAGCCAAGAATAAATAAGTAAATTTATTTTTTTTAAAAAAAGGTGCTGTGTGTCTGGAGAGCAGACGTCCTAAGTTTTAGACTTCCCATTAGCAGCGTATGATCCAGTTTGTGCCAACATAAAATTAGGCTGAAACTTTTCTCACTCATCACCAGAATGTGCTTCAATTTGGACAAGTCTCTTCCTCATGCAGAAAACTCATTTAAGTCTTCTTATTTCTTAACTTGAAAATCTAGCAAGTGTTATGGACTTCTTCAAAACCTTGCACACAAAGTATTGTGAATTGGCCATCTAAAGTTACTCTGTTATATCCCAGATGGGAAAGGAAGCCCTGGACTGAAAATATGGTGTTGTTTAGATTTCCTTTAAGATTGGAAAGGCCACTGGGAAATGGGAGAGAAAGTTGGCTAGGCCTGGTATATATCAAGAGTGACATGAGGAGAATATAAGCCTAATGTGAATGAAATTTCTCATTCCTACAGCTGTTAGAAAGATTATTTCTGACATATTTAGTAAATTAGTATATCTGAACTTCAGTTCATTAGTATTTCAAAGTAGCGTACATCTCTGAATTTTCTGAAGGAAAGGGAGAACTATGGTGCTTGCTTTAATAATGCTTTTTTTTCCCTTGTATTGCAGCATTTATTTGCCACCATAACTGCTTCTTAGTTTATGGTTCTTTGGAAGAACCCACAGTAGCTAAGTGGTCTCACATCATCCATGTGTCCACCTTGATTTCTGTATTTATCAGTATTCTCTTTGCTACATGCGGATACTTGACATTTACTGGCTACACCCAAGGTAAAATGAAAAATTCAGTATTAGCATATTTTGGTGTTCATATGGAGTGGTGCTATCACTTCTCATTTTAAGTACAATTATACCCAATGTTCTACTTCAGAGTAGAACCCATTCTCTCCCCTACCTTCCTGCCTCTCCTAATTTTCCTGATTTTCTCCTTTTTAAACTGCTAAGCTTCTTCTGTAGTCCATTCTCCCTCCTTCCACGGTATCACTTCAAAGCACATGAATTCCAGCTTCCCTCTCTACTAGTCCACTGCAGTTTCACTTTCGAGGACACCAATATCCTCCCACTCTTCAAAGCTAACAGTCTTCTTGGTTCTGATTTTCATGGACCTCTCTGAGTCACTTAACAGTTCTGTACATTCTTTCTTTCCTCCTGCAGAGAAAAGAGCACTACCATACCATCATTCACTCCCTTAATATTTTTTTCTTTCTGAGTGATTCATCTTTACTTTCTCCTACCTCCTCTCCCTCTCTCCCCACAAAACCCCATTAACTGGCTCAAGCAAGTTGGCTTTTTTTCTCTCAACAAATTCTTGGAGATTTTCATTGTTTTAACTCTAGTCCAGAACTTTCTTTTCATCTCCAGCCTCTTGCCTGCAGGACATTTCTACTTAGTTGTTTCACTCTTGCCGTAAACACAAAATACATCTTTCCCACAAAACCAGGCCTTTCCCTCCTCACCCCAACTCTCATCCCAGGACCCCACACTGAATTCACTTCTCTTTTCTTCTGTTCATCCAGGCCCAACAACGGAATGGTCATCTCTTCTACATCCTTGACCCTTACATTCACTCATCTCTGTAGTGTGAGAGTTAGGGTATTCTGACAGCCTGCTAAATACTATGATTCATGCATTTCACAGCTTTTGCAGGTTTGTTATCTCATTTGACCTTCAGACAACCCTAAGAAGGTAAGTGGAATAACTAGTTTTACCCCCTGCCTAGAACACAAAGAGGCGGAGTAACTTGCCCAAGCTGGCTGCTGACAAAGTAGAAAACACATCTCCTAACTTTCAGTCCCATTTTCTTTCCATTCCATCTTGTCATCTACCCCATTTTGGATACATATGGCCCATTAAAAACTGTCTCTTAGCCTCTAGTTCTGCTTAGCTTACTTTTCAGATGACACTGAAGTACTCTTGGGTGGGTGGTACATTGTTCCAAATGCAGGTTACAGGTGACTATGATTATAGGGAGAGATTTCTCAAGAAATAAAGAAGATGGCTTCATAAAAGAGTGCTGAATAACAAAATCCCAGTGCCATCGAAACTATAATACCGGTGTGTGCCATTAGAGTGCAGTAATGAAGTGACCTTGAAAATCTTGATTAAAATTGTTTCAAAACATTGCCATGTATCACTATTGCTACATAGTTTGCAAAGACAAATAGCCTGTAGGCTTCAGTCTGCACAGGACCTTGGTTTTAAATGCCTTTTCTATAAGACATAAACCCTTTTTCTTAGTCACACCTTCCTGGTGTTTTTATCATTAGTAATTGTGCAGATATAATTAAGTCTTTATATAACAAAGCTGACAGGTTGGTTTTGGTTTTGGTTGTCTGTTTTTGTTTTTTTTTCTTTCTTTCTTTTCTAGCTATAATTCCCTAAAATACACTTAGACTCAACCTAGAATAAGCTGAGGTTGTTTCTTCAGGCCATTTTGCCTTAGGCAAATCTAGTCTTGTTTGCGCACACTGCATGCTTCTTTTCCCTTTCATTACATAAACTCCAGCTTGTGAGGCAGTGAGAACTCTACATTGTTCTTGAATTTCCCAGTGACTTTTGAAAAGGTACAGGGCCTGTTTTTTAGTGGAGGTTAGTGAACAGGGAGCTTTGGGCCTTTTTTCTCAGAGTGTTGGAACCCTTTCAATCAACCTTGGATGAACCTCTGCCACTACTGCTTTGTGATTTAATCTCCTTCTGCCCAAAAGGAACACTAAAAAGTAATGTACATTTACTCCAATTGACAGGGGGAGGGGAAAAGAGTCACTTAAAGTAAGTCTTGGGAAGAGGCAGGTCATTTAGTCTTTTAATGAAAAAAAAAAGTACAGAAGTATTATTATTTTGTTTTCTTTGTAAACAGTGTGGTAGTGTGTGACTTTTATCTAATTTTCTAGTCAGTCTCATCGAAAAATGTGACAAACATTTTAAAATGTAAGCATGTTATATTTAGGAAATAAACAGTCTCAAATATTCTTTGTTTCTATATTGGGAAACTTTTTGCTGACATGATCTGTGCCCTCATTAGATCCCTGCATTTCCTCACAGGTGTCTAAGAAAATACAGTCTCTAAATAAGAATTGGTTCAATGTATATATGGTCCATCGTTTAGTTTGGAACTAATTAAATATAATACTCTGCCTGGGAAATAACCATATTTTCACAGTTTTGAATCAGTGCATTTACCTCAGACTCATCAGATAACATGGAAGATAATGTATGTTTGGAATTCCTTGCTGTGGCCCTGAGTTTGTGATTAAACTCTATAGCGTGATATACAGGAAATTCAGCTCCCTACATGTACTAGTCTACTGTTCCTTTCAGGATTGTCCTTGATCTAAGAATAACATTTCAAAAGGAAATTTGTTTATTTTAACAGACTTTTTTTTTTTTTTTAATAATGAAGTCACTTACTTACCAGAAACAAAGACCAGAAGCAAGTTTATAAAACCAGTGCACAAGAATTTAGGGAGTTGATTCTGGTGTAAGAAGACAATGGATAAAAGTATTTTTCAGAACTTGGTACAAATATAAGGCTAATCTTCTAAAAACAAACACTGAGAGTAAGAAAAAAACTATTAGTGATGAATTTGCTTTCAAGTGGAACATGTGCTACTTTTAATGCCCATCAGTAATTATATAGTTTTTGAATGCAAAATTTATGTTTAGATTTGGCAGTCTATTCTATTAAATTAAATGACGTTTATGTAGCTTCACTTATATAATATCCAATATCTCATTTATTAGATATTTATCTCAATACCCAGTATCTATTAAATACATCTATTTTATATTATTCTCTAGGAGACTTATTTGAAAATTATTGCAGAAATGATGACTTGGTAACATTTGGAAGGTTTTGTTATGGAGTCACTGTCATTTTGACGTACCCGATTGAATGCTTTGTGACTAGAGAGGTAAGCACAACTTCTTTCCAACACTTTACCTAGGTCATCTCTCTACTGCATTAATTTGGGGCGATTTATAAATCATTTGATTTTGCAAATTCCCAAGTGCATGACAAGTAATATAATGTATAAAATTTTCTCTTTTAACCAGTTTAAAGATAAATTCATATTCAAATATTTACAAGATATTTTTTCAAAAGTTGGATTTGAAAATCATGTTTGGTAGTTTAGTTTATATTAACGTAAGTATAAATATTAATACAACTGCATTCCAAAGTGAATGCCAGCATTTAATAACGTCAGACCAAGATTTTATTTTACTCATTCTTTTTTTTTGTTTTGTTTTGCGGTGTGCGGGCCTGTCACTGTTGTAGCCTCTCCCGTTGCGGAGCACAGGCTCCGGACGCGCGGGCTCAGTGGCCATGGCTCACGGGCCCAGCTGCCCCGCAGCATGTGGGATCTTCCCGGACCGGGACACGAACCCGTGTCCTCTGCATCGACAGGCGGACTCTCAACCACTGCGCCACCAGGGAAGCCCTATTTTACTCATTCTTACAAAGAAATTAAGTACTAAGGTTTAAAACATGTTTTACAAAATTGTTTTTTGGCTAAAATATTTTATAAGTCAACATGTTTTAAAGGCACCACAGGACAGATTTGATGAGTTTTATTAGTTTTAAAAAACTAAAATATTTTATTTTTCATGAAAACCCAAAATTCAATTTAAACCATTAGTTTTACAGATATATTTTATTCTATATTTATAAATTTATAAATGTTTATGTAAATATAAAATAAACATTTCTTTATTCATTCATAAATTTATAAATATGTTTATTATGATAAATATATTTATCTATTTATACTTATATACCATATAAAATAATAGAGAGTATATTATTTACTTATATCTGTATATTCAGATATTTCACTTATAAAGTCAACTCCAAGTTATGTTATATAGCCCACCTGAATTTGTAGAGGAAGATTAGGTAAAAGAGAACTAATTCTTTTTGTGTAAAATTGGATAATGTGGCTTGTCAGGAATCCTTTATACAGTATGCTAAAAATCCACTGTACCATTTAGCAGAAAAACATGATCCTGCTTCATAGTGGTTCTTTCAGGAATCACACTGAAAAGGCTTAGTCTTAGGATCTATTCCTAGAGGCTGTTTACACAGTGCACCATGTCAATGGGTCTAATGTGTGAAGCGAAATGCCTACAGAGCTTCAGATACACTAATGGACAGGCTTCTAGAGGCACACCAGTGCTTACCTTATGCCACTTCTGCAGATAGGGAACTGCACAAGAAAAAGGAATGAGGAAATGTTCAGCACTATGTATATCCTTTGCAGTTAATCACTTGTCCTCACTTACAAATGTATAACTCATAGGCCAGCTCTCCTCAAATATAGGGAGCAGTAGACAGAACTTGATGAATATCTTTTAAATTGAAGAGCCTTTAAAATTTTTGCCAACTATTGTTGGATGCCAGAAATGGTTTTATTTTAGTTTCTGCCCAGTACTTTAGGTTCAAATCTGATCTCTAGATCAGCAATAATAAATGGTGCATTCTCATGTGGTTTCTGGTGAACTGCTTGTGGTCTGTCAGAGTCACTCCACCTGTATAGCTTATGTCTTCAGTACTTGGAACTTGTGTTTCCTTTCTAGCTGCCATGACAGGAAGACAGAACTGAACCAAGATCTCTGCCATGGTAGCAAATACTAGGCAGAGGAACTTTGCATATACGTCACCCGTTCACTTCCTTTTTCTTTCTCTCCTTTCTGCACACACACACACACACACACACACACACACACACAAATATACAGTTGGCCTAAATATAATCAAAGCTGTTTCTATTCACAGGTAAAGTAGCCAGCCAAGTACAGGGGTGCCACAAAGCCAGTCTGTGCCTAATAAATACTCTCACTAGCCTGCCCCACTCAGTGATCTTCATCTATAAGAATGAACTTCAGGGGCTTCCCTGGTGGCGCAGTGGTTGAGAGTCTGCCTGCTGATGCAGGGAACGCAGGTTCGTGCCCCGGTCTGGGAAGATCCCACATGCCACGGAGTGGCTGGGCCCGTGAGCCGTGGCCGCTGAGCCTGCGCGTCCGGAGACTGTGTCGGAGCCTGTGCTCTGCAATGGGAGAGACCACAACAGTGAGAGGCCTGTGTACCGCAAAAAAAAAAAAAAAAAAAAAAAAAAAGAATGAACTTCAAATTAGATAATATTTGGAAGGATATTACCAATTGTAAAACCATAAATGAGTAAGAGTGATTAGTATCCCCATTTAATTATTAACAGTTATGGCAGTATCCCATCAATGGGGGACTGTTACTCAACTAGGAATGCTACGTATCACAGTTATTAAGGTCCCCCAGCATCTGACCCTCTCCCACCATTTCCAATACTTGTCTCATGGTTCTTTTGCATAAAGCTACCACCCTATTCAGGCTGTCTCCTCCTTGTCCCCCATAGGTATCTTTACTGTTCTTACCTCTTTGCTCTTTTTCACACTGTTGCCTTGGTCTATAATTCTGTTCTAAATCCCATCCATGTTTCAAGTCCTACCTCAAGCCAAGGTAGGACAAGCACATTTCAGGAATACTGTAAAGCCAATTACTCTCAGGGAATCAGATCTAGATAACTAAAGCACTGTCTAGTTCTGAATTGTATTTGATCTTTTTAATCTGTCAAAAATTGATCACTATTTGTTCCATTAGATTGGTTGGATCTCTCCAATTAGGATGTTAATTTCTGAGACTAGGAATCATCTCCTAGACATTTTCTCTTAGCAAGTCAGTAAATAAGTAACTGTTGATCGATTTCCTGATCTGAGTATCAATGGAAAATGGTAATCAACTCTTCTCCATTTTTGTTGAGGAAAGGCGAGATAAAATAGACTTGGCTTGTATCAAATAGGATTTAGATTATATGAAATTAATTTCCTGTTAGTAAAGGATATTACACACCCATTATTATTAAAGGATATTGTGCTAACCCCTTCCTTAGAGGTCATTCAAATAATCTAAATAGCATCTGTAGTTTGTGTAAGTGGTAACCTTGTTGGACTCAAGGAGGAAGGATAAGGTAACTTCCCAAGGTCTCTCCTACACTTGAGAAATATATTTATACACACATTAGTATGCCGTGTTCTGAGTCTGGAATGTAATCCACTGCCTGTCTGATAGTTCAACAAAGAATACTTGTTATTGATATGTGTGTGTGTCTATGTGTAAATACTTTGGAAACGATAGAACATTCATTCATATGGCTTTGGCTTAAGATTTGATTGATTGCCTAATTGGTAGTGTTTTATACAGTCCTAACTACTATAATATAAAATACTCTCTTAATAAGTCCTGCACAACTCTGAGACTCCCTCTCTAAATAATCTGTTTATATTTGGCAGGTAATTGCCAATGTGTTTTTTGGTGGGACTCTTTCGTCAGTTCTCCACATTATCATAACAGTGGTTATCATTACTGTGGCCACACTTGTGTCATTGCTGATTGATTGCCTTGGAATAGTTTTAGAGCTCAATGTAAGTACATTTAAAGATTCTAAGAATCCCTTTTAAAATAATGTTTACATTTAACATGAGATGTATTTTCCCTTAACAAAGGTGTCACTTTCTAAAGTGGAATGAAAATGTGTTTGTTATATTACAGTAAATATTTATAAAGATGATATTGTGTACTTTATAGGACTATATTTTTAGAGCAGTGGTTCTCCAGTGGGGGAAACATTGCCCTTCCCTCTCCACCTGCAGGGGACATTTAGCAATGTCTAGAGACATTTTTAGTTGCCACAACTGGGTAGGCTGGTGCTAGTGGTATCTAGTGGGTAGAGGACAGGAATGTGGCTAACCATCCCACAATGTGCAGGGTAACCCCTACTACAAAGAATTATCCAATCCAAAATATCAATAGTGCTGAAATTACGATATTGGTTTAAAGGACTTTTTTCATATTCTGTTTTCTGTAGAACATACATATTACTGAAAATAACAATAAATTAAACGGATCTGGAAAGTCCTATGCAGAGTGAAGATAGGTCTAGAGAGATTAATTAAAATATGTAATGAAGAGACTTCTATCCACACCCCACATTCACTTACCCTGGCGCAAGTTCTTCTTTTTTTCTTTGAAGTGTTTTTTTCTCCCTCTAGACTTTACTTTGTAGTCTCTACTGCTGCTTCCCAAATCTAGGTCCTCATCATATCACATCTGAATTAGTACTGGCGTTTTGCTTCAACTAGCATATATTTAAGCTCTGCTTCCAATTTATCACCATCCTGCTTAAAAATCTCCACTTTCCTACCAACAAGCATAAAATCTGTTGCCTTTATGATCTGACCCCAAACCTTCTATGGAAAGTTTTTTACCATTAACTTCCCATAATCTGCCCTCAGCTCTAGTCGATCTTATTTTTGACCTACGAGTAAGCCATATTAATTCTTTCTTTTATCCTTTGGCTTATGTTTATTCTTTCCTGTAATTATTATTTTCCTTTCCTTTCTATGCAAATATTACAAATATTTAAAATTTAGTACATTTTCTAACTTGTTTATTTGTTGATCAGATATATATTGCATAATTACAGTTGAGCCTTGAACAACATGGGTTTGAACTGCACAGGTCCACTTGTGTACAGATTTTTTTCAATAAATATGTGCTACATGAACCTCAGTTGGTTGAATCTGCAGATATGGAGGAACCAAGTATGTGGAGGGCTGACTATAAGCTATACACAGATTTTCGACTGCTCAGAAACCCCTTAACCCTTACATTATTCAAGGGTCAAGTATACTGTATTCCACACAACAGAGATACAAGGATGGGAGGAAATCAGAAAGGATCCATGCTATCGTGGAGCTTACAATCTCACAAATAAAAGTTCAGCTGCTATATAGGCAATGAAGAAAAGAAAGAGGTATAAGTAGACTCCGAAAAGACATTTTTGAGAAAAGATTGACAGAATTTGGTAACCAATTCAACTGGGAGGACAGGGGGATAGAGGGACACATCAAGAATGACTTCTTGGGATCCAGCAATTCCTCTTCTGGGTATTTATCCAAAGAAAAACAAAAACACTAATTTGAAAATATATATGCACCCTGAAGTACATGGCAGCATTATTTACAGTAGCCAAGATATGGAAACAACCTAAGTGTCCATCAATAGATGAATGAATAAAGAAGATGTGGTATGTATATACAATGGAATACTACTTGGGCAAAACAAAATGAAATCATAGTTGGATCCAGAGTGTATTATGCTAAGCGAAATAAGTCACACAGAAAAAGACAAATACTGTATTATTTTACTTATATGTGGAATCTAAGAAAGATTAAAAAAAAAAGGAAAACAGGCTCATAGATACGGAGAACAAATGAGTGGTTGCCAGAAGGGAGTGGTGAGGGGGGTGAAATAGGTCAAGGAGATTAAGAGATACAGACTTCCAGTTATAGAATAAATAAGCCATGTGTATGTAATATACAGCATAAGGAATATGGTCTATAGTACTGTAATAACTTCGTATGGGGACAGATGATTTACTAGACTCATTGTGGTGATCATTTTATAATGTATGTAAATGTCAAATCACTATGTAGTACACCTAAAACTAACATAATATCGTATGTCAACTATATGTCAGTTTTTAAAAGTGACCAAAAGAAAAAAAGAATGACTCCTTGGTTCTACTTTGTGGAAGTAGGATAATGATGGCATTTGGTGAAACATGAATAGAAGTGAATCTACCACTTTAGAGTCTTTCGTCTTCCCCTTCTACAGTCCTAATGAAATTTCTACTCAGAATCACACCACTTAGCATTCATCAATCATGCCCCCACAGGGAGGGCAAGCTTTTCAGATGGAATCCCAAGTTATCATTTACTCACTCCACTGAGAGTTAAGGGGAAGGGGAAGGTATTATTGTCAGTGCCCGAGACATTGTTCCCTCCAAGTGCCATTTGGATTTGAAGGTCCAGGCAAAGGTAGTGGAAGATTCAGTCAGGAACACTATTGGGAATTTTCCTGCATCAGAGTATGTGCAAAGTAGGGAGTAGGCAGCTCCCCTGAAACCACATGGGACTAGGGAAACATCTATTCCATTAGCAATGGAAAGAAGGCTCATAGGAGAGATGGATCATTATTAAAAGTAACTTTTACCTACATCCTAATTTTGCATAGGCCAAAGGCTAGTAGGTTCACTCAAAATCATTTCATGTTCCAACCTTGGTCTACATAAAGGGATGACTGCTACCTAAATGTGCTAACTTGATTTATGTATTATCTTGTATTATGTACTGTTTGGACTGTCCATAAGCTTGCCTTGCCTACCTATGTGCAAGTTCTTTGGAGACAAGAATGGTACTTAGCTGCCTCCTCCATCTTCCACAGTATATAGCACAGTGCCAAGAACACAGTGCTCCAAATTACTGCATGGGCGATTGCCCTTGGGAGCACAGTTGAGGAACTATTTCTACAAATGCCCCTGGACATAAGAGACATTCTTAGTGTAGCACCAGGAAATTAAGTGTTACAAAAAATTGTTGGGGTTGACAGTAATGGTAACCCTCTAATTATGCTGAGGACATGATCGGCATGACTCCCAGCTCTGTTATTTCTTATTTTGTGAAATGTCTCATTTGAGTTCGCATGTTTGTTTGTTTGTTAGAATATTGTAGGATTGTCATATGAGAGAAAATGTCTTTATCAAGTGCCTTGCCACTCACTATTTTGATAGCCTAAGAATGTTTTGTTCCCTTTAAGTTAAGCGAGCATACACATATTGCTTATGTTTCAGGAATGATATATTTTTGTAAATTTGACCATTACTTTCTGTTCACTGTGAATCACACTCACACAATAAAATTATAAGCACATAATCACATTAAATATTCCCTGTTATGCTTATGTTGAAATTTTTGGTGGTTAAGACAGAATTCTGGTGTTGTAGTCAAAGAATAATATTTGGTGAATATCTGTTATAAAGTCAAGATCTGAGCTGGCTTAGAGGACTATTTTTAAAAATTTAATACATGATTCTAGATCCTTAGATTTTTTAAAAACCTGGTTATGTAAACATTCATAAAAAAACAGAGTGTTAAATTATCATGCTCTAATAACTCAATTACACTAGTTTTAAAGCACTTTGTAGGAATTCATAAAATCTAAGATCTGCATTCTCTTCCAGACCACTTGAGTGCATATTTTTCCAGTCAACAAATGTCTTTTGGTTAGCACAATATCATAGTCAGGTCTTTGTTCAACTCCGTTTTGTGTGGGCATTTGTCATGTTTCATAAAGCCAGATCAAGCATCATTTCTGTCAGTAATGCAAGCCAGGTCACGCAACACTTTAGAAGTAGCTAAAGCATGTGGTGTTCCCCTTCTGAGCAACAGTGTGAGCTAGCATGTAGGGAGCATTTACTCTGTGCCAAGTGTTTTGCATGCATTATCCTCTTAATCTGTATTAATTGTATAGATGAAGAAACTGAGGCACAGAGTGATTGGAGTGATTAAATAGGTCACACTAGTTTTTTTTTTTTAATTAAAGTATAGTTGATTTATAATAGATTACTTCCAGGTATACAACATAGTGATTCAATATTTTTATAGATTATATTCCATTTAAAGTTAATATAAAATAATGGCTATATTTTCCTATGCTGTACAATATATCCTTGTAGCTTATCTATCTTATACATAATAGTTTATATCTCTTCATCTCCTTCCCCTATCCTGCCCTTTCCACCTTCACCCCTCCCCACTGGTAACCACTAGTTTGTTCTCTATATCTGTGAGTCTGTTTCTTTTTTGTTATAGTCACTACTTTGTTTTATTTTTTACATTGCACATATAAGTGACAACATACAGTATTTGTCTTTCTCTGATTTATTTCACTAAGCATAATACGCTCTAGGTCCATCCATGTTATTGCAAATGGCAGAATTTCATTCTTTTTTATGTCTGAGTAATATTTCTCTGTGTGTGTGTGTATGTGTATGGATACCACACCTTTTTCCATTCATCTGTTAATAAACACTTAAATAGGTCACACTAGTTTTAAGTGGTAGAATCAAGAATAAGTAGAGGGCTTCCCTGGTGGCGCAGTGGTTAAGAATCCACCTGCCAATGCAGGAGACACGGGTTCGATCTCTGGCCCAGTAAGATCCCACATGTTGCAGAGCAACTAAGCCCGTGCGCCACAACTACTGAGCCTGTGCTCTAGAGCCCGCGAGCCACAACTACTGAGCCCATGTGCCACAACTACTGAGCCCATGTGCCACAACTACTGAAGCCCGCGGGCCTAGAGCCCGTGCTCTGCAACAAGAGAAGCCACGACGAGAAGCCCACGCACCAAAACAAAGAGCAGCCCCCACTCGCCACAACTAGAGAAAGCCCGCGCACAGCAACAAAGACCTAATACAGCCAAAAATAAAAACAAATAAATAAATTTATTTTTAAAAAAAAGAATAAGTAGAATATGGACCTTTACAAATGAGATGTGTAATAGAATCAGACCTTCAACTTGCAAAGTTAAGGGAATGCTGTTACTTAGTATAACTAAAATAATACAGAATAAATTATTCAGGGTTATATTAGTTATTTAATAAAAAGCAAAACCCCATTTAGAACTTAGCTTCCCTTTTATTTTATTGTTTTCATGGCGGCAGACAACGACATATTTTCCAAGTCAAGTGCACTCTCAATTTTAAAGGATTCATTTTAGAAACAAATAAAATAAATGTAGGTTCCATTCTTGGTAATAAGAATCCAGCATCTTGGCACTGACGTTGCTCTTAGAGAGAAGAGGCATCTGCAGTAATTGGGTCCTATGGGTTTCTACGTGCAGCAGAGCAAAGAGAAGAGATGAAGCAGCTGGTGCTTGTGGTCAGAGTAACCAGCCCAGCAAGCACTGTGTGCAGCTTACAGTGGAAGGAGGACAGCAAACCAGTTACCCAGCAAGAGCCCACATACAGAGTGAGGGAGCCATAGTCCAAGCTGCCAAAGACCTGTGAGCTAGAGTTTCTTTCTAAGGTATAGGAACACATTTCACGAGTCCAAATTGATTACTGAGTAGAAATTTTCAATATGTATAAGCATTCTTTTATTTAGTTTTCAGCTTCCTTGCATAAATGAGAGGTTTATATTCAGGTAGGAGAACTCAGATACTTTTCCAATCTGTATTGCCCGTAAAGATCTTCAACACTTTCTGTTATTTCCCCCTTGCAAACTACAAAATGCGCTGACATCTGTGGTGTTATTATCAAAGGATAGTGCTTTCCCCCCACCCTTTATAATTAAGGCTATATTTTCTTGTCTCTTTGATAAATTGTTATGGTATTTATGTCCTGTCAAGAAATTTCAAAAATTATCCCAAAGCCAGTGGTGTAACCTCAGGCAAGGCTATATTAGATAGATCAAATTAGCTGGACTCATTTGTAGGGAATAGAGCAGATGGAACTGTTCTATCATTTTACTGATGATCTTAGGTCCTAACAACAATCTCTAGCAAGACGGAGCTCTCAAATATTAGGAAAGTAACCGCGATCAAGACAAGATACTCAACTGGACTTCTTCCAGTACAAACATCAGCTATACAATTTTCCCACTAATTCCCACTACTTTCTCAACCCTTAAAAATTATGGCATAAACAGAACACCCAGAACACTGCCACCCAGAACACTGCCCAGCAAGTTAGGTTTGGAAGAGTCCCAAATGCTGACTGATGACAGCTTCTTAGCAGCAGCTGGTGGCAGTTTTCATCCTGATAGCACTTTCACACTCCACAGTTCCAGATAAAGTAGTTTCACATGTTTGTTCCTATGAAGAGAAGAGACTCTCTCTCTCTCTCTCCACACACACACACACACACACACACACACGCATACATATATAATTGTTTTCAAAAATTATTTCATAGAAATCAAAGGATAATTATTGTAAGCACAGATTGAGTTCTACAGTATTTTTTATAACTTGAGAAACATTGTCAGTTTCAAGTGACATGATGGAGCCTAAGGAATCCATAATTCATTTAACTCTGGCCATATGAAAACTAATCCTTTATATGCTGTGTACCTTTGTAGGTAATCATTTGTATTCATGTGCTATGAATAGCAAAATTATATTGTCCATATATTTTAAATTAGAATATGGTACCTCTTAGAATTTTCTCATTCTTATATCTCTGACTGTAGAAATATTTTCCATGAAGTGTGGTCCCTTCTATTCTTCCCCAGATTTTTAGATGCTGCCTGGCTAGTCTGACTTCATAATTTGTCCCCCTCAATTGATATTTCTCCAGACTTTTGCTGTTTTTGTAAAAATAAAAAAGTTACATTTTTGAAATCATAGTCGTAAATTTCTTGTATGAGAGTAGTAATTAGTGTAAAATACAGTAAACTTAGTAAATGGTGATACTGAAAAAAACTTTCTTTTAAAACTATTTTTAAGGTCTAATCTGTTCTTTTACATCATCCAATTTCAAAATCAGTTTTCTATGATTTTTCCCTAGGGACAATCTACCAAAATAATGTGTCAAAAGCTTTCAGACCATAGTGATAGGCATATAGGGTTTCATTATACTATCCTTTCTACTTTTCTGTATAGTTACAAATTTCCATAATAACTTTTTCAGGTATGGAAAATATATTTTTTATGGAAAGCTTCTTTTGTATTCTAAACCATATCATATTGGTTATTGTGTGTTTTAAAAATTTTCTGTATTATGGTTTAAGAAAATATCATTCGTCATTTGTCACATCATATAAATATATTTTGTTAATAATATGTGTTACGTTTTGTTTAATGTATAATTAATTTTTAACATAATTAGAAAAAATATTACCTGAAGTGCATTAAATTTTAACATTACTTCATTCACAGAGTTACTAGTGCAGATTTGGCCTCCTCAAGGGGAAAGTCTCTTTCCTTTGAAGTCAGTAACTCTTGATCTTTCTATAATAGACAACACCACTTCCCATAATTTTCAATCTAACATTCCTCCTCAGGTTGGACTTATATCCATAAGCCAATGTGGGGGAAGGGTGAATGAGTCATAGTTATTTAGTTCTGCTGTCAATTTTCTAGGGTAATAATGTGTTTAGTTTTACTTGAAAGAGGATTTAGAAATGCTACTTCATGCTAAGTACTCTTAGGGGTACAGTTTTCCTTTCTCATACAGACAGGCACCTACTTTCATACAAAGTCAAGGAAAGAGGAGAGGAGAGATAAGACGTTATGCCCTATATACACCTCCCAATAGTCCCCTTTTGTACACAGCTGACAAACAGACCTCTCAGCTTTGAATGGCATAATAGATAACCAGCAATTTGAAATGAAGAGTATAAGGAAATATGATGTGACTGAAAATATGGGAACTTTTAAGAGTTTGCCAGGAGTCAGTCTTACCATCTGCTTTATTTTATATTATTTTCTGATTATTATTTAAGCCTGATATACTATTATATTATTTTGCTTTTCTCATTTGTAAATATACCACCAGTAAGGGAAAAACCTATTCCTAAGTCTTTCTTGGAATTATTTTTCTTTCCTCTGTTTGATTTAACTGAACCTATCAAACTTTTAACATGCATGATGACAAATACATTTTGTAAATGTTTTTTAAAAACTGTCCAAGGAACGCTCCATTCAGTAACATTATCTTATTTCTTGTTTTGAATACGCAGGGTGTGCTCTGTGCAGCTCCCCTAATTTTTATCATCCCATCAGCATGTTATCTGAAACTGTCTGAAGAACCGAGGACACACTCAGATAAGATTATGTCCTGTGTCATGCTTCCCATTGGTGCTGTGGTGATGGCTGTTGGATTTGTCATGGCCGTCACCAATCCTCAAGACTGCACCCACGGGCAGGAAATGTTCTACTGCTTTCCCGACAATTTCTCCCTCACGAACATCTCAATTTCTCACTTTCAACTGACAACACAACTTTCAATTTTAAACGTCAGCATCTTTCAGTGAGTTGCGTGCTTTAAAAAATAGGTATTTTTCATAGACTTCTAAACTGCACAATAACATTCACACATGTTTTAGTCTCTATATTATAAAAGTATTACTTTGGCATTTATCAAGACTTGGTTTTTCTTTACTCTTTAGTCCAGTATAAAAGATAAAAAGGAGGGAATTCCCTAGAGGCCCAGTGGTTAGGACTCCACACTTTCACTGCCGAGGACCCTAGTTGGGGAACTAAGATCCCGCAAGCCACACAGTGTGGGGGAAAAAAAAAAAAAAGGAAAAGAAAGTTGAATGTATTTTATCTTAAACTGGGACAAAATAATGTTTTGTTCTCATGACGGGGCTGCGCTAATCTTAAATGCAGGAGGAGCAGTGAAGCCTGTGGCGTCTGCTACCAACCTCCCAAAGCAGTATTCTCTTATTGAGTATGTGAGCCAATATATTGTGCTGTAAAATGAGTAGATGATTGTGGGTTGCAATGTTGTGTATGTGTCCATTATGAGAAAAATACATTTTTTGTCTTAAAAGAAGGAATCAAAGGGAAGGAAACCTCAAGACTATTAAGGAGACTAGATATCCCAAGAGCAAAGTGAGGCTGTCCGTTATGATTTCAGCAGCATCCCTTGTTTAGAGGAAAGTGAATCCCTGGAGAAATGAGTAAAGTCCTTCACATGTTACAAAGCGTGACTAATAGACTAGGTATACAGAGCTAGGTGTGTGAGGGAGCAAAATTACCTCGCAGTTTTGATCCTGTGGGAATATGATGGTGGTACCATTAAATGAATTATAAAATGGGAGGCAACCACAAGTTGTTCTGAGGCACAAGCTTAAAGAGATCAGCTCTGCATCAGCTTTGGACCCGTTGAATGTGAAGTGCTGGCAGGAATAAACAACTGGAAGCTGAACTTTCAGACTAGAGCCTTGAGAGAAGAATCAGGGCACAAAAGAGGCAGTCTCACTACTCTGGGGGGTCCTCAGAGAGATTCTTGGGCGCTCTCGTTGACTAGATTCTCCGGAAGCAGACAGTTAGATGGAGTTTGGCCTTCGGGGTATTTATTAGGGATTATAACTAGTGGGACAGAGGGGGAAAGCAGGATCAGGTGGGCACACGGAACTGCAGTGCAGGCTGGCAAAGCCCCAGCCAAGTCCATAAGGAGTCTGGAGCATACGTGACCCGTCAGAGTTGTCTCAGTTCAAATGAAATAGCCAAGTTTTAATACCGCTACTTCCATCAGTCCTTGAATGTGGGCAGCTCTTTGCAGCTGAGCAAACCCCAAAGGGACTGAGAGCTAGAGGTGATCTGCTGGTGGCTGGGACACTAATACTTCCTGTGCGGGGTCTGGGAGGCACAGCTGTGTTTGCCACAGCTGACCTCAGTTTTTAATGAGATTTTTTAAATATCTCTTAAGGGGGATTTCATGTTTTCATATCTATAACAATCTTTTAAAAGTAACAAGAAAATTTGGGCCCATCTGGATGGCTACCTTAAATCAAGTAGATTTAATTTCTCACCTTTTCATCTGTATTTCAATCAAGTTGACAATCCATAGTACTGTTTTAATTGTTGTCAAATAATGAGAAAATATCACAAACAGAGAATACACACCTGACATATCTGTAAAAATCACAGGCCAAAAAAAAATATTCCCACAGGAAGTGTAAAGGGATAGTTTCACAGCAGTTTGAATACAGACGTGGTGAAAGCTGAGTTGTCATGTGACTAATAGTAAGAAAGGCCTCTTGAAAGCAAAGGAAGCTGCCCCTTAGCCGGCAGGGCCGTGCTTGGGCTTTGTGTGGTAGCATTCGCTTCAACAAGACATCATCCGGGTCACTAAATTAATTTAAATTCTATTGGCTGTATAGCTTTTCTGTATTTCATTTGTAGAGTTGTTTTTTTTGCAGTTGGTTAAGAATCATAAGGTGATTTGTGTCCATTTTTAGATCAATACATGTTTTGGTAAAATGCTTATAAAAATACTTTCATTCCGTACTGAGGGAATGTAAGAAATTTTTGCAGCAGTCCTTCTCTACGTTACTCAGGACTGAGAAACACTGACCTACATAGTTGTTAGATAAAGTCATGAGAGAGATTTCCAAGGGTGTACAAAGAAAAGTACGTCAAGGATAACGTAATTTAGTACTTAACCTTCTATTATCTTGTACTCTTGCTATTGCTTCAGATACATTAACCTTGATTCAAGTAGGTGAAAAGCTCCGGGTAAGAACTGAGTGCTGCATTAATGCCTAATATATATTTGTTCTGGTTTTGTGTGTGTGTTTTCCAAATCAACTGCAGAACAAGACTACCTTGGGCCCAGTTATTAGCTGCAAGGATTACCACTTTCAAATTATGATAGAATAAATGTTACAAACACATCTGTTTCACAGGAATACTTACGTTTATTTTGCCAGTGTGCATAACTTTGAGAACCACCCCCATCAATTTAATGAGATTTCCACTGAAACTCATTCCTTCCCTGCTACTTCTTGCCCTTAACAAAACAACTTGAATATTTAATCCAGTTTTTGAAGTTGTCACTACATTTGACCTTATAAAGTTCTTCTTAGTTTTAAAGAGGAGGGGAGGGAATAGTATATTTATACTATTATATTATAATAATTATATATATTAATATATATTATATAATAATAATAATATATATCTAATAATATACTACTATATTATTATACTAATGCAAACATCTAGCAATACATTTCCTTTAAGGATATAGATTGGATGGCATCTGTATAACTTACAAATCGGGTCGTTATGCATGTCACTTATAATTGGTTCTTTAACCGCAACCCAAATATCAGAACAGGTAGACTGCTTTGCCTCTGACCAGCCCCAATGGTGTCAAGCAATAATTGTTGACTCTTGTCTTTCCTAAAAGAACTCTGAAATCCAGGTTATTGAAGTAGGAAAATCCCAACTAGTCCTTTGCTGGAGTCATACTGCACACATCTACTTAATTAGATGAGCGATAAAAAGATAAATGTATTGGATAGCAGCAGGCCTCCTTCTGGTTGATCTGTGGCAGTCTTCTCAGGGAAGTGGTACTAGTCCATTTTTTAGTATAGCTGGCCGCTGACAGGACCAGGCGTTGTCAGGTATTCTCAAGCATGGACCAACCAATGACCATGAGGTAAGGTACCCATAAATGCTTAACTGACTTTAATGGAGGTAATAATTAGCTACACCAATCAGATAACCTCCTTGAAGAATTTGTAATTATTCTAAAAAGAGTATAAAGGACTTGCCCAGATTACAGAGTAGACACGCAGAGTGGACAAGAGGCACCATGACCTAGAGAACACATAGACTGGAAGACAAAGAAAACAGTACAGTCATTCTCTAGAGCAGTGGTTCACAAAGTTCAACACGTGTCAGAATCATTGGTGGGCTTGTCGAAATGCAGATTGCTGGGGCCCACATGCGGAGTTTCTGGTTCGGTGCTCTGGGATGAAGCCTGAGAATTTGCATTTGTTCAAAATTCCCAGGTGATGCGGTTGCTGTTGATTCAAAGGTCACATTTGAATAAGGATGGAGGTTGGACATAATAGAGATGCCAGATGGGGCCGTGTGTTTAGAGGCTGGGCAGGGCGTAGAATGCCAGGTTGGAGGTCAGGAAGAAACTGAGAGTGGAGACAGAAGGGAGAGCTCTTGTCAGAGAGTAACTGTACTTATCCTTCATCTCTTTGAAAAATCCTTTGGCGAAGCTTACAGAGAGGAGAGGAGAGACCAAGACTGCCAGATTAGGGAAGAGTAATGACAAGGGAGGGGAGGAGAGTTAACAAAGAAGAAAACAGAGATTATGGTCTAAAGTCAACACAGCTGCAGTGGTTAAGCTACAAACCTGGTTTGGAACCTACAGGCATTCAGGGAAGATTGCATGAGCTTCATAGCTCTTATGAGAAGGAAGAAAATATACCAGTTCCTCAAAAGTACAGCAAGGTTTCCTAGGACTAAACTCAATAAAATGTCTTACTTGGAAGAAAAATCTTATTTGGAACGTGAGTAATATTGGGTTATACTCATAATAACATCGTGCTGATAAAGAATTCATGTGGCTATCTTTATAGGACATTTCAATAGTCATTTTCTAATATTTGCTCATTGAAAATGAAGATTATGAATAAATTTAGCTTTGGAATTTTTATTATATTGTTCACTTATAGCAATATGCTAAATGTCTCATTTAAAAAAAAAAAGGCACATACAGATTTAATCTGTCCTTCACTCCTAACACCTACCTGATTCTGGTCCTTACCAACTCACACCCAGACTAATGCCACAGCCTCTTACCTGAGCAATCTGCCTTCAGGCTCTCCTCCCTTCAAGATGATTTGTGTATCACTCCAAGAATCATCTTATTAAACTGATGCTTTGATAACACCAAATACTTGCTCAGAAGCTTTTCATGAATCTCTTGTGCTTATAGGATAAAGTACAAACTCCGTGGCCTGTATTCAAACTTTTTATAGAATGGCCTCAACCTATCTCGCCTCATCTCCCATGACTGCAGGAAGGAACCCTTTTTTCTGACATAACTAAAGCACTGTTTTACACTAAAATTGCTTTCTGCCCCTTTTGCCATTGCCCTTGAATTCTTGCCATCCTCTCATCTGAAGTATCCAAACCTTCCTTTCCCACCCTCATCAAATTCTATCAGTCCTCCAATCTTCTCCCTGTGCCATCCCTGACAACTCTAGCTGCAGGTTAATTTTCCTCCTTTGGAATTCTGTAATTCTTATGTTATATGAAGAAACCATGTCCTGCCAACCGGACTAAAAGTTCCTTGAGGACAGTGTGTTTTAAAGCCTCTTTTTACTCTTAATAGTCCATGGCATGGTACCTTGAATGTACTAAACACTTAAGTATTTGAAGTGAGATTGGTAGTATAGAAGGAAAATGGCTGATTGTACATATAGCCATACATATTCTTTTAATAGGATTTTTCTATCTATAATGATTGTCATTCAGTAAAGTAGCAAGTTAATGTGATACAGTCATTCATCCAACAAGGTGGTTTAGATAATTGAGTTTCTCGTTTTGCTTTATTAAGCATCGACCCTTCAGAGAATTTATTTAGAATATTCTTTTTTTTTACATATAAGCACATACGTTTATTATTAATTTTAATAATATTAAAGACACATAATTTACAAATAATAATAGAGTATTCAGTACTGTATCATAAGTTCTTTATAGCCAATTGAATATTACAGGGTGCTTTGGTTGATTGATGCTGAACTCTCATATCTGTAAGCAACCTATGATTGTAGTTCAACCATGATTTGACAAATGGAGTTCCATTCCAATTCACTCATTTCCCAATAAATTTATTGTCACTAAATCTGAAATGTGATCTACTATTAATCTATTTTTATCCTCATATAAACTATACTCATTAAATTGAAATTTCTTTCAATTTTAGCACTACATTATTTCAGAACCTCATCACCTGTCAGTGAAGTGAGTGACTATTGTGTTGAATTGCATAATAGTTTTCAAATACTGGAAGAATATTTCCTTAATGTTCTGTGCTATTCATAATGTGATGGCCACAGACACACCACACTTTTAGTTTAATCTGCATTTTTTACATTTTTCTCAATTATTTTCTTAAGTTTAGACTATTTGGAATATTCTTAAAAGGTCTCTTCAAGTGCGTACCAATCAGCACATAGTTTTTCACTTGTTTTGACTGCTAAATAAAAATTTACTTGTCTCTTTTTTTTTTTTTTTAATGCTGTTCGCAGACCTCTCACCGCTGTGGCCTCTCCCGTGCGTTGCGGAGCACAGGCTCCGGACGCGCAGGCTCAGCGGCCATAGCTGACGGGCTCAGCCGCTCGGCAGCCTGTGGGATCCTCCCGCACCAGGGTACGAACCCGTGTCCCCTGCATCGGCAGGTGGACTCTCAACCACTGCACCACCAGGGAAGCCCTCATCTCTTTTGTAATTACAAGTTCTTTGAGACCTAAGACCATGTCGTATTTAGTTCTATTTTTTGCCAGTGTATGCTCATATATCTTAGTAATTTGAGTTGCTTGGGTAAACATTTAATGGCTTGAATTTACCTAATTCCGATGTATTTAACTAAAATTTATAATTTACCAGGAAAACTTACCTTAATTCCTTCATTTAATATTATTCCTAAAGAAATAGTCAAAACCTTAAAGCAAAATGTGTTTATGGTTCAGATACAATTACCACCTTGTTTAATCTCATCTGACAGCTCAGTAATTTGATAGAGCACAAAAAAGAAGAGGTGGTTTAGGAACATGCAGGCAACAATTTAAGAAAAACACCCCAGACAACAAATGAGTTTGCAGTTTAAAATGTGAAAGACTGAAAACTTTTATTTCCAAGGCACAGTGTATTATCTTTTAATTTTGTGTTGCCAGAGGACAACAAGGCCAGTTCCAGAAAAATAAATCCAGTCCAGGCTTCTTACAGTCACGTCTCTCTCAGAACAGTATTGTTCCTTAAATCTTTAGGTTCTGGGAGAAAAAAGTAGTAAAGCGTCTTCTAAGACAGAGGAAAAATTATTGTACCCGAGAATGGCAGCCTTTAGGTGACTTCTGACTTTTCCTACACCACTTTGCATTCTTATAAAGTCCTAAAAAGAATTTTCTAAGTTATACCGGTTTTTTTTGTTTTTGTTTTTTACATCTTTATTGGAGTATAATTGCTTTACAATGGTGTGTTAGTTTCTGCTTTACAACAAAGTGAATCAGTTATACATATACATATGTTCCCATATTTCTTCCCTCTTGCGTCTCCCTCCCTCCCACCCTCCCTATCCCACCCCTCCAGGCGGTCACAAATCTAGAAACAATAAATGCTGGAGAGGGTGTGGAGAAAAGGGAACACTCTTGCACTGCTGGTGGGAATGTGAATTGGTACAGCCACTATGGAGAACAGTATGGAGTTTCCTTAAAAAACTACAAATAGAACTAACATACGACCCAGCAATCCCACTAAGTTATACCTTTTAACTGTTGCTTCTCCACGTGCAAGACATAGACAAACTGGAAGTTGAGTGATGCGACCTTGGGTTTTAATGTGCTTTATGTTTCAAAGCATTTCAAAATGAATTTAGATTTGTTTAAAAAGCTGTAAGAATAGACAGGGAAGGAAATCAACATTAAATATTTAGAAAAATAGGGCTTAGAAAAACTTTGGGTTTTGTAGAAGTGGCTAGTTGATTGCACAAACACAGCGGGAGATGCTCCCTATTCTAGAAGACAATCTGACCCTTCAAAATAGACATTTTAAACAAGAGATTAAGAAATTTTAAAATATTAGCTTGAGGTAGAAATTTGTCTCGGAAACAGATGATTTTAAATGTGTAACCTAAATGCCAGCTGAGGACTCCTCGCCCCCAAGTGAATTGGTTAAACTTGATCTTAAACCCCATTCCACACTCAGGAGCCTACTCCATAATTCTGGTAAATTAGCCTGGTTTACATTCTCACGCTTCTCTATGCCACCATAAAGCAGGGTTCTTTTGCGCTGTACCTGAAAAACTCCACGATACTCCAGATGCAAAACACACAGTCCCTGCATCATTTTCCATAAAAATCTATTCACATCATGCATTGTGTATTTGTTGTGTTGTTGTTGTGCCTTTTGAAGATTTAGAGTGCTTAGGAGGAAGGGTCACACCCTGGGGCATGGCCTTCGACCAGTCTTTAGGCTTCACCTCCTAAACATCTCTACTCTTCATTTTTCATCTCCTTCAGATTAACAAGCAAATATTTCCCTGTGACTTTCTCAGCGAGGTCCCAGAACCTCCAGGCCTCTAGAAGACCCCTATTCCACTTTACCCCATACCTTGTCATTGTATTTTTTTGACACAAATGCCATTCTCTTCCTAAGAAGAATTCAGGTGGAAGCTGTCAGCACATCCATATTTTTCCATTTCCTGACATATAGGTACTCTGTCATTTATATTCTGAATTGCACTTCTGGACTTCACTCTCCTTAAAAAGAGAAACAAGGGACTTCCCTGACAGTCTAGTAGTTAAGACTCAGGGTTCCCAATGCAGGGGACACGGGTTCTGTCCCTGGTCAGGGAACTAAGATCCCGCATGCTGCATGGCGTGGCTAAAAAAAAAGAGAAACGAGAAGACTTCTGCTTGCATAAAGTTAAAACTCAGTTCATGGCGTTAAATAGGAGCGGTTCCATCCAAATGGGTAACACAAGGTTGACCAGCTCCCGCTGTGGTTTCCCAACACAGTGAATCCTCATGGCTTAAAGCTGTGCTCCCACAAGCCCCTCTTGTGTATCTCCAGCCATTGTAGTTTCTCACCTCAACATCTGTACTATTCTCCAAACAACCGCTGTGTGTCTGCCTACTTCCTTTGCATGCCAGATAAAACTGGCCTTTCAGAATTAGATTACTGCAGGCCCAGCTGTAGTAGGTGGATAATCATCTGCTTTATAAGTGAGGAGAATATGAAAAGTCCCTCTACTCATTTTCTCAAATATCTTGTGTAAATGATGCCATGGTATCTGACATATTGTTGATTGCTCTGCATTATTTAAAATAGAGACATCCCTTAACACGGGGGCATTAATTAGGGGATCCAGATTGACAATTAGAAAGTGTAACTCTAAGAGGATGAGAATGCTGCCTCCTCACTTCTGTCCGTCTCCCTAAATTCTAGTAGCACTTAAGATTTTGCCCAAATGCCTCCTCCTCTGAAAGTTCCCCCCAGCCATTTCCAGCAGACCATAACTTTTCTTTTCTTTTTTTTAAAATAATGAATGTGGGGAATTCCCTGGCAGTCCAGTGGTTAAGACTCAGCAGTTTCACTGCTGTGGGCCTGGGTTCGATCCCTTTTCGGGGAACTAAGATCCCACAAGCTGCATGGCACGGCCAAAAAACTAAATACATAAATAAAATAAAATAATGAGTTTTTATTTCTCTCACAATTTAAAAAATGTAAACATTCTGTAATTCAGCCACAGCCTTTATTTCCAGATGACTTCTTCATTGGGCCTCAGTTCCTTTTAAATAACAGACTCTTGTTCCAGAAGCCAGTTAGCTTTTCATCATGTTTTCTGTCTAGACAACATCCAAAGACAAATCCCAAAGGGGCAAGTATATGTACCCAGTAGTCACGTACAGTCTGAAGTAAGTTCATCATGAACGCTGGGGCCTTGGTGCCAACAACAACCCCACGACCAAGGGCAGCGGTAAGCCCAGCCACCAGCCAGACCATGACTTTTCTTCTGCAAGACAACGGGTATATGTCTGACAATTAATAGAAGGAACAACCTAGTGTAAATAAGAACTTTCTAACAATTAGAGGCAACGGATGTCAGCATGGGCTACCCTGGAACTTAGTGAGCCTTCTGGGCCTGGAACAACTTAGAAGCTGGACAGACAATTGCCCACAGCGTGGTAGGGGCAGTTCACGTGCTGGATAAAAACTGAACTTGATCTTTAAGGTCTCCCCAAATGCTCAGCTTCTAGGTACAGCTTTGTGTCCTCTAATAAAATAAAATACAGAGTTCTTATGGAATTCCTTCATCACTTATTTTTGCACACCTTTTTTTTTTCTAAATAAATATTAAACAGCTTAAAACCAGTGGTCCTTCATATTTTTTTCAGTGCTTAGACTGCCTTGCACAGAATTAGTGATCAGAAAAATTTATGGATTGAACCATGAAAGCTGGTTTTGAAGGGAGGTTAAGAAAGGGAAGGGAAAAAAAAAAAAAAAAGAAAGGGAAGGGAAAACAACCTTGAGAGAATAAAGCAGACATGAAGCAGCATCACCAAGCACCAAACGTCTAGGGATTAGGTCCCACTGAAGAATAAGAGCTCACAGGGAGTTAGAGGGATCCTTCAACAGCTTCCTTTGTTCTACCATCGGGTCTGCACAGGAGTTACTGCTGCCACTGCTAACCAGCATGTGAGACCAGTTCTCATTCTCTTCTTGTCATCATTCCTGATTTTCTACTTACGGGAAAGATATATGCAGGAGACACTAAAAGAACTGTTTAATAATTGTGTCAAATAGATCCATAAATTCTTTAATTTCCCTCTATGATTGGAGGAAATTCTCTAAAAGCAGAATAGAACCCAATTACAGACAAGATAAAGACAAATGCATCAAACCCATGATTGGGTTCACAAATGTGCAGCATCTATTGGTGATTAAGAGCTGGGAGGTGGTTATACTGCCTTACCCTGGAAAGTAGGGTCTGTGGACCCTCAGCATTGGTATCGCTCCGGGAGCTCTTTAAAAATGCAGAATCTCAGGCTCCACCCCAAACCTAATGAACCAGAATCTGCGTTATAACAAGAGCCCCAAGTTGTTCCTGTTCAAGTTTGAAAAGCACCAGTGTGCAAGTGGCCGTGTCCGTCGGGAAGGAGGCTTATCAAAATCAGCTAGGAATCTTAGTTAAATAGGAAACCACCTCCTGGAGAGTCTATTATGCCTATGTTAGGGCTTCTGTTACTGATGAGAATGTGCGATAACATATTTCTGGGAATTGGGGTAGGAAAAATAACTGTAAATCACTCATTTATGGCAATAACAATTAAATCCACTTCTGTTTATTGTGTTTTTTTTGGGGAACAATCATACATTTAAAAAATGATTTTTTCCAACATTGTCTAATATTGAACACACTAGCCATATATTTTCGTTAGCTCATAATAGCAATTTTTTGGTAACTGTAGTAGAAACAATGTTACAAATTAGGAAAACTTAAGACATCCTGTTGATTTCTGCTTTGTATGTGAAGAGCCCTAATGAATGTCAGAAAGTTTTTAGCATGGAAATGTGCTTTCAGTTTATGATTATATCTGTCATAAACAAAGCGGGGGTGGAGAGTAGAAATAAGTAGGAATATCTTGGCAATAAATGTTTAAAGACTAAGCATAGTATTTATATTTGAATGCATAAAGAGGACAACCTAATAGATTAATGGATGGAAGTCACCAACAATACTCTTTCTGTTGCTTCTAGATTAAGTAGTTGATTAAACAAAATATTCACGGTCATAGACATGCTCTTTAATTAGACTGAAGAGCAGCCTAAAATACATTTTACTTTAATGAAGATGAACATGTAATTACTTTGTTAACATTAAAAACTTAATGAAAGGAGTATGCTCTATGTGGAACTAAGCAATAACTGAGTCATACAATTTAATTTAAATTTAGCGAGGGTCTGGTATCCAGAGAAGGGAGAGTATTCCTCATTCTAACGTCAGGAACTCTTGGGCTTCCCTGGTGGCGCAGTGGTTGGGAATCCACCTGCCAATGCAGGGGACATGGGTTCAAGTCCTGTCTGGGAAGATCCCACATGCCGCGGAGCAACGAAGCCCGTGCGCCACAACTACTGAAGCCCGCGTGCCTACAGCCCACAAGCCGCAGCTGGAGAAAGCCCGCGCGCAGCAACGGGGACACAATGCAGCCAAAAATAAATAAATAAAATAAATAATAAATAAAAAATTTTCTTAAAAAAGAAGTCTTGACTATGAGGGTGAGCCACAAGAAGTCGTATATAGGAGACTGGGTTTCCTCAGCCACAGGTGTGACAGGGCTTGAGATCTTAGTCCAAAGTTAGAAGGATGAATCTCAACTTTGTCCTTATTCTCATAAACAAGTGATTTAACCTTTCTGATCCTCACTTTCCTCACCTGTAAAATGAAGAAATCATAATATCCTAGGTTTCCATGAGAGCTTTTCCTGTATTTATTGACAATTTGAATTACTGTGTACTGTATTACACATACTTATTTTCTCCCATTGGAGTTTTTGCTTTTCTTCTTGATGAATTAATGATATCATGCCTTTATGAATAAGGTACTAACTTAAAAAATTTTGTTATTGATCATTTTACCTGATGAAACTTTTTTATTTTATATAGGCAAATATATATATTTTAAGATTTTTCAATAGTTTTTGTAAAAGTTGTTTTTCCACTTAAGGATATAGATGGTCCCCGACTTACACTGGTTCTGACTTACAATTTCTTGATTTTATGATTATGCAAAAGCAATACGGATTCAGTAGAAACTACTTTGAATTGTGAACTGTGATCTTTTCTCAGGCCAGACATACGTGGTACGATCCTCTCTGGTGATGCGGGGAGTGGCAGCAGCTCCAAGTCGGCCATGAGACCAGGAGGGTAAACAATGATACACTTAAAAGCATTCTGTACCCATACAAGCATTCTGTTTTTCACTTTCAGTGCAGTATTCCGTAAATTACATGAGCTATTCAACACTTTATTATAAAATAGGCTTTGTATTAGATGATTTTGCCCAACTGGAGGCTAATGTTAATGTTCTGAGCATGTTGAAGGTAGGCTAGACTCAGCTATGATGTTCAGTGGTGTATTAAATGCATTTCAAATTATACTATTTACAACTTCTGATGGGTTTATCAGAAGATGGGTTTAACCCCATCATAAGTTAAGGAAGGGTTTAACCCCATCATAAGTTGAAGAAGATCTGTAGATAATACTTTACACCAGTATTCTAGTTTTGAATTAATTACAGTTCACTCACGTCTTTTATTTTTATTATAAAATTATAAAGTGCACATTGTAAATTAAAATGGAATGACATAGCACAAAGGGAAAATTAAAATCATCACACTGTTAATATTTTGGTTCACTACCATCCAGCCATTTTTCTATGTTATATTTTCTCCAAAGTTGGGACAATGCTATTGTGATATAATAAGAAATATATATTTGGTCTCGGCCTCCAGTTTCTGACACAGAGCTCCTAAAACTGTAATTTCCTAAGTGATAGGGTGCTAGAAGCATCTTTTGTCCTAATAGTTGGTCTTTGACTCAGATTCCTGACACCAGAGTTTTTAAGACCCTTGGAATCTTTAGAAAGATGAGTGTCTTTTTGTATGCTAATGAAAGGACTGGTGGCCAGGGGCCCCTAGATAGCTTCAGGTTGGGGGTTGGTCACCAGAAAGACAAAAGGTTGAACTTTTATTGCCACCTTCAACCTGTGGGAAGGGGAGAGGGACTGTAGTAGAGTTAATCACCAACAGTCAACTATTTAATCAACCATTCTTTTTTTTTTTTAAATATATTTATTTATTTAAAATTTTTGGCTGCGTTGGGTCTTTGTTGCTGCACACCGGCTTTCTCTAGTTGCGGTGAGCGGGGGCTACTCTTTGCTGCGGTGCGTGGGCTTCTCATTGCAGTGGCTTCTCTTGCTGCGGAGCATGGGCTCTAGGCGCACGGGCTTCAGTAGTTGTGGCACATGTGCTTAGTTGCTCCGTGGCATGTGCGGTTCTTCCCTGACCAGGGCTCGAGGCCGTGTGCCCTGCGTTGGCAGGCGGACTCTTAACCACTGCGCCACCAGGGAAGTCCCTCAACCATTCTTAAAACACAATAATTTGACTGTACATCCCCACAGTGATATGCTTTGAAAACAAAAGGAACATTAATAAAACCCCACACTACTTTATATTTTATTGTTGGTATTTGTGGTAGTGTAGGCATTGTTATTCCAAGGCTATTACATGGATATTGTGGCTGGATGCAAATGAGAAATTATAGCGGTGCCCTTAAAAATCAGGATTTTGGACATAGGATGCAGATATAACATCAATAAAATTCTGTAAAATTCCTGCAGTCCTAAAATTGAATTGAAAATATCTGTGTGAATTCAAAAAGTATTTTATCTTAAAAGAATTAACTTATTTTCTAGCTCTGACCACTGCAAAGGGCTAGAAAGAATGACCAGTGCATAACATATTGAGCACAGCAATACCAAAACTGTGTTCTCCAAGTACCTTCCCAATAAAAGGAACCAAGGCTCTTTGAAGAAATGGCTCAATGCAGAAGTGGAACAGAAAATGTGCAAAATAAAAATGGATGACCAAAAACAAAGAAGCAGAACTATCAAAAAAACAAGGAAGTCAGCTTGCAGAGCTTTGCTTCCACTGGTCAAAGACAGGATGATATGAGCATCAATCAGGATAATAATAGCAGTGGTTTAAAATAACTCCTTTATTATTATAAAATATTGGCTATATTCCCTGTTTTGTACAATATACCCTTGTAGCTTACTTTATACATAATAGTTTGTACCTCTTTGGGAACTAGTTTTTTTGAGTATTAAGAAAAAAATGTATGAGCTTGTAATCTTTTGGTCTTTGTGAAAGAAATTTTATCTGTACCCAACTTAAAGAATAGTTAGTATAAGATGATAGAGTTAGCTCCTGGAACTCAAATAATATTTATTAGTGATACTTTATTTTCCTGTTTGCAAAAATAAAACGGAAGTGAAAATATTATCAAGTATTTTTTTCTTAGCTTTCTATTATCTTTTTAATGTGACAAATGTAGTTGGCTAGAATACAGACAAAGCCAGCTTATCCTCTAATCATGTAGAAGACTTATCATTATTATCTGCTGAGAGGTTTTTTTTCATAAATATAGTTTGCCAGTATGCAAATGTGACTAAAAGACATACAGTTTCCAGATGGGACACTCAAATTAAGGCACAAATAAAAAGTCTCTCCTCAATGGGTGCCCTCACACACTTGCTTTGGACAAATTTCTGGGTGATCACAAGGCAGGATACTCCCCCCAAGACCACACACGGAAGATCACCGTCTTTTTCTTTTTTCACTTTTCTTCCCAGTAATACTCAACCCTGGTGATGTCCACAGGAACACAGCACCCTCAGGATGCATAACTTACACAACTCATTTAGGATCACAGAATCATAAACGAAAACATTTGAGAAGGCTCTGAGTCTCTATTACAGTGTGAGAAAATTTCAGAATACAAATGATATAGTGTTGAGGTAATTTGCAAGTATACAGTCTCACATTCCTCAATAAACTTGGCACTGGTTTAAAGCTTTAAACAATCTGTTCTTGGATGGCTTCACTTTTATTCCCCTTAGATGCAGCTGGCCCCTCCTTTGGCCTTGACCCAGGGTCACTGTCCTTTCTTGCTAGACTTTACCATCATCCCAGGCCTCCTCTGAGTTTTACTTCTACTGATTTCCTAGACCCTTAGAGAACCAGGCTCCTTTCCAGTCTGGGGCCCAAGTCAAGCTTTCTGCACTCACATGAAAACTGTTCTGGTAGCTCCAAACGTGAGCTGAGAATTTTCTGCCCAACCTTCCTCTGGAGTCTGGGCAATGACAGTTTCCCTGAGCTAAACATCCTCCCATAATCAATATGTTCTGAGTTTCCTCTTAATTGTTTTACTTTTTTTTTCCTCTCTCCTTCCTATGCTTCCAATTTTTAAAGAACTTAATTATTATTCACTCCTGATCACATACACCTAAGGCATCCCCACCACCACCCTCCACACCAAATTCTAACGGCAGTTTCTATGAAAATGCCCAGGCTCTAAATGCATCCCTGGACTTGTGAACTCTACCTCACAGTTGAATGCTTTGGCCCAGCAAAACATGGAGAATCACATTTCCCAACTTAAATGCAGACTTATGGCAGAATATGGCTGTCACCACATGTAGCACACATCCCTAGGGATCATTCAGATTCCCTGGATCCTCTCTCCAAGAACTGACCTTGAGCTGTTGGAGCCCCTTCTGCCCTTGTTCTTTGTACAGAGAAGCAGAAGTTCCTGAAAGGCACTGCATTCCTGGGAAAACCTATAGCCAAGTACTGACTTGTGTGGGAGTTTGACAGACCATTCTTTGCCTCAGAGTGGGACAAATCTAACATGTAATTTATGATCCAGAGTACCCTGTGGAATCTGAGACTCAGAAATCACGGGCAATTTCTCTCTCGCTTGTCTTGTTCCCCCTTTTCAGTCCTGCTTCCTCCACTTCCTTACCTGCTTCTCCCAGGAGCACTTCCTTAATAAATGTCAAATATTAATACATGAATCCTCATCTCAAGGTCAGCTTCTAGAGAGTTCAAACTGAGTCCACGCCATAAACATGCCAACATTTAATTACAATCCCCCGAATTCTGTAAAACTGGTCATCCCGGGATTACCAAAATTTGAGAGGAAAAAGTTTGTACCTCCTTTCTAGTCCCCCCCCGCAAAATCTAGGGAATAAATTATCCCCTCCTAGGGAATTCCCAGGCGGTCCAGTGGTTAGGATGCTGCACTTTCATTGCCGAGGGCACAGGTTCAATCCCTGGTGGGGGAACTAAGATCCTGCAAGCCATGTGGCACAACCAAAAAAAAAAAAGAAAAGAAAAACACAATTATCCCCTGCTAATTTTTTATATTGTATTAGTTTCTTGGGTATTGGCTTTTTAAAAATCTAGTGTTCAATTTCCATATTCTTAAGAATCAAAGTTTACCTATGTGGGTTTTTTTTTAGTAAAAGTTAAACAGAAAAGGGATGGATTTAGTTTATCCATATAGTAACCTGAATACAATCTCTTGCCCTATATCTTTGCTCCCAAATATTTTGGATTATTTTCCTTTATAACACATGGTTCAGAAATGTGATCAGCTCCAGAAACCACTTCAAACAATTGATCTGGTTTATAAGTCAAACCCTAACACATTTCCAAGTTTATTAGGTAATACTTAAACCATGTAACCATACATATAAAAGTTCATAATTTGAATTTTTTCACTTAATATCATATCTTTACTTTTTTATGTTACAAATACATTTTTAAATGCATGAAAATCTTATCAATGAACACACATTTTTATGGTGGATAAATTCACCTTAATTTTATTTTTTCCAATTTTTCTCTATTATGAATATAATACAATATAAACATTTTTTAAACTGTGTGTAAAAAATCTGGAAGGAAATACATCAAAATATTATATTTATGTTAGGATGTTTTTCTTTTTTTCTGCTTGTCTATATTTTTGAGATAATTATCATGGGAATATTTTATTTTCATAATGACAAATGTTAAATACAAATGGACAATAAAATCAAAGAAAATAGAAATGTTTAAAAAACAAAACTTCCTAAAATATGTAAGCTCACATAATTTTTATAGATTTTTAAAGACATCTGCTACACGTTAACCCATGAAGAAAAAGTTCTAGATCACGGTTGTTTCCATTGAAAATCACAAGCTATGCTTCCTCCACCTAGAAGATTGCTTAATATTAGAGCACAATTCATATTTGCTAAATAAATGATATTTTATGGTAAAAAAAATAGATTTTATTTAGCTTTGTGTTCATTAACTGATTAAGCAAGATATTTCACGAGTATCACTATTATTTGAGGCAGGGTTTTTGGTGCTTATATAACATGTAGAGATTCAGAATTCATATTCACCTGTAAAAACGCTTAATCAAAAAAAGAACATCTACTTACATAAGCAGGTTGAACATTAAGCAAGATGCAAGAATTTAATATTTGTCTTCCCTAAATGCAAAGTAATTATTTGTGTCTGAGGTGTACACTTATTGGTAATCTGGCTATCATTTTATATATTTAGTCACTGCTATTCATATCACAGTTCTAAGGAAAGCTTTTAGTCTAGAAAGTGCTTTATATACTGTTGAGTACCTTCAACTTCCATTTCAGAGTCCTCATATTTCAAATGTGAACTTGTCTTAATCAGTTGGAAAGAATGTAGAGATTTATGGAGCTAATTTAAGAAATAGAGCACTTCTACTGAGAAAAGAGTTTTCTCATATCAACACTAGATTAAAAAATGACTCAGTTTGATATAAGAATTTCAGTCATTTATAGGAGAGTTTCTACAATGATTTTTCCCTTAAATTTGTTTCAAATAAATTAAATGTGACATCTCTATATCAACACTCAAAAAGCATTAAAGCATCTAAAATAGTAAAATATCACCAAACTTTATCTCCCACCCAATTTTCACTCAATAATCGCTGTCATAGCATTTCTTTTTTCCAGCTGTTCTGTCTGCCAAGATCAAAACCATAGCAAGAATGGGCATAATTCTTAGTAACAGAAATTAGACATGAGATAAAGCTTTGTAGAACAAACAACCAAAAAAAAAAAAAAGAAAAGAAAAGAAAAAGATGATTAACATGAGACAGCTAGGCTACCATAGCAAGAGGCTCTGGATAGTCTGTCTCAGGGGGTCTGAACAACAGAATAACTGTCAGTGTTTAGTGGACCCATCTGGATTCAGGCTGAACTGTGTCATTTCCTGAAGACCTTTCCAGTAGCATGAGCTTGTGGTTATTCATGGAGGAAACTCTTTTGTGTCATCTACAAAATTTGATCTCTACAGCTTTAGCTTTATGGAAAAAGTGAGACAAACTTATTTTCCAGGCAATGATTTAAGAAGGAAAAATATTTATGAAGTACTAGATCGTGATGTCTTGCAATTCAAGGTGCAATAAAAAGTGTTTTCTTCACCTAAGAGGTATTTTCATCGATTCAGATAAAAATATATAAATAGCTATATACACGTGTACATTAATGAAGTATCTGAAGTTAATATTTTAAGAGCACATGTAATGTATTAATGATGTCTTGCATGAACTCAAAGCAAGAAAAGTCAGTGTGAACGACGTTTGAATTGAAAAAAAGGCAGGCTGAAACGTCCTCGATAATTATTTTGGCTGAATAAAGTCCGAAGCAATGAAAGAGGTTTCAAAGTTCTTTTACAGAACCCACTGGGCTCAATATAATTCGTAAGCAGTGAAGTATTGGGAAGAATCATGGCAACTTATTTAGATTAAAATATAACAACTAGGGCTTCCCTGGTGGCACAGTGGTTGAGAATCTGCCTGCCAATGCAGGGGACACGGGTTCGAGCCCTGGTCTGGGAAGATCCCACATGCCGCGGAGCAACTGGGCCCGTGAGCCACAATTACTGAGCCTGCGCGTCTGGAGCCTGTGCTCCGCAACAAGAGAGGCCGCGATAGTGAGAGACCCGCGCACCGCGATGAAGAGTGGCCCCCGCTTGCCACAACTAGAGAAAGCCCTCGCACGGAAACAAAGACCCAACACAGCCAAAATAAATAAATAAAAAGCAAACTGTCAACAAGTAAAAATAAATAAACACTATTTAAAAAAAAGATTCATTTAAAGGTGGATTATTTAAAAATATATATATATATATAACAACTAGTAAAACATTATTCTAGTTGTATTCATCATGCAGAGCCCACCCTCTCCAACTTTGTGAAGCAATTAGAAACAAAACCAAAAACTTTTCTATAGTTATTCTAGTAATTTTGATCAGCTATAACTAATGTATAAGAACATCAATTTTTATCTAAGATATTTTGTCATGCCCTTTATTTATCAGCTAGTAAATATTCCATATATTTACATATCAATTAATCTTCTTCCTTAGTTCTCAGAAATGTGAATGCCAAAGGCAGCACCAAGCTTTTCACACTGTCCCTTATTTGTTAATCACACATATGACACACCTAAGATATTTTGCTAGTGAAGGGCAGCACTTAGGTTGGAATCCTGGCATGGTTCATTGCCACAGGGCTGAAATGTAGAGTACCCTGGGGACCAAGCGCTTCTCCAGTATGTTAAGGCCCTCTTTAGCATTCGTTTAGCTTTCGCTGTTTGTTCAGTATAAGCAAGTAGATAAGCAAATAGTGAATTTAGCTCATACTTGTCCTTCGCCCGTTTTCTTTGCCCTAAACCCCTCTCTACTACTTAGAGATTCACCCCAGTTTCCTCTTCCAACTCTAGTCTGAGGAGTGCCCTTTGTTGCCCTGGCTGCCCACCAAATTTACCCAGAAAAGGCCAAAACAAATAGCACCACTGACAGACATTACAAAATGTCCGTCACTTTGCCAGGAGCTCCAGCAGACTCACAAGCCCCCAGGGGGGTTCCAGGGACTGAGTTCAGTCTAACATACAAATCTCCAGACTTTCTGGAGCTCTCTGCTCCCTATGGATCAATGCTCTTCTCATAGGCAGGAGGTGACGATGATTTCAGTATGATTTTTCTGAGCTTGCCCATGGCCTCTGAGTATAAGAGGTAAAGACAATGTCCCTTCAAGAGGTGACAGGTTGGTAAATAAATGGCTACCCAATCACACCAGGAAAGCAACAGAACTCCAAACTATGCCTGTCCACTAAAAACCCATGGTATAATATTTTTTTTTTTTTTTTTTTTTTTGGTACGTGGGCCTCTCACTGCTGTGGCCTCTCCCGTTGCGGAGCACAGGCTCCGGACGCGCAGGCTCAGCGGCCATAGCTCACGGGCCCAGCCGCTCTGCGGCATGTGGGATCTTCCCGGACCGGGGCACGAACCCGTGTCCCCTGCATCGGCAGGCGGACTCTCAACCACTGCGCCACGAGGGAAGCCCTATAATATTTTTAAGTAATGTAGAACTTTACTAACAATGGAAAACCACTGGAGGGCTTTGAGAAGAGGAGATGTATTTTTTTGTTTTTTTTAAGGCATTTCTTTTTTAAAATTTATTTATTTTATTTATTTATTTTTGGCTGTGTTGGGTCTTCGTTGCTGCACGCGGGCTTCCTCTAGTTGCGGCAAGGGGGTGGATCTACCCTTCGTTGTGGTGTGGGGGCTTCTCATTGCGGTGGCTTCTCTTGTTGCAAAGGACGGGCTCTAGGCACGCGCAGCCTTCAGTAGTTGCAGCACGCAGGCTCAGTAGTTGTGGTTCGCAGTCTCAGTAGTTGTGGCTCACAGGCTTAGTTGCTCTGCAGCATGTGGGATCTTCCCAGACCAGAGATTGAACCCGTGTCCCCTGCGTTGGCAGGTGGATTCTCAACCACTGTGCCACCAGGGGAGCCCCAGGAGACGTGTTTTTAAAAGGTTATTCTGGCTGCTCTGCAGAATAAACTGAAGAGGACACGTATGGAAGTGAGGAGATGAGTCCAGAGTCCACAGTAGTGGAGAGGGAAGAGAAGATGGTGGCTTGGTTTAAGGCACTGGCACATGGGCGATGTCTATAAGGAAACAGTGCTCCAGTTTAGAAGAGTTTATCTGAGGACCCTCTTTGTGGCAATAATCACACAGCAGAACTTATCACAAAGGTCACTTGTAGTACCCCAAAATACAACTGTCACCTCTATGTAACAGTGTGCCTATTAGCTAACCTGTCTATTCTTCAACTTCCTCTTACATAACATGGGCTAATAGGTTGCCTATGAGTTTATCTTGAGAATTAAAAGCATTAATACCTATAAAGCTCTTAGAACAATTTTGTACATAATACAAATAAATACAGCTATTATTATTAACTTTCTACTTTCTGTATTACAGAATGACAAATGGGAGGGCATAAATCAAAGTCTTTCAGTAACTGTAATATAAAGAGAAGGACAAAAAGACAACCTTGCTTTACCCCACTGGTAAGTATTATCTAATCTATGACAAGCTAATCCTTCCTACTCACTGACTCTGGTTTTGCAGCACTACAAATGTCTCTATTGAATAGAATTCAGTCTAGCTCACAGCTGATTCCTGCCCTCAGGGCCAAAACACAGGAGTCTTTAAAAGACACAAGCAAGATTTTGTTATCCTAACAGGGTCTTCATTACAGGGAAACGTTAGGGTATTTCATCCCTTCTCTGGTTGCATCCTAAAAAATCTCTGACAGTGTCATGTCTCTTCCATGGTTCCAGCTCTTGCTATTAGCACCCTCACCCTTTGCCCAATGATCACTGGTCCAGCTCTCATCATGTGCTGGCTGTAACCTGAGTCCAGCTTCTGCTGTCTGGTAACCACACATTCATCTGTTGCTTCCAGTCTGAGGGTGATCAGAGTTTCTCTGGGTTGCCTTCACCAACCCTTGTCTAGCTTCTCTGTTTTACATCACCTGGGTAACCAATTCCCTGTATTAATGCCCTCTATTTGAAAGACTGAGGGTAGTTTCTGTTTTCCTGGCTAGACACTGAATGATAGAACATTCATGGAGTTGATATATTCATGGAGTCGATACATTGGCAAAGATCAGAGTCCACTATGCACAGAATTATATAAACATTTGGAGGCAGGAAATTTGGGAGGGGATACTTTAACTACCATGAGCTTTCACAATAATTTTAAATGACGCTTAAACTTTTGTTAGAAAGATAATAGCTGCTTATTTTAGAAAAAAACAGAAGTGTAAAACTAAAACCTTTTTTTATTAGTTACTATGAATATACCTCTCCTCTACTGCACTTATGTACTTCACAGTAGGATTTGGGATAGGGGACAGGGGAAAGCTGCATTTATATTTAACCAATTAAATTTCAGTTTGCTAGATCTGAGCTATTTAAGATAGTGTAGATACCAATTTCACATTGATTCTATGATAGCAGAGCTTGAGAGAGGTGGGAAGGAGAGGAATGACAATTTATTAATCAAGGCTCATCTGACCCCCTCTCCTGCTAAATGAAAGACCAGCAGGAGGCAATGACAGTTACTAAGGAGGAACAAGCAGGCTTTGCCTGTCTGGAACAAGAAAACACAGAGGGAGAGAGAGATCCTGCCTTCTAGGGGCAGAACGGATATATTCCTTTGAAATACACTGAGATATCCAACCTCATATTCCATCTTAATTCCTAGATAATTTCTCTTCAAAGACATATCTTGAGCTTTCTCTTTTTATCCATAAGCACAGAGCACTGTTTGTACATTACATATAAGAATACCAGCTCAGGACTTCCCTGGTGGCGCAGTGGTTGAGGGTCCGCCTGCCGATGCAGGGGACATGGGTTCGTGCCCCGGTCCGGGAAGATCCCACATGCTGCAGAGCGGCTGGGCCCGTGAGCCATGGCCGCTGAGCCTGTGCGTCCAGAGCCTGTGCTCCGCAACGGGAGAGGCCACAACAGTGAGAGGCCCGCGTACTGCAAAAAAAAAAAAAAATACCAGCTCAATTAAATCTTACAAATCAATTATATTCTTCATGGCAATTGATATATCCCAAGGGCCTCAAAAAATATAAATTAACTATCCAAGAATCTCTCAATCTGAAAGAAATTACCTCAAAAAGTATAAAATATTCTAGAATTTGAAAGAATGTAAAGAGTCTAAAACATCTATCATATAGCCAACCCAGAAAGTCTATATGCCAACCCAAAATCATTATTAATTAATCTATAAAACTCATCATTAGCATGCATTCCTTAATTTCTCTTCATTACATGCCTTCCTGTTAGTTAGTGTCTATTCTGTCACAGGATTCCAGGAAGGGGTCAATGAGCAAATGAGGGTCTTGTCTTCCAAGGGAAGAACTACCTTAAGTTTTACAAAGGCTGCAGACAGCCCGTCTTCTGTGCTGGAGCCAGAGAAGAGTGAAAACTCAGTCCCCTGATGGTAAGGCAGAGTTGGCAGCTCTCTCTTAATGACTGAATCCCAAGGCCAAAGAGTGCTGCAATGTCTCTTTGCATCAGCCTCAGTCCCGTGGAACACATTTGGAGTGTCCTATTTTTTAAAAGATTTAAAATAATAGTAGATTTTACAACTTTCTACTCTAGTAGTTTAAAGTCAGAATGTGTTATCAAAGCCTACCTCACTTTGAAGTCGATAGTAAAACATCAAAAAGTATTACAAAATTATAAACTGACCAACAGAAGACTGATATATATGGTATAGAGTACTGACTGTGTATAAAAGAACCTGGTTTAATTATATTGCTCTTGTGCCTGAAAAAATACTTGACATTAAGTTCTTTCCACATTAATTCCTAAATAATTTCTCTTCAGAGACGTATCTCTTGAACTTCCTCTTCCTATTAAGAGCACAGAGCACTGTTTGTACACTGCATAGGAGAATACCAGGATATTACTCACAGGTCTTTAATTAAATCTCTCCTTTTCTCCCTTTTATTTCACTTCTCTTCCTTTCCATCCGCCTCTTCCTTCTTCTTCATGTTTCTTTATTTAGCAAAAACCTGGTCCCTAACACTCCCTTAAGTTCCAGCTCCAGTCCTGATATTTAGTCCTTTCCTTTCTCCACAAAAATACCTTAAAAATGTATCTACACTCACTTGCTAGCTCTTTAAACCCCTTGAAATCAAGACTTTATTACCACATTTTAAAATTTCATTTGTTATTTGTGAAAATTAGTGGCAGTGTCCCAGTGTCACTAGCAAATGACAAAATTGACAATAACACTGTTACAGTATTATTATTATAAAATTCATCAGCTATTGGAAACCAGTTATGATGTACAAGATCCAGAATGTAATCTACACGGTTCCACTGCCTCATTCCCCATTCTTTTGTTGTTTTCTTTGAGGCAAAGTCTGGTTTCAGTTGTACAATGAGTAATTAGGAAAAGATCTACGGAGTAAAGGGGTAGTGAGAACAGCATTTCCTCCCCCAAGTCTGGAATGGGCAGAGTGGCTGTATCAGAAGCGGCCACTCAGGGAAAAATGAAGAGAAGTAGCAGATGAACCAACCAGAGGACTTTGTTTCTAAGAACCCCTAAGGCAATAAACTGAGAAACTTGCAGGAAGAGCTGAGGGAGCTCATTTCTGGCAGACTCATTGGGAGCTCAGATCAGTGTGGTTTGGGGTACATGTATGTTCCTAACAAACTTAAAGAAGATTAAAACAAATTCATAAAAGACTCAGATAATAGAAAACTATACAGTAAATTTTATGGATTTTAATCAAACACAGTAAACATTCATTCAGTGTTTTCTATGTATAGGGAAGAAAGGAAGTAATAGACTGTATTCTTGAGAAATTTACAATCTACAATAAAAATTCCAAATAAAAAGAGGAAATCATAGGCCCTTAAAAGTAGCCCAGAATTTCATGAGAGTACATAAGAAAGAATCATTTATTTCAGAGATGAGGATTCAGGTAAGGTTTAAGTGGATTCAGGAAGAATGCAGTGATGATTCTCTAAAGGAGAATCCAGGTGACACAGATCTAGGTATGAAGCCTATATCCATCATGCACCAGTTAAGCAACAGAAAACCCAATGTGTAAATTAAGCAAGTTAGGCTTTAGTCTTTTTACCCAACAAGAATTTGTGGACAGGTGACAGTGCCGCAGCTCCCACCCAGTACCATCAATGCCTCAGGTTCTTTTCATTGTTTTGCTCTACCCATTTTAGTGTTAGACTCCAAACTGATAGTCCCAAGATGGTCCCTGCTTTACCAGGCATCTCAGCCGTGCTTCTAAAGAATAAGGAGGAAGGAAGAGACATGAAAGTGACAACACAACATTACCAAAATCTCCAGCAGATTGCCACATAAATCTTCTTGGCTCGAACTGCGTCACAAAGCACTTTTTGCTATAAAGGAGTTGGGGATACACGGTTCTTTTGTGGGTTTTGTTTTTTTAAATCTGGTTACACTGTTCCAACCCTTCCCCTTCCCCACCCCCTCCAAAAAAAATCAGGGTTCTGCTAAAGAAAAAAAGGAAGAAAGTATTAGGTTGGTAACTACAGGGACATGCCACATACCACTTATAATTGTGCAGCCTAGGGTACAAGTCACTGACACTTCTGAATGTCAGTTTCTTCACCTGTGAACTGGTTATAATAATATCTTTCTAGCAGTTTTTTTTGTTTTTTGCGGTACGCGGGCCTCTCACTGTTGTGGCCCCTCCCACTGCGGAGCACAGGCTCCGGACGCGCAGGCTCAGCGGCCATGGCTCACGGGCCCAGCCGCTTCGCGGCATGTAGAATCCTCCCGGGCCAGGGCACGAACCCGTGTCCCCTGCATCGGCAGGCGGACTCTCAACCACTACGCCACCAGGGAAGCCCTCTAGCAGGTATTTGAGTGGGAACTAGAGTTTAGGTATTTAGGATGTTCAGTATGGTCCTGATGTGGTAGGAGCACAGGGTAACATGGAGCTGCTTTTATAATTGCTTTGTTCGTTGGTTCGTTAGTTTCTTGGTTGATTGGGAATTTAAGGAGGTGTCGGATTTCCACAGGTAAATATTGGAAGAATAAGAAGCAAGACTGCAAAAACATGGAATTAGGGAAAATGTGTAAGAAAATTTAGAGTGTGTTTAGGAATTTTTGTATAGTTTAGGAAGACTGTCATTCATGTGAAAGAGAAAAAGTAGACAGTAAAGCTAGAAAGGTGGAAACTGGATCATAATATGGGAAGAGGGGTGTAAGAGTCAAGTCAAGGAGTTTGGATGCTTGGGAAGGTTTTGAGGAACTATTGAAAGTTTCAATGCAAGATTGGTTTCAGTGCAAGATTAAGTCCAAGCTGTGCTTTATGCTGACCACTCTGACAGCAGTGCATGAGATATACTTGGGAGCTGGAGAGAAATCAAAGCAAGGAGAAGAACAGGGGAGTTAATTTATATCCGAGCAAAACATAATAGAAGCCTAAAGTAAGGTAGTAGTAACAGAATGGAAAAGACTGACTCAGGAGTCATTTTTAAAGCATTAAAATTACAGAATTTGGCATCCAATGGAATATAAAAGGTCAGAAAAAGATGGTGCCATGGTAATGAGCTAAACTTCAAGCTTAGTGGTGTCATTACCCAGGCTGGAGGGTAAAGAGCAGGCCAGGGAGAAAGAGGACCAAATTTAAAAAGCAAAACAATGGCGAGGGAAGTTAAAGGGAGGGGAGAGATGAAAAAATACTGAGTCGAAATGTTTACCCATGTAAAAGTAAGATGTGTAAAAATGGTTATATTCTATGCAGTTGTTTAATCTGCAAAAAGAATTTTCTCAGGCAAATTAATGCATCTGTAACAGTTAGATGCCTAATCCTAGTCATGCGTTCATCTGGCGGTGAGGGGAGCAACACCCATGTGTCTTTAGAATGCTTCCTTGCTGTTGCAACTGCATTAGCATAGAAACAGTCCAAAAGTATGCAAACGAGTTGCTAAAGAATTCCCACTCGTTAGTTTTTCACTCTCATTAGGATGTAAAATTATTCCTCTGGAAATATTTGGACACAGTTTGTCCTTCCTAAAGGCAGAGGGATGAGTTAATTTACCTCTTTGGTATCACTTGCAACGTTCAGATCCTGTGATCCTCGGTTCTGGGCTCAGTTTCAGCAGTTAACGGTCACAATGGAAACCCAAGGAGAAAGCAGACTGGGGAATCACTGCTGGAATCAAGGCACTTTGTCACTTTGAGAAGAACAGAGTAAGGAACACAAGCGGTCTATTGACAGAAGTGTTTGCTTATCATTTTTAGCACCAGACATTTAAAACTGGGCAGGAAATACCTTTGAAAAATGATAATCCCAAACAGTTTAGAATTATAGTGTGCTTTCATCTCCATTTCTGGGATTTTTGGTTATGTAGATTTTAACATTGTATGTAGCCTCAAATCATCTAAGTACATTCTTAAATTTGCAGAAAGGGATAATTAGATTCGAGAATCCTATTTTTGAAGAGTTGGTCTGAAAATGATTTTAGTGCAAGCTTTTATACACTCAATCCTTTTCATTAATTATTCAGTATTATTTCAAGTAAAATATTACTTCATTTTAAGCTTCAGAAACCTCTTTGAAAAATGACATCATATGTGTTTCTTCCAGTATTTTGGTTTACTTTAGTAATAATCATTTCTCCCTAAATAAAACTCCATGGGAATTTACTACAGTATTTAATTTAGTACCTGCTCTGCCTCAGGCACTTAATTAGTACTGATGTAAAAAGGCACAATTTTTATTATCCTAAATCATCTCACTTGTAATGTGTGATTAGGACTAAATAGTTTCAGGAGCCAAAGTGGTCGCAAATACATTCACGTTAGAGGACTGACTGATTAAAAATCATGTTTTCCTCATCTTTTTGATTTTGTGAGGTTACAGATCCCATGAGCTTATGGCACTTAACCTAAAAGCAGAAGTGCTAAACTGGGTATTATATGATTTTCATAAGTCACCTTATAATAGAAAAAGACTTTGGCACATCCTGAAGTTGGCAGCCGTCTGCAATAAAACTAAGCAGTCTTCTTTCCTCCTCCAGATTCATGGAAGTACTCTCCTAGTCTTTGAATCTCACTCTGAGGTTCCCAACTGCTAAAGGAACAATGTCTTGAATGTATATAGAACCTTCCTTGTAGAGTTTTTGGGCATAAATACCAGTGAAGGAAATAGGAGAAGATATCTCCTACTATAATCTCCTTCTACTTTGCCATAACCAAATATTTTATAGACTTAAAAAGTAAAGAAGTGTTAAGTCAAGGTCATCCAGTTAGAGATTAATTTTTTAACACAAAGTTTAATGTTCCATTCATTACCTTATCTTTATTATCTTAAAAATAACACTCAGCACTTATGTCTTATAAGTTTAAACTTTGTAAATCACAGGTTAGTGTATGAACCAAGGTATCATGCCTTACAAGCAGCTTGCTTAATAAGCCCATTTGCTCAGCACATAATGCCAAGTTAAAAGAATTCAAAGAATGCAGGTTTGGTTGCTTTTAGTAATTCTCATTATGACCTACTAAATTAAATTACAAACTGAATGCAGCTGAAATAACTCTGTAACTGGTGCTGTTATGGCTAATGAAAAGGTTTCCATCTCTAACATACATCTCCAGAACATTTATTTTCATGAAAGTGTCAATCTCTAATACACATCTCCAGAACATTTATTTTCATGAAAGTGTTCCAGTTGCCAGGTACTAATGAGACATGTGTAGGGCTAAAATTTGTGTTTGAATTCTTAAGAAAAATTATAGCACCAAACTCAGAGAAGTGGGGATAGGGATGAGATTCCAGTTAGTGTTATTCCAATGAGCACTGATTTCAGTTAGTGCTATTGATCTTCAACTACATGCCAGAGGCTGTGCTAGGCCCCTTCATGAACACTGTGACATCTGATTCTCCCCCAAACATGGTGGGGTAGGCATGGCAATCTCCACTTCACAAATGATGAAATTTCAGGATCCTGAAAATTAGTTTGATGTGTCCATAAGCTTCAGAGTAGCAAAATACGTTGCTGTTGTCTGCATCTGGCATTGGGGCCCAAGTATAAGGTAGTATATGATGAAATTTTAGTATCTGTCATGAATTGGTTAATTCATTTATAAATTGGGCTGATATTATTAGCAAACAAATGAACTTATGCTTGAATAAAATGAAACCAGCTGGGCTGTGGCAATGGAATATATCATGGAACTTTATATATTTCTATATTGTTTAAATGTTTATTAGAGTAAATATTAATTGGAACCAAAAAAGTGAGATATAAGAAAATGGTTGGTTTTGGCTAGATTTCTTTAAAATCTGGCAATGTCCACTTGTTTTAATTTGGTGCTGGGTCTCCATAATATGTGTGGTGGAAATTAATAATAACAATAACAAAAATAATAATGGTAAACATGTATGTTCTATATATTCAAACATATTACTATATGCCATGTATGTTCTATATACGTTAACTCATTTGCTCCTCACATCTCTTTGAATTAGAGATTACTATTATCCCCTTTTTACAATGAAGAAATTGCAGCACAGAGAAGTTCAAGAACTTTCCAAGTTTATACATGCAGCAAAGTGATACACAACCCAAGCAGTATGCCTCCTGAATGCAAACTCTTTAACCCTACTCTTTATTTTATTCCTGTTTGAACTCCCGTATGGCGTAGTTCAATGACCTATGAGGTTATGTATCATTTTGATAGTTGTGTTTTGGCATTGAAGTTCCAAATTCCTACTCCATACCTGACTTAGAAATTAGAGAACCAAATTATATTCAGTTCATTTCAACACATATTTGTTGAGAACCTGTCAGATGCCAGGAAGTCTTCTGGATGCTTGGGATATAACAACTCCTTTTGGACAGCTGAAGTGGTAGAAGATAGGAAAAAAAAAAAATTCTTCACTTGAATTCTCCTTAAAGCAAAGCCTGTGACCAATGGTTAATTAAGCATAAGTGGTTAATTTAGGAGTATGATCTCAGTGGATAGGATTTAGAGACGGGAGGGGGCAGTGGGGTGGGAGGTAGGGGTTGGGTGGAATAAAAGAATGGTGGAAGAATCAATTAATGGATGCAGGAAGTTGGCCACCACTCTGGTTGACTGTGTGATCTATCCCTTGGGATACTTTGTGTAAAGCGTCCAAGAATGCTTATCAGTTATAGATAAATAAAAGCCCACACTTTTTTTTTTGCACATCTGTATAATAATGAATTTTTTACCCTACAACTAAAGCAGATACATCATCCCTAACCAGGAATTAAAATACTGTGGTCGGGCTTCCCGGTGGCGCAGTAGTTGAGGGTCCGCCTGCCGATGCAGGGGACACGGGTTCGTGCCCCAGTCTAGGAAGATCCCACATGCCGCGGAGCGGCTGGCCCGTGAGCCATGGCTGCTGAGCCTATGCTCCGCAATGGGAGAGGCCACAACAGTGAGAGGCCTGCGTACCGCAAAAAATAAAAATAAAAAAAATAAAATACTGTGGTTGATCTGAAACCAACCTAATTAATCAATTCTTCACATGTGACTTCACACGGATCATTATAGGGACAGGATAGAATTTCAGCTCCGTCCAGGGTCTTAGGGTCTACACTTCTGAGAAAAGTTATGTAGACAAGAAAAATAAGCTTTTATAATTACGTAAATGTTGGCTTTCAACATGATCTGGAGTGTATCAAATATAAAAATATATATGTATAAAAACTATACACATAGTTTAGTCTACTTTCTTCTTCTATGGTTTCAGTGAAATTCAGCATATACTTTCCTGTATATTCTTCGTGTGGCCAACCAACACCCAGCTTAGGAACTGATATCCTAAATTGTTTCCAAATGGAACACCAACCAAATATACAGTCCTGTGACTGCAGGTAAAAAGTACAAATCAGGATATCTCTTCTATTTTATTTTTTCTGGCCATTCCACGCAGCTTGTGGGATCTTAGTTCCCGGACCAGGGATCGAACCTGGGCCCATGGCAGTGAAAGCGCCAAGTCCTAACCATTGGACTACCAGGGAATTCCCAGGTTATCCCTTAATACATGTAATATTTATGAATTAAAATATTTTCTTGGAAAACGATGTAAAATATCTTGTTTTTATTTAATGGCAGTTTCTTCTTTTAATTCTATGTTCATCTGGGAAAGACTAGTTCAATGCCATCGGTAACAGGATCTCAGCTTTTGCATTGATCATGTAATAAAGAAATTTAACCTGTCATTTGCTGAATTTAATTGCTATTTTTGAAATGAAAATGAGTTATATCCTGTTGTTGTTTTTTGTTTGTCAGTAACTGGTTAGAAAGAGTTTCCTGCCTGAGCAATTAAGCTAATACCATAGTAATTACTTAAATTATAGATTGGTGTCTAAGACTTACTGGGGAAAATTGATGGTCACGAAGACTTATTGACTAACCAAGATCAACTATTCTATCCATCTTATAAAATCTCTCTCCAGAATAAGGCAGGCAAGAATAATTTCAATATTATTTGACAAAATATAATTTGATCCACGTTCAAGTCGTTTAAAATACTGTAACTGGTTTCATTGTGCACATAAAAATTAAAGACATTCTATAAGAAATCCAAAGGGAAAGCAAAATATATACATATTTCATGTTCTTTTTCCATGTGCAATTTACTAAAAATAATTAGCTCCTTTTTCCCATGAAAAATAATTTAAAAATAAATTTCTTTTCACTAATATCACTACCTATTGCTCCTACTGACCACATTCTACACTCAGCCATTGATATTTGCTCTTCTTTAGTACCAGCTCTCACCCAATTTCAGTTGCTCCTAAGCAAGTAGCATATTATACTCAAAAAGCATGCTCTCTCAGGTTTCTTCAGTGTAAAATTGACTAAGGGAATGTTGATGTCAAAGCTATCGATGAATTCACTGGTTGGAAAATACTGTTGTAAATTTAAGACAAGTAAGACAATGACAAATTAGCAAGAAATAGATCTGGTGATTTTTATGTTGAAACAGAGTGATAACCTAAATTAACCAGTTGATTTAGAGAAATATAATCTTTTCCTCTCATTTAACATTATAGAAATTTCCAAGACCAAGAGCAAGTTAAGCATCAAATTATAGCATGTTTCCTTTAAAATTTTAAAAGCTAATGGTTTTAAAAGAAAAGTTAAACAATCTTTATGTTGTAGTAAAATCTCAAAGTTAAAAATTATCAATCAAACTTAGATTATAAAAAGTTAAGCGTGCAAACTGAAGTGGATTAAATTATATTTTTGATAACGTATCATTTTCAAGAAGTTGAAAACATGACTGCAATACAAAGTTAACTCAAGAAAAATGCACCACCTAAAATTTGCAAGTTAAGTTTTATTAGGGGACATTATTGAGGACGATAGCCTGGGAGACAGCCTTTCAGAGAGCTCTGAGGAATTGCTCCAAAGAGGTAAGGGAAGAGGTAGGATATATAGGAGCTTTTGCTGGGAAAAACAAAAACAAAAGTGAAACAAAACAAACAAACAAAAACCCATGTAGTCAAACACCAAAAGATTACTGCTAATCACAAAAGACAAACATCTCAAGTTAATGATTTTAGTGCTTTTCTATGTATGGGAAGAAGAAAGAGTCTGCGCTCATTGAAATTATTCCTTAGGTATGCATCTTAACCCTCTAGGAACAGTATTCTGTTTTCCTCCATCCTGAATTCGCCTCCCAGGGCTCACCATCAGGGGGTGGCTGCAGTGGGCAATATTGATTTTTTACTAGAATGGCAGGCAACATTTTTCTGTACACAATAAACATGTGGAAAAGATTTATTTAGCTCATTAATCAAGAAAACAAAATGTTAAATCTGGTTCCAGGGGCAGAAATACCAAAACTTACCATGCAGGATCTTAAAAACTTATTCTTTTTAGTGGGCACAAAATATTTTCCAATCCACTTGAACTCACAAATATACAAACAAAAAAACACAAAACAAGTAATTCCCAAAGATTATTCCTGGAAACAAAAGGAGGCTGGTCTCATTTTGTCTTGACATGTGGGTATAGCAGAAGGTGTTAATTAACTAGATAAGTCTGCTTGCTGTGGTCAGCTAATCTAGAGCCAAATAGCATTGAAAAATTACTCAGGTCAGAAAATTAATTTTTGTAAAAATTTCATAAAGAATCTCAGATTGTATTTTCAGATTATATTATCTGGAATAATATATCTATTAATATTATTCCAGATATAGTTTTTACATTGTTCATATTGACTATTTTATTTGAGACTAAGAAAGCAAAACCAAGAAATTCATCTCAACAAAGTGCACCTGTAAGAGCTATAAATTTGGGTAAATTCATCTCTCCTCAAGGTCCCTAAAATACAGTGGGATCTTTGGCCTACCACGGAGTGACATTATTTACAGCCTGTAAACTCTAGAATGCATATCAGACCAATCTTCTGGGATTGTTTTATGGGTATTGGTTTCACCTTTGTTCTTTCCTTGTGGGCTTGTCAGACCTGGAGAAATGAGATTTACTCTCATATATGACACTTCCAGGTATTGTCTGGGTTGCACAATCAATTTATCCAATTATGTCCTGGTAAAAATAAGAACAGATTTTTATTGAACTAGTACAATTAGCAATCATTCCCATAATAAACGCTAAAAGACTCAGGAAAGTGTGTGTTCCTGAATTCCAAAGCCTTAGGGAGAATTTACCATTTAAAGAATGTTTTATTTCAACTTGCAAAAGCATAGTCTGCTAAATTAAGAACTAGGGAGAGATCGAGACAAAGAAAAAAGGTTTCGTCATATGCTCAGTCAGAAAGAAAGAACACTAAAAATAATAACAATAAGATTTCCCTCCTATTTGAATCTTAGATATTAGGTCACAGTCTGCTTTCATGCAGTTGTCCTCTTCAGAACTAAAAAGAGTATTGAAAATCCTGAGTCTTTTAGTACCATCTGACAGTTGTCTAAGTGGTGACCGTTTAAGGTCCATATCCTACACCCATAAGTCTATATCTTGAAATATCAACAGTTAAGAGTACATGTACAATCTGTATTCATTTTCTATTGCTGTATAATAAATTAGCACAAACATAGCAGCTTAAACCTTCCACTTGTTATCTTACCATTCTGTAGGTCGAGTCCTGGTGGACTCAATTTGGTTCAATGCTCAGGATCTCATAATTCTGAGATCAAGGTTTTGGCTGGAACTTGCTCTTAACTGGAAGCATTGGAGAAGAATCCCATTTCCAAACTCATTTAGATTGTTGACAGAATGTAGTTCTGTGCAACTGTAGGTCAGAGGTCTTGTTGGCTGACAGCCAGCCAGCCTCTGCTCTTGAAGGCTCTCTGTATTTCCTTTCACCTAGTCCTCTCCATCTTCAAAGCAGCAACAGTGAGTTGAATCCTTCTCACACTTCAACTATTCCTGGCTTTCCTTTCTTCTATCAGCTGGAGAAAACTTTCTGCTTTTAAAGAGCACCTGTGATCCAGTTAGACCAAACTAGATAGTCTCCCTATTGTAGGTCAACTGATTACTATCCTTAATTACCTCTGTAAAGTCCCGTTTGTCGTGTAACATAACATAATCACAGACCTAATAGCTCATCACATTCATAGTCCTGAGGATTAAGAGGGAAAACTTGAGGGTTGATTGGGAAAGGTAGCATTTTAGGATTCTGCCGACCACATAATCCTTTTCACAAGGTTCTGAGACTTTCCTTTGTTCTAGCCTATAGTTTAGAGAAGGCCTTCAAAGAAGGAAGAGAGGAAAGGAGAAGCCACATGTTGATATGACTGAATGCTTCAAGATAATTTATTATAATAACTAACAACATCTGAATAAAAAAGAGTAAAATCCTTTATTGGGGTGTAATTTATAACGATCTCAGATGGATTTGATCAATGTTTCTCCTAAGAGAAGGAATATATTATGGACAGTGTGGGCATTGACAATTCCAAGTGTTACAAATAAATTGCTATTTCATAATTTCACACTCAGTACTCCTTATCTATCCTTATCTAAATGATATTTTCAGAGTAGTCGAACTCATTAAAAAATATTAGTGTGAGCGATTTTTAAATGTTTCACATTGTTCTTAAACCTTTCTTAACCTCATGGAAGATGCTGGGTTTGAACATCAACCTCCTTCCCAATTCACAGCTTCCCTCCTCCAGCCTCTTTTCTGCAACCCCACAAAAGACTTCAAAAGAAAAAATGCTGTTAAAGGTTTAGCTACACTCCATTTTCTTTGAGTTCTTACTATTACAATCACCCCAAATCATTATTTTATTTTGAAAAGCCAACCAAGTAATAACAATTTCTGCTTCTTTGTTGTTAAAAGGAAAAAATGTTGCCCCTCAAACTCCTATTTTGTAGTCCTCGTTCTCTTCTCGTCTGTCTCCCATTTTTAATTCACAATTGTATTATCCCTCCACATCATCCACAGAGCACAAAATGCCCTACATTAGGGTAGAACAAATACTGTTGTATTATTTTTGAGGGCTTTTAAAATGGTTGAATTGCTCTTATTTATTGAGAGCTTACAAAGTAAGAGGTGCTTCAAAATATGTCATCTTTGCTTTCATCTTTGTTTATTAATTACTCTCAGCATAGTCAACAGTAAATTAATACTCAAACAGTACTGATGAAATTACACAAATCCACCTACAGTTTTATATCCTGTATTTTTATGACTGCTATCCAAAATTCACTGTGAAGTCAGAGGTCATGAAACAAAGTGATCCATGCGAGGTAGAATCTATAGCCTTGTAAAATACATGCAGCATTGGATATGTTCACTGTCTTTCCCCAGAAAAGTATATTCCAAACCATTCTGCCTATGAGATTTGTTTTTATCAGATTCACACAATATAAATGTTAAAGAGAAAACTTGATGGGCTATCTTGACATGATAATTCACTATACCAGGGCTTGGCAAACTTTTCTGAAAAGAGCCAGATAGTGGATATTTTTGGCTTTGTGAATCATACAGTTTCTGTTATAGCAACTATTTGACTTCGTTTCCCATGAACGCAGCCATAAACAATATCAAACAAGTAAGTGTGGATCTGTTCCAAAAACCCTTTAAGGACATCAAAATCTTAATTATATATAATTTTCACACATCACACAGTACTAGTTTTCTTTTGATATTTTTCAATTATTTAAAAATGTGAAAACCATTCTTCCTTGCATTTTGGTGAGCCCTCCACTATACCACGTATGTATTAGTTGAACTCTAAGCGTACTTCTCAAGCAGGCATCAAGGAATCATGGGGTCAGAGGATGCTCTCATGGAACACTGCAGCCGCAAAACTCAACCTCTCTTTAGGGTTGATAAGAACAAACTGTAGGAAGTCTGTTACCTCCATTCCTTGGATCTTTTTCTTATAGGGAAAAGTCAGTAAAGGTTAGTCATACATATTATTTTATTTGTTATTTATTCACAAGTATTGTTAGCACTTACTAAGTACAAATCACCATGATAGGTATTTTGAGTGCCTCACATCAAGGACATATATATCAGAAAGGAATATGGGAAGTACAAATAAAGACAGGACTACCCATAATAAACTAAGAGACTAGGCAGCTAACAGGAAGGTAAGAGCTCCTATGTTTGGGAATCAGGAGTGGATTTTAATGAAGGCTGCCTGAAAGAGGTAAGGTTTGACCTGGGTTTATAGAGGAGGAAAATATCAATGTTAAATATTGAAAAAGGACATTCTGGCTGTAATTTAGCTAATGAAGCTGCATAAAAAGCACTGTGCACATGTCCAAATCCCCTCTCTGCTTAACAAATGATACTAATAATCTGTGAACTCATATATCAGAAAGCACAAAGAAAAACATCCTAGGTACCCTAAAAGCCCTAAAAAGCCACTGTGTATTTATAAAAATTACTGACATTTACTAATTATTACACCCAGAAAAACCTATCTAGTTTCCCCTTCAGTTCAGTCCAGTGTCTAAACAAATGAATTTCCATCTGCACAATACTTTCACTGTTTCAATTTGTGCTGTGAATATTTAGAATGTAAAAAGCACTAGCTCTATGGGGATGTTTCTACCAAACAATATCAGTAAACTAGGTGCTATATAAATAGGTAAGTTTTTTCATCTGTATATCGTAAATTTAACTTTGCTTTATGCATTAATGAATTCCATTAAATGCTCACCAAAAACAAACATCTGGGTATAATACCACATTTTTCATTGATTTACAGCAACATTTCAGAGATACATAAACACTGGAGAAAATGTATCCCCAAATGTTGTTACAACACATTTGATCCTAGTGTTTACTTTAAAAATCCCTTTTACACGCACATTAGGTACATTCTCAAGATTTGCCTACATTTCCACTGACATTTTTCTCTAAATTAGAGAAAGTGGCTAACCTTTGAAAAACCTGATGGTAGTCACCCTTAGTTATGCAACAGTAGGTAACAATGTTAATTTCCCATAAGCACTATGTTAGCAGCATTCAACAAATATTCATATGACGTATTTTCATTAACATAAAGTTTGAATCATTTTCTAATTTCCCTAGTGATTTTTCACCTTTGAACTATTTGGAAGTGTGTTCATTTCCAAGTACTTAAGATTTTCTCTCAATATCTTGTCACTAATTTCTAGTTTGACTTCATTGCAGTTAGAGACTATACTCTGTATGATTGCAAATCTTTTAAATATACTGAGGTTTGCTTCATAGCTCAGCAAATGCTTTATACTGGTGAATATACCACATGCACTTGAAATGTGTATTCTGCATTTGTTGGGTCTACTGGTCTATAAATATCAATTAAGTCTTAATGGATTATAGTATTGTACATATCATCTATTTCTTTACCGATTTTTCTGCAAGAAAGGTCCTGGTTAATTAGAACTAATTGTAATACATCTCCCTCTCTCCTTTTACCCAGGCAAGTTTTTATAGGTGCCATATTTTTTTTTAAAGGGAAAAGCAATATAAGAGAAGAAAAACTAGCTTCAGACAGAGGTTAGAATGAAAAGGTAAAAGGAATGATTCGTAAGTTGTTGAAAAATGGCATTTGGTTTTGTGGTTTGGTTTTTTGGTAAGAAGCCAGCAGCTGCTGGACTGTTTCTTAACTAAAAAAACTTTAACAACCAAAGACATCAAAGACAGCCACCCTTGCTTCGTCAGCCAAACCTCTGCTAATTTACAGTCAGCCAAACCATGTCAAGTTGAAAGAGGACAGTTAAAAGAGGGTGAGCGTGGAAACAACTACACAGAATCAGAAGGTTGGGTACCAACGTCCTCACTCTTTTCTTTTCTCTCTCCAGACTGAAGCAAGCAGTGGCTGATCATCCCTTTTAGTGCCCTGTGAAGAATAAGCGTATTCTATTCGATGCTTCTGTGTGCTCAGTACAAGGATGGCTGAGTCATTCTAATCCTCATGAGCTCCCACCTGTGAGCGGCACGGCAAGAGGTGATGAAGTCACCATGCTGCCCCATGTATCACTTTAAATGATTCAGTCTCTTTCAAGTAAATGTTCAGCTTTTTAGACTTCTGTCTCTACAGTGTGGCTTCTGGGCATGTAGGGGCTTATGCGAACTTGTGAAGGAAAGGGATAGTGGTGCCAGTGATCCATACATGTGCAGTCTTCTGGATCCTACTGGGTCAGAATGATTCCTGTGCTTGTTACCACTATGATGCAACGGGATGCTTATTGCATTGGAGGCATCCTCACACACTAGCGCTCGGTCCAGGCTCCAGGCCAGCCTATATCAGCCCCCTGGATCTCTCAACACCTTCTAAGAGCTCCTAGCCAAGGAAGAGGGCATGACAGGAGTGCCGTGTTGATCTTACTTACCTCACCAATCCTCTTCACCCATCCTTTTCACCATTGCACCATATTTGTATGTCAACAAGCTGGCTCCTACCAGAGGCCTCAGGATGCAGGCCACACACTTTTTTTAGGAATTTTGCCTTATTTATTTATTTATTTTTGCTGTGTTGGGTCTTCGTTTCTGTGCGAGGGCTTTCTCTAGTTGTGGCAAGTGGGGGCCACTCCTCATCGTGGTGCGCGGGCCTCTCACTACTGCGGCCTCTCTTGTTGCGGAGCACAGGCTCCAGACGCGCAGGCTCAGTAATTGTGGCTCACGGGGCTAGTTGCTCTGCGGCATGCGGGATCTTCCCCAGGGCTCAAACCCGTGACCCCTGCATTGGCAGGCGGACTCCCAACCACTGCGCCACCAGGGAAGCCCCAGGCCACACACTTTTGTGTTCCCAGGTTATCTTACACTTATCTGAGTGTTTCTAATACATTCCTTTTTCTGGACTTTCCACCTTTGACGAGGGGAGGTGAGGACGCACAGATCTGACCTTGTCCCCTCTGGCTCTGTCAGTTTTTCTTACCCATTCCCTTAGACTGGAAAAGCTATTTTCTACTTGCCCTTCCTCCCTGCAAGCACTTCAATTTAGTCACAGCCTATTTCTTCAAGGATCTCTTATCCTGTTGGCTTAGCCTTAATGCTAGGTGTTGTGTTTGTCAACTCAGTGGAAGAAAGCTTAAGATCTGGGCATATGAGGCATGTGCTCAAAAAGCAAGCTGCAGCATATTTTATACCTATTTTTATATAAATGTGCAATAATTAACATTACAAAGATCCTGAGATACACAAGGAGCTTTAAGCCATCTAATCTGAAAGATAATTTTCCAGTGACTGTTTTTGCTTCATTGTTTGTTGATTACTTCATCTTTATATGTAACAGCACAGTTACATAGTCACCAGTCCTAAGAGATAGCAGTTATCCGACTGTAAGTCACCTTCTCATGCTGTTTGTTGTTCTTGTTGTTACAAGATAGAATTAAAAATTGAGTTTAAACCAGGATAAAGGACCTAAAAGTTGCAGGTATATGCTTATATGCCATATGTAGTCTATATGTAAATATATCATAAACATATATGGTATAAGTTAGTTGCCTGGTTTTGGCCGAATGGAATCTCCAGTTTTATTCCCGCAAGAAGTAAGTTAATAACTAAACAATGTTGATAATTGTGATGGGGAGAGTATTATCCCAAACTACAGTTAACGTTATCCAAGGGTTAGCTTTTGGTTGTATGAGAGTCATTTATGGAGTAAACATTTTTATAACCAGAAGGCAAACAAGACTGGTTGTCTTGGTTACATATCACAATTGGCCACTATTTTCCTTGCGTGACTTTTCATATTCTGAATCATGATTATTCGTAATTATGTTAAATACCAGTAATCATAAATTGGCAGGTACAAATCAGCAGTGGCATGACTGTGATCCATTTTAACGTGGACCCTGCATCCAGCAAGAATCTTTTGGTGGAGGGAAATATTTCAGTTGGCAGAAGTACAGGGTATTAAACTTTAGTCAGAAGCGTCTACCTGAATTTATCACTAACTTAATTTTATTCTTAGTTTTATGACTAATCTTGGGAGCTAGACACTTTTGCTCATTTACTAAGTATACAACAGTAAATATAAAACAATAGTTATACAACTTTGTTCTCTAAAGTAGATAGTAGATAAATACCTCATGTGCTGCAGTACAACGTAGAGAAAAGTTATTATAATCTCTCTCAAAGAAGGAAAACTCCTGTCTCATATGTTTATAAAATGATTGTACAAGTATAGTCGTTTATGCATTTTTTTCTTGAGTGAATGTTACTTTTTTTAACGAGAAGAATGATTAATATTACTCATTTCGTTAATGAAAATAACAATTAAAAGAAAAATAAAACTTACAACTAAAAAAGAAGGTATCTACATGGCTTTTTGTTTGTGTTAGGGAGAAATCTATGAATATAACTACAAAATAAAAGGACATAATTTCCTATAATTGTACGGGTCCAGTATTGAGACCAGTGAATGAAAGAGACAAATCTTGGTAATAGAAGTCCAATAAACCCCTATCTTACATGGTAGTTTGAAAAGACTACGCCTTTCTCTAATAAAGATCAACAGTTTGAGTAATAAATCAATGCAAATAGAGACCTCTCAGATATTTTTCTTTGACAATCTTTAAACTTACCCTACGGTAAAAGTGTGGGGTATGTCCAGTAAAAATTAGACAGCTAGAAATTTACCTGAGGGCTCTAAGCCCAGAATTACACAATAAAAGTTCAATTACATATTTAATTTAAAAAGAAGGTGGAAAAGAACAAATGTCATTCATTTCCATTTTTTTTGAAAATGCTTCCTTTATTTAAATATCTTATGTAAAGGCAATCATGGATATTTGATAAAAATACATTTGAATGAGTGTGAGACAGAGATGAAAAAGACTAGTGAAGGACCTGTCCTTTATTTGTCTGTCATGGGCCATGGCCTTCTTCTCTTGGATGTGAAATGCTCTGAGTCAATATTACTATTTATATAGAAAATCAATAGCATCATCTCATAAGAGCCTATTATAGTGCTGTGCTACCCACATTACATTTGTGAAAAAGATACTAGGGGCTCGTCCTTATTATACTATAATACTGTGAAGTGCTTTTTTGCAATGATAATTATGAATTTTCTCATCAGTAAAAAGAAGGTAATAATATTAACCACACTGTGTTTTTAAGACTCTTAAATAATGTCTACTAAGCGCTTAATACAGTGTCTGGAATCTGGTAAGTCAAATATATGGTAATTAGTTGCTATTGTTTTCTTGGCGTCTCTGTAGAAGATACACTACTTGAGATTGTTTGTTTGAAGAAATCCAAAAGACTGATTAAAAAGTGACTGCAAAGAAGCCAACTTGGAAGATTTAAATAATCTTTTTAGAGTTCTGTCCTCCCCAGTGCTGGCTGGCACTATCTATTACAATTCATTATGCATTCGTATTGTTCAGGGTTGCATCAGAGCTGTGTGTTTCTACAAGCAACTCTTTCAAGTGCCGAACCAGAGTTCTCTGAGGGCAGCCACAATTCTTGAGCACAGAGCTGGCCAAGGAGGACAAGTCTGTGTTCTTTAATAGAATCACAGCTGTGACTTACAAAATTAGTTAAATGGAAATGTCTTAAGTGAAAATTCTCCATTATTTTTTCCAGGTTTTCAAATATAAGACAGTGCTAGCCAAGAAGTAAAGATTTTTGTGAAAATGGGTTTGCTTTCTTTCCTTAAACTTTTCCCCCTGGGAATCATTGTATAACCTGAGTCAGAAACTAATATAGGCAGGCTGATGCCTGTCTTAACCTCAAGTTCATTTCAATTTCAAGAGAGAAAATCTTTGCAGAGTCTACATGGCTAGTTTTTAATATCTTGTGGTAAAGAAAATGTGAATTTGTGCCTTCTGAGGGTCATCTTATGGAGTAGTTCGCTTAGGTAGCGGTCAATGGCGATCCAGAGATGAGAAATAAAACGGCAAATGTTATCACTCGCAGAGACATTGAGATGAGGAAAGACCCAGAGAGTGTGAGGTTCAAAAACACTATGGAGCACATCAATTTCTATTTTAAGGCACTTTAAAAAGTACTTTCTGGGCTTCCCTGGTAGCGCATTGGTTGAGAGTCCGCCTACCGATGCAGGAGACACGGGTTCGTGCCCTGGTCCGCGAAGTTCCCACATGCCGCAGAGCGGCTGGGCTTGTGAGCCATGGCCGCTGAGCCTGCGCGTCCGGAGCCTATGCTCCGCAACGGGAGAGGCCACAACAGCTAGAGGCCCGCGTATCGCAAAAAAAAAAAAAAAAAGAGTACTTTCTTTTCATTTCAACCAAGACTTTCATAGCAATGAAAACTCATTAGAGATGACAAAAATTTGAATTTTGTCTCACCACTTCTAAACATTAGTGGACACAGATAAAAAGGACAACATCATTTTACTGTCTCCCCAAAAGCCTTCTTTGGGAAGCCAGCAATTTCCCTTTGTCCTCTCTTGGTTATGTATAAAACTCTTCAGACTGTCTCCTGAATATTCGCTCAATTACACATTTTTAAAATTATCATTTATCAAAGGAAGCTGGCCTTTTATGTGATATACACAACCTACCATTGAATTCAGAGTTCTTAGTTTTGACAACACTCTGTTCTCTGTTCTTTAGTTTTCTAACAGCAAATGCCCTTCTAGATGGGATCCATATTGTCTCTCAAATTGAGAGGTGTTTTTTTTTGCCACTCCGCGCGGCATGTGGGATCTTATTTCCCCGACCAGGCATCGAACCCGCACCCACCTGCATTAGAAGCACGGAGTCTTAACTGCTGGACCGCCAGGGAAGTCCCTCAAATTGGGAGTTTATTCCAGTTGCCACACATGAGGCCAAGCTGCTTCCACAGTGAGGAATACTTTTGCATCTATATTTTATCTATCCAAATTTACATCTATCCAGTTTCTCTCTTTAACAAAGCCTTCCACAGGTTTCTTCCAACTCAGAACTTCTGAAGCACTTGCTTTCTGAGTCACCTGTTTGCATACAGGGATATATTTGTGTACTGCTGTGGCTTCATGTGTATATGTGTATCCACACCCAGGAAAGGGAGCAAGCTGCTAGAAGGCAGGAACCTGGTTTTATTATTATTATTTTTTCACTTTATCAATTCAGTAAATGTATGATGGACCTGATGCACACCAAACTCTGGGCTAAGCACTGGGGATACTGACATCCTTAAGAATTTCTATGTATAGTTAGGAATCTCACAAGTACTCAATATACCCCCTGATTCTTGTCTCAGTAGAGACAAATGAAGGGCAACAAAAGGTGTTTTTTTTTTTTCTTTTTTATTACTGGCTCACCTCAAAGGTTCTCATATTTTGAGGTATATTTTATAGTTGGGCTGGAAGGGCAGGGTGGGAGAGGATCAGAAGGCTAGGAATCAATATTTGTAACATGTAAAACAAATGATTATGCAGCTCAGCCAGTAAAAAATTCTCTGCCATTAATAAAGATCAGATCCTAGAAATGTCACAATTATTGAACTCCATAATTTTGCTTTATCTATATACTTCTTTAACCTCTGCTTTGAGCAGGATTTTATTAACATAATTAGCAGCCAATGATAAATTAAACATTTTGAATTTATATTTAAATATTGGCTCTGCCCCTTAAACTGGGAGTTTGGGCATGGAATCTTAACCTCTTGGAGAGTCAAAATGGGGATAAGACTAAAGGAAATCCTTTAGGATTTTTGTCAAGATTATATGTGAATCTTGATATTATTTATTGATGTAAATCACTATAGTAGGCTTTTATCAAATACCACATAGTATATTTTGTTTAGGTCTGGATATTAATTTTCATTAATATAGTTTTATTAAATACCTAAATAGTAAATGTAAATAAATAAGTATAAATAAATGTAAGTAAACAGTAAATGTATAATGCTAAATAGTAAATGTATACTACTACTATAATACTTAAAGGTATAAATAACATGAAATGTATAAACAAAATTTATAATACTAAATAAGTATATATTATAAATAACAAAAAAATAATTACCAGACTCTGCAAATATTCCCATTCACTATACAGCTGTTGTTTTAACAGCTTCTCAATCTATCCACATTTAGTAACCAAATCCCCCAGAAGTACTATATACTTAATATCATCTCCTAGGAGCTTTTACCCGATAAAGATAGCTTTAGTAAACGAGTTAAAATAATTATAGAAAAATATTGTTCATCTAAATGTGCTATCTACTTATGTAGACTATATGACAAAAGTGAACAGCATTTTGATGAATTCTTTTCTAAAGAAGAATCCTTTCTTCAAGGATTTGAAAATATCTAGTTGATTTTGAGATCTATTTTAAGGTTTAAAACACTGTATCTGTATATTATACTTTTATTATAAAATAGTACTTTTGGATAATGCCATCCTGGTATGACTGATTACTTGTTTTTAAAAAATAAATTTATGTATTTATTTATTTTTGGCTGCGTTGGGTCTTCATTGCTGTGCGCGGACTTTCTCTAGCTGCAGCGAGCAGGGGCTACTCTTTGTTGCGGTGCATATGCTTCTCATTGCAGTGGCTTCTCTTGTTGCAGAGCACTGGCTTTGGGCACACGGGCTTCAGTAGTTGTGGTACGAGGGCTCAGTAGTTGTGGCTTGCAGGCTGTAGAGCACAGGCTCAGTAGTTGTGGCTCATGGGCTGGCATGTGGGATCTTCCCGGACCAGGGAGCGGACCTGTGTGCCCTGCATTGGCAGGCGGATTCAATTTTTTTTTTTTTTTGCGTTACGCGGGCCTCTCACTATTGTGGTCTCTTCCATTGCGGAGCACAGGCTCTGGACGCGCAGGCTCAGCGGCCATGGCTCACGGGCCCAGCCGCTCCGCGGCATGCGGGATCTTCCCAGACTGGGCCACGAACCCGTGTCGCCTGCATCGGCAGGCGGACTCTCAACCACTGCGCCACCAGGGAAGCCCAGCAGGCGGATTCTTAACCACTGCTCCACCAGGGGAGTCCGATGACTGATTACTTTTATAAAAGAAATTTGAAAGACATTCCAATCCATTTTTTACTCTATTTTATCATTTTTACAATGATTCTAATATTATTATTATTAATTACAATAACCTTAATCTAATGTTAAAATAACTGAAAAGAATGTTATATTCCACAAGTAATTTAAAAATAGTTCCTGGTATTAAGATACATTAATGTTCTGTGTTCTTTACTGAAATGTGGAGACTGAAGCACTACTCTTCCACTAATTTCTGTGGCCGCAAGGTAATCCTACAATAAACTTGAGCTGCATTTTTTCATCTTTAAAACAAGAATAATTATGCCTTCTCTTTGCCTTATAAGCATGTTGCAAGAATTAATTATATCTTTAAACTATATAGAGCTCTTTACCACCTTATAAATAAGTATAACAAATATCAAATGTATTATTATTATAATATTAGCACGAGATTTTCTTTCTTTATGGCTTGCTAAAAGGTACCATGTGTTGTAGTGTGCATTCTTAATAAAATCTTTTGTAGAATTTTAGGACCTGTTATTTTTATTTATTATTTTTTTAAGTATAGTTGCTGTACAATATTATGTAATTACAGGTGTACAATATAGTGATTCACAATTTTTAAAGATTATACTCCATTTAGAGTTATTATAAAATACTGGCTATATTCCCCATGTTCTACAATATATTCTTGTAGCTTATTTTATACATAATAGTTTTTACCTCTTACTCCCCTACTCTTATATTGCCCCTGCCCCTCCCCCCTCTCCCCACCAGTAACCACTAGTTTGTTCTCTATAAAATCTTTTATTTTTTTACCATGTTTTCTTATTTCATATTTCTAAGGAATACTTTTATTTAAAAGAATTATAATTTGGAGTTAGCTACAACTGCTACTCTTGCTAAATAACACAGCTCTCAAAAACAAAGATTCTTACATTTGGAGGGTATCTAAAACATTGGTCCAACTTCCCACTCAGGGCAGGTATCATCTCTATAACATGCCTGATAAAGTGACTTCTAACCCCAATTTGACCTTTTCCCAGGAACCACTTCACAGAGCCATGCATTACATTTAAAAATTTTGGAAAAAAAAAATTGGAAGTAAATATGCAATGGGGATCAACAAAGCCAAAAGTTGATTATTTTAGAAGTCTTATAAAACTGACATACCTCTGTCAAGATTAACAAGAATAAAAGAGGGAAGACAAATAAACACATCTGGAATGAAAAAAATGCAACTTAACTACAGTTTTTTTCAAGACTAAACAAATAGGATATTATCAACTTTATGTTGATAATTTTGAAAACTTATGTGAGATGATTAGAGATCTATATGAAAAGGATAAATTTACTCAAGGAGAAATGGAGAAGCCTAAGTAAGAACTTTGGGGCACATGCCCTCACTACATAAGGCAACTCAAGAGTCCTGCCTCAGTTTCCAGGAAGCCCCCATGCGACACTCCTGTCTACCTCTCTGTAGCTGACGCTGGTTAATATACAGCATGTCAGTGCTATTTAAGTCTTGGATTTGTTATAAATTACCCGCAAAAATGAATAAAGGTAGCTTGTGATGATAAAAATATATTATAAAATAAGGGATAACAATCTAAAACGTCAAGTTTAGATCAGACTAGAGCTATAAGATACTAAATTATTCTAATTCTTAGTTTTTCATAACTTTCATGACACTTAAAATTTACTTTAATCATTGACTAGACAAATTCAGAAAGCATGCTTAGAGGAATAAGTGGTATTCAGTTCTGGTTAACAGTGAGGACCAGTTGAGCTACTCTTGTCTTAGGGAAAATTAAAAAAAAGAAACTCTGATTTTTAAATGTAAGCACTTTTCAAATTCTAAGAGAATAAAGCAATTTAGAACTTGATAGAGTCAATAGATTAGAAGGTTTCCATTTTAAATGATTCGATTGTTTTCAGTTTCCTATAAAATTATGGTTATGACATAAGGTTATTTTGCTTTTCTAAAACATTCTACTATAGAACTTAATCCTTTGTAAGAGTTTTCTGTAAACCCCTTAATTGTTCAGATTCTAATCCTTCATCAGTGTATAGTTAACTGTATACCCTTTGAAAAGAATTATAGAATTCCCTGGTGGTCCAGTGGTTAGGACTCCACTGCACGGGGCACAGGTTTAATCCCTGGTCCGGGAACTAAGATCCTGAATGCTGTGTGGCATGGCCAAAAAAAAGAAAAAAAAGAAAAGAATTATGACACTTCTGTGGGTACGGTTGCTGGATAAAACACAGGATACCCAGTTAAATTGGAATTTCAAATGGACAACAAATAATTATTTAGTATAATTAAATATTGCATAGGACATACTTATGCCAAAAATTATCTATTGTTTATCTGAAATTCAAATTTAACTGGGCATCCTGCAAAATCTGACAGCCCTATTTATGTCTCAGTTTTCTAATAAATGTAATGGGTGGCTTGAGTGGACAATCTCTAAAGTCTTTCTCAGATTTAACATTGTATGATCCCTATCTATTACAGTTAGACTTTTAAAAAATATTTATTCATAATTCAAACCTTGTAACATAGAATATCATACTAATTTATCACCATCTTACTGACGGACAAGCTAAAAATTACAAAATTATTTTCTAAATTTTTCTTCAGATATGGGATTATGAACTCCCACTAATAAAACTATGATAATTATAAAATTACTAGCTTCACTGAATTGACTTGACTTTAAAGTTTAAATGGAAGGATCGTATTCCAAAACTACCATTACCATGTTCTACCAACTTGTAAATTCCTTAACCTCCTCTAACGTTAGGGAAAAAAAAAAAAAAGGTGAGATATTTCAGAAAGAATTGGAAGGAAGCTCTTAGGTGTTGAAATAGTAGTGTTAGCAATAGCTCATCTTGTTCTATGCATTAACAGATTGCAAAATTTATAACATGCGTAAGAATCATGCCCAGAGCTATTGAGGCAACACTTAATTTAAATCAAAATATATAGAGAGAAAAGTAGACTTACATTTGCCAGATGTAAAACTATGTTTTAGTAATATTCCAAAGAAAAGGCCACTGATTATAATAAATAGTTCCTATGTATCAGAGAATTAAGATGTTAAAAATGATTTGTACATTAGCATCCTCAGAAAGAATATCTTAACCCACTTTTACGTTTTTTCATTCCAAAAATAACTCTTTTTTTACTTAGAACATTCCTAGATCTCTGTATGAGAATATTTGTTCCTTTCTGACCAAAGTCATCCACTTTATTTATTACAACAAAAAATTGTAAAGATCTAGAAAATATATATTATTATCCCTGTAAATATGTCATCATATAAAAACATACCGAATAAGAAAATCACTTTATTCAAGTAGTCTTATCTTCTACCTACTTGTCTTGTGATGTCTGATAATACTATAAGCCCAGGAGAAAATTTTTTATTTCAGTCAACAGTGATTTGCAAAGCTCCTTCTAGTACCTTTTTAAATTGCAGACTTAGACTAGTATGGCTAGAGCTGCTTCTGCGTGCCCTCTATATGCTAGACATTCTGCTAAGTCTGTTAATGAAATAGGTATTTTTTCCATTTACTAAATAAGCTTAAAAAAAAGACTCAAAGTTGACACACTCACATACATACAGTTTATAACTCCATCCTTTTCTGCTTTCCTATCATCTTTCCACTTCTATTTCAGTCACCAGGGTGAAATAGCTAAAATAGCCAATAATTAATGTTCAAAGAAATTTAAAAAAACATACCTGATATGTGTGATAATCTCTATACACGAGATGGACTTTGGTAGTGAGTGTTTTCTATCATAATATCAGTATCCTAAATATACATTTTGTGATTTATTTTCCTTGTCTGGCTGCCTTTCATGCTCCCAGATAGATTTTTTTTTCTTGTAAGTGGAGGAAAATACATAGTATAATTAATTTAGCTGAAAATCTTTCACAGGATGGCTTTTGATAAGAACACGGAGGGATCTATTTCAACTTAGTCCCGTTTTGTACAGTTTTCAGAGTGTCTTGAGTGGTTCTGTGATCCGACAGGAGAACATGGATTATTAATAACTAGATTTTATAGCAACTTTGTTCTTTGTTTGGTCAAGCGTAGCTCACTCCAGAATGCATCTGAATTTCTGATCATCCTTGAATTTTTGTGTTTTCGTCCCAGAACTTCATATTCCTTGGATGAAACTGGAAACATCCACAACCTCAAAGTCTCCCCAGACTAAAATGGGTCCTTTGGGACAAGGCAGGTTTAGGTAGCCAGTACCTTCAAAGCTGACCTAGAGTTCAGAGATGGGAAAAGATGTTCAACATGTTGTTTACATAATAACATTAATTTGCTGTGGTATAACATTTTTTTTTTTTAAGTGCTATCCTTGCAGCAAGGTAGCTTTAGTGTCACTAAAAAATTTAAAAATAGAAACCAGAAGAAGTAATTTTTGATCCTAGTTTTGCTACTTCACTAGTATTGCAGCTTCGGGCAAGTCACTTGCTTCAGTTCTCAGAACTGTAAAGTAGGGATAGGACTGACTCTGCAAGCTCCTGAAAGGCTCAAGGTAGAGTCAGTAAAGGAAAGCGTTTTTCAGGTGTTACAATGTGAAGTCTTGTTATTAATCATCCACATATAAAAATTCAATAGTTTTTGACACAGTGAACTTGATTACTCAGCATAAAGACAAAAAGAGCTCAAAGACCATGGAATATTTATAGACTCGTTATAGTGATAAGGAAGTTGAAGATGCCCTAGTTGAGTCACGTGATCAAGATCATCAAAAGCACAAAAAGCCAGAACTCTCAGCTTGGAGCAGGAAGAATTCTGCTTCATAAACGGAGCCTTAACCAAGACACAGGTGGCTCCCATTTGTAACATTCTTAAGAAAAGGATCTCCATTACCCTCCCTGGACACTGATTTTATCTGCACTGGTGTTTTTTTCTTTACCAGGAACAGAAACTCTCCTCATGTCACACAGATACTAAGTAGCCAAGCCAGGGATGTGAACTCAAATCTGCCTGGCTCCAGAGGCTGAGCTCTTAACCACTGTGGTACTTAGTTAATCACACACATGCTCAGCCTCCCAAGAGAAAAGGCAGGCGAGGGGGTGGCAAGCCTTGCCAGAAGGAAATGTGCTGAGACTTGTTAGATTTTATGCCTGGAAAGCCAGAGTCAGTGGCTGCCTGGCTCAAAATTGTACATTTTGATACATGGAAACTGACAAGCAATTAAGTTTACCAAGCTCAAGACTTATAAAAGGAGAGACGTAGTTCCCAGTTACAGTTATAATTTAATGGACAATATTAAAATGCTGAACACCAAGAGTTTGTTAATTGTCTTATGTCAAATAGATACATATTTGAATTGATTTTTCCTCCTTAGCCTTTTTTTTTAAAGAGAGGAAATATCCATTATTTGAATGGTGTTTAAATTTTAAATCACGAGGGTATTTTTAACGGCACTGATACTTTAATGACATAAAAAGGCTTATCCTCTTCCAATGAGTAAGAAATTTACTGCCAACCACTAACAGATTACATAATCTAGTAATAGAAATTCACTTTGACAAAAGGACATCTTAAAGAGGGAAGGAGGGCTTCCCTGCTGGCGCAGTGGTTGAGAGCCCGCCTGCCGATGCAGGGGACACGGGTTTGTGGCCCGGTCTGGGAAGATCCCACATGCCGCGGAGTGGCTGGGCCCGTGAGCCATGGCCGCTTAGCCTGCACGTCCGGAGCCTGTGCTCTGCAACGGGAGAGGCCACAACAGTGAGAGGCCCGCGTACCGCAAAAAAAAAAAAAAAAAAAGAGGGAAGGAGAAAGTGGGTTTTAGGCAACTTGGTGCTGACACATCTGAATCTGCAGCTTAGAACTTGGATGGGCACTGAAAACTTGGCCCTCCTGCATGCCCATTGTACTAAATATTTTACACATCTGCATGCCTGTGCACGTTTCTCCAGGCCTTACCTTTATCCTGGAAAGTATGCATGTTAATAAGAGAGTCTTTGCCTAGAAATGTATATGATGATATAGAAATATAGTGCCATTTATAAGAGACATAGCATATTAAACTCAGGCATTTCTTCTTTTGATAAGTAGGACTGAAAATACATTTAACTTTATCCTTTGGGAGAGAAGTAGAGACTCCTACAGGTTATTGACCAGTTTCCTTTAACTTTCATTTGGTTGAGTGCCACAAAAATATTACTGATGATCCCAGTGGTCTGTGAGCCCCTCCAGGGCAGAGGCAATATCTTTGCCATCTTTTGTTTCCCTAGCACAATGCTTCGTATTGCAGACATTCAATAAATATTCCCTTTATTGAAATAAAATTTAATTCATAAATATATAATCTACTTGAAAAGTCTGTTATGAAAAAAAGTTCAATGATTGTCCAAGTTTCAAAGTATAAAATCTGATGAGTTTAAAGCTCATTGAAATTGACCAGAAAGCACTATTTCTGTACTTTTAATCTCTAGAATGTTTGATTATAAAAATAAAAGGTATAACTTGATAATACAATTATAAATCCAAACATAGAGCCATGAAAAGTGTAATTTATATTTTTACTTTATAGACAGTAGTGATTTTGAAACTAACTCCATCAGGTTACCTTGTGGAAAATAAGTCTTCTCTCCCTACTAGAACAAACTCAACTTTTATCTGTTCTGTTTACAATGGTCTACTGGTCCCTCTGAATTGAAAAGTCTTTCTGCGACTTGAGGTCCCACTCACCTCTTACAAGTACCCTAGGAGTGGAATCCTTAAGGATTCCCTTACTCCGTAATTCATTCCACATATATATGCGGAGAGCTTCCTGTATTCTGCGCTGTCCTTGCAGGACACAAAGGATAAAATGTGGCCCCTTAAGCACTCCAACTCTTTGCTTGTGTAAATGAGTAACTGAAACAAAGTGACATGGGGCCTGGTCCCACCTGGCAGAATCTAAAGGGGGCTAAGAAAGGGAAGGGCTAATTCTCCATGTGCAGTCCAGAAAGTCTTCCAGAGGATATAACACTTAAGCACATGAATTAAAAATGATTTGATGGAGTGGGCAAGGGAGATTTCCGAATAGAGAGAAATTGAGCAGCATCTTGGAAACTTGGACAATTTTGCAATAGGTCATCACAAGGAGAGGGAAGGACGGATGTCGGCGGGGGGGATAGTTTTCCACTATCACGTACAAAGATTTATAGCAACTTTGATTACATTAACTTTGCTAATGAACTATGTAACCAGCAGACTACAGGGGGGATAGTTTAGTGTCTTCCGTATGAGAACATCAAGCCTAGCCTATTAGGGATTCTGAAAGTTGTCAAATATAATTATATCTAAGGTAGGCTAAGTAATGCTGGACAACAAATCACTGCAATATTTTAGAAGCTTACCCCAACACAAGTTTATTTCTTGCTTTATGCAGATTCTGTTGTAGGTTCTGGGCTCTCCAGGACAGCTGTGCTCAGGATTGTACAGCATGCCAGGATCCTTCAGTCCTGTGCCACCTCCATCTTAATATAAACTTCCATGATTGCAGCAGCAAGGGAAGAGAGCATAGAAAATCCAGCACTGGCCCTTAAGTGATTCTACCAGGAAATGAAACATTTCATGTCTGCTCACATTTACTTACTAAAGCAAATTTACATCATGATACCTAATTTCAGTGGGGTGGAGAGTATAATCCTCCCCTACACCTAAAACCAGAAAGAGGACAGAAAAAAATGGGTAAACACTCCAAAAGCCTTCAGCAGTTATGAAATGTTATGCTAGGGTTTTATGGTCAGATTAGACTAATGGAGTTAATAAAATTACTAGCATGCCATAAATTAAGGCTGAAACTAAAGTTTAATTTTCATCTGGTGATTGAAAGCTACAGACTTTAAGTAGTTTCACTATTACTCAATGTTTACATTATTGTCTGTGTGAGCAACTGTAAAAGCTAGTCATTCAGAGGCATAACTGATTCATGAAATTGTTTAAACTGTGTTTAGACTAAAATCCAGATGGATTTAAATGAACTGATTTGATTAATATTAAGTAAAATATTAAAAAGCAACTTTTTCATATATGGTTCTGATATTGTAATCCAAATAAGCTACTTGTTTTTTCTTTTCATATGTAGAGATACACTGAAAGGCATATATTATGCACAGGAAGGAATAAATACTGATGTCTGTCCATAAGAGACAAACGGCATATTACTAAGTATTTAGTATGTTACTTCGTTTCAGCAATCTTTTTGGTTGTTACAATGGATATATACCTTAAAGAGCATTTAGTCAAGCATTGGTCCTAAGTAACAATTTAATTTTTACCACCTACCAAATATTATTCTATCAACTGGTTGAAGGGGCTAACACAGATGTGTTACATGATGCTAATACCACAGTAGAGCCTCTTTTAGGACGCTCTTTCACTTAACCTCTCTACTACAGTTTATTGAAATATTTTAATTTTTAAACCGTAAAGTTAATTTCTTAATTAATTTCACGTTATTTTTTCTGAACGCAAGCTTTTAGACCCGTCAAAAATGGCTTGCACCTTACAACAATTGGCACGTATAATAACATAAAGGTATGCAAATATACCTGTTTGTCAGGTGTAAAGAATCACGTAAAGAGCATGCACGTGGGAACTAAAATGTATAAACAAGTACACGGTTGTCTAAGGGATTCCTTTCTTCCCGTAAAACTTTCAAGAGGTGTATAAAACCTATCATTCGATTCCTAGTTTACAGATTGTCATCAGACATAATATTGTCCGGTCACAGCTGTTACAGGCTTAAAACAAAGAAAGAAAGACAGACATATACGTCTGAAGACAGGGCAACCTTAAACCTGCCACCAATTAGAAAGATCACAGTGTCACAGGTGTGCTTTTAGCAGAATAGCAACCTTAGAGGTCAGGTTGGGGGAGGGGAAGCACCCTGGACGGGGAAAGTCAGACTGCAGGGAGGGCAAGCTGCAGGCCCTGTTCCGCCAGTTTCTCCCGGCACTTCCGCGGAGCCCGGGTCCTCCTCTCCGCTCCTCGCAGGGCAGGTACCCTCCCTTCCTCCCCACCTGTACGGCTGGGGAGCGCCGGGCTTCCCGAAGCGACGCCCTAGCGGTGGGAATGGGAACACGCTGCGCGGGAGCCTCCTTTCCGTTCGGCTTCCCCAGCTAGACCCCAAAGCCCCGAAGCCCCGGGGGAAGGAAATTACCACTCGCCCACCCCCGCCCCGTTTCTCTCTCCGGCTCGCTGCCTGTCTCGCTCCGATGCCGCCGAGCCCCGTCGCCACTTCTGGGTGGAGGTCCGGCGGAGACAGCTGCGAGCTCCCGGGCTCCGGGGAGGGAAATGGGGCAGGGTGAGTCAGCCGGCCCGGGGAGAGGCTCCATCGCGCCCGGCACCCGCCCGCGGGGTAGGGTAGGCGCTGGGCTGAGCTCGCGGAGAGGCTGCCGCTTTCCCCTTCCTCCCAGTCCCGGCTTGAGAGCCGAATGCGAGCGCGCGGGCCGGGGGAGGGAAGAGTGGGAGAGGAAGCCGCGGGAGAGAACAGGCAGCCACTGTTTCCTTTTGAAAAGAAAGTAGGAGCCCTGGGTGGGAAAAGAGAAAGGAGCCCTCCCAACTTTTCTTTGCGAAAAGTTTTCCCAGGGCGTTTTGTTTGAGAAGCTCGGGATCGCGCTGCCGCCTTGGCGGCTGTGCCTGTGCGCCTCGCCCCTCGCCCCGCTCCTCCTCCTTCCAGCCTGGGTAGCTCCGCTCCCTCCCCAAGAGGCGCCAAATGGCTACCCAGTAACCCCACGGGGCGGGGGCTGCAGCGCCGCCTCCAGCCGCCGCGGCTGCCGGCAGCCGGTAGACCCTCCGGCGGCGCTGCCCGCGGGCTGGGAGCCGGGCCCGCAGGTGGAAGAGCACCCGGAAGGCGGGCGGGTTGGTCCAGGGCTAGGGACGGCTCGGGCGGGCTCTTGACGCGCGGCCAGCCCCGTTCAGGCCTCGGGAAAGCGTGCGTCCCGCCCTGACCCGCCGGCCTCTCCCACTCCAGCAGTGACGCGCCGCCTAGGAGCCGGAGCCCGCGCAGCGCCCCGCAGGGCGATGGACGGCCGAGACCAGCGCGCGCAGGACGTCCCGGCGGCGCTCCCGCCGGCGACCCCCGCAGGGTAAGCCTCGAGCGCCACTCCACCGACGCTCACTGGGGAGGGCGAGGGCGAGGGCAGCCGGGCCTCCACCCGGTCACCTGGCTGGCAGGTCGCCACCCCGCCGGCGGCCAGATTCACCCGCTGCAGAACACGCGGACGACGAGGCTGCTTCCTCCCGGCCTCCTAGGAGGCCGCCCGGGATGGGGGCTCGGGTAGTTTTTGATTGCTTTCCTACCGGGGCTGCTCTGAGTTGCTCAAGGGCAGCTGAATGCCAGGAATTGGGTAAGGAGTCCGGGAGCAAAAATGGTAACAAAGGGCCCCTTGTTGGGGCTCTGGGCGAGCGGCGGGACGATACCTGTTAGTGAGCTCCTGGGAAAGGGAAAACAGTTTTCTTGGCCGGTGGATGAGGCCCAGCAGGTGGAGTGTCAAGGTGAATGTAAGGAAGGGGCTTTCTGCGAGAGGGTGGAGGGCGACAGGAACGTGTGCCAGCTGTCAGCCCGCATGACAGTTCCGGGACACGGCCGGGTGCGCGCCTCTGATTGTCTGTGGCCAATTGCTAGTGCCAAAGCCTAGTGCAGAGTCAGACCGCCAACACACGATTACTTTCTTCGTATCCTCACATGTTTAGGTGAGATTGGAGTGGAAGGGGCTGTCACATGGTGAGTTAATATTAAATGGAGCACGTCTTCCTGCCAGATATGCTAATAATCACCTTGCTAAGCGTTTGGGTAAATAGTAATGAGAACAGGTAGTTCTGCAAGAGATGGGAAGAACCTGAAAATAACCTTCGTCTTGGTAAACAGTGAAGGCTTAACAGGGGCGCTAGTTGAGCTCCTGAAGTGGGAAAACCCTTTGGTGAAGTGTAACTTTTTCCTACAAGTGTTCCCCCAACTCAGTTTCTTTTCTGATAGTTAATCCAAGCACAGAAATGCACTCAAGAGAATATGAACATTTCAGAAAAGAAACGTTAAGGAAAAACCGACTTTGTAACTAATGAATGAGATTTGTACAATCTTCCTGATTTGAGAGTAGAGAAGTCATTTTCCCCTGGAACATGACACACGTTTCCTTAGAAGCAAGTCACAGCATGTTTATTCATCAGAGACCATGCGAACATTGGCAGATGTCTAGAGGAAACATGGAAAAGTCTCAAAGCAACATGACTAATATAAAAGATATTTAGTATAATGCTTACGTAGAGGAAACACGTAGTGTATGAATTAATTCTTTCATTTTGTTCCAGTTAGTTATCTTCTCCCCTCTGCAAATAGCCATATTTCTGTTGACTTCCGTTTCTATTCTTTCCCCAGTTTTTTCATTACTTAGATATTATCATATATTCTTTCATATATTATCACATTAGGATGTATGAGGAAAGAAATACATTGGCAGGAAGATATTAATTATAAAAGCATGGACCTCTAAATGGAGCTGCAGGAATACTGAAATGTACTCAGGTACCCCCAAATAAGATAGTATTAGACTGGTGGATTTAAAAATGGATTAGATTAGGTACTATTTGAAAAGAAAAGAAAAAGAACCCAGCATATGCACATACACAAAATACACGAATACACTTGAGTGTTTAGAAATCATATAATACTTGTGAGTAAAATAGGTGAGAACAGATGGCTCTGACATGAAGGAAACGGAAAGAGCTTTCTAGTGATAAGCACAACTATAGTAAGACGCTTTGGATTTTACTTTTGAGGATTTAAAGGTTAAACCGAAATTCTTTGCTTCAAAAGAATGTACAAAACTGCTTTATCTAATTTCTCAAATATGAGGAAAATACTTTTTAGAAATTTGCTCTTCCCTCTCCAAATTTAAGGAGAGACGTGGAAAAATGCTTCAACATCTTATCTGAAATAACCCCCCCGTATCATTTTACTTTGCATTATTCAGAGACGTTAACAATATCTGAAAGGTATAAACATAAAAAATTACTTCTCTACTTTGTCTTCTTTCACTTGTCTGTCTTGTCCCTTTGGCATATCCCAAGTGCCTATTATATTTGTTGAATATTCATTATTCAACATTACTGTTGTTCTTTTTCTCAAAACCCCAGAACATTAAAAAGGTTTTAATTGTGGGAAACAAGAATTATCCTAGATATAAGGTTTTGGGAGGTGGCAGGGAGCAGTCCCAATCAATATGTTATAATAAAATGTTAGGTTTGGAAAGTAAATTCTTTACTATAAAACTAATTAAATCATGACTCATTAATAGCCTATGAGGCCTACTTTAGACCTTATCCTTGGATATTACTGCTCTAAAGAACCCGTCTGTATGTAATTTTCCAAGTTTTACATCCTTGTCACATGTCATTTTAAAGAAATTTAGTGCAACTCCTTATTTTACAAATGAGAATCTGAAGCACAGACACAGTGATTTTTACAGAAGGCCCAGAGCAAATTAGTGGCAAAACCTGAAGGAAAACCCAGGATGTTAGTTGCCGAGTTCATTGCACTAATTGCTTTTAATCTTTTCCAGACCACAATATGATAAATTTCAGCTGAGTACATTATCTTTAGAACTACTAGTGCTGGTGTTTTTACTTGCCAAAACACACGCACACATATATTTTTTTAATGGTAGAATTTTTTTTTTTTTGGCCGCGTTGGGTCTTCGTTGCTTCGCGCAGGCTTTCTCTAGTTGCGGCGAAATGGGGCTCCTGTTCATTGAGGTGCACGGGCTTCTCATTGCGGTGGCTTCTCGTTGCAGAGCATGGGATCTAGGGCGTGCGGGCTTCAGTAGTTGTGGCACATGGGCTTAGTTGCTCCGGGGCATGTGGGGTCTTCCCGACCAGGGATCAAACGTGTCCCCTGCATTGGCAGGTGGATTCTTAACCACTGAGCCATCAGGGAAGTCCCGAGATGTATATTTTTAACTCTTTGAAATTTTAATGTCAAAAGTGTAGTTGACCTTGCTTTGAGGCACCTTAGTGTTTTGATTCTGAAACAAATTATCAGGCATGGTTCAGGTATAAAAGCCTATTTCTTTATAATTTTGCAGAATTGTAACTATGGAGTTAATTGAAGGCATAGTAAAAATTAAGAAATGATTTAGCAGCTGCTTTCTTAAGCTTTTATTTGGATACATTATTGGTTCTAAAGTTGTACTGATTGTATAAACTGAGTTCTTGTTAGCTAACATTTACTGGCTACTTAGAAGTTGAATGCCTTAGCTGAGGTTTTAACATAATCACCTGAGTATCTTTTAAAACAAATACCAATGCTCTCACACTCCTACCTATTCTAATTTTAATTGGCCTGGTAGGGGACAAGGGCATGGAGAATTTTAAAATGCTGCTAGGGGATTCTCATATGCAGCCAGATCTGAGAACCATTGATTAAGTCGGTATCACCAGCTGAGAAGGAGATGAAGCCAAAAATGGAATGGAGGCTGCTATTTAACATTTTTAGGAAACTCAAGACTAACTTTCAGCTTTATTTTGCCTTTTGAAAGATTCCATTTAGGTGCTCTACGGTACTGTTTAAAAAAATTTTTTTTTTTTTTTACTCCTTTTTGAGGAAGTATGTTAACTCCATTTTATGATTTTGGAACTGAGGCTCAGAGAGCTTAATTAACACACTCAAGGCCATACAACACTAAGGGATGCAAGAATAATAGAAACAAGGTCTGATACCCAAACCTGTGCTCTTCATCACTAGGCCTGTTACCCAGGATGTTTGCTACCATGGATTATACTGAATGGATTATTTAAAGAGGCTTTATAGATGCATTGTCTTGATTCTTCTTAAAATTATATTTATAGTGTATTAAAAAAAACTCCTACAAAATCAAATGCATATAAAAAAACCCCAATGCCTAGCATTTAAAAGGAACTTAATTATTTCTTTAAAGTCATAATTAACATTTTCATGTGTTTAGGTTGATTTAATTTAACATAGTAAACTGACAGCCATTTTGTCAGATGACATTATGACATAGCTGTACTTATTTTTGCTCTTAGGCAGCTATTAAATTTATTATAGCTTAATTTCAAAAGTAGGATTTTTGACCAAATAAGAAAAATGAAATTGTTTATTAAGACAGTGCTAGATATTCTGTTCAAAGTCTAATGTCCTTTGAATGTGTTAGAGGATAATTTAATAACATTATCACCTAACCTTATTATTGAAGTGCCAATTGTATTTATATAATAATAAATGCCAAGCTTTATGTTACTGAGACAACTGCTCTTATGTAATTAATTAGTCAAAACTTGTGAGCCCTTATTTTATATAAAACACGTTTTTCTAGGCACTGGGAGATTGCCTAGAAATTCTGATCTTAAGAGCTTTATTTTAAAAAACTATCTGTAACTATGCAGGAAGAAAAAGGAGGGAAGGTGCTGTTAGTGTAGAAGTGGTACTTTGGTATTAACTTTAAAAGCATATTATGGATATGCTTAGGACTTAAAATGCAGTATCCTAGCTCATTGGTCGGCAAACTTAGGCTGAGCAAACTATGTCCAGAAGGTTGAAATGGACCCTCTACCTGTTTGTCTTTTATTCTTTTCTCCAATTTTTTAAATTGTGGTATAATTTACATAAAATTTAACATGCTAACCATTTTTAAGTGTATAGTTCAGTGGTATTAAGTACATTAACATTGTTGTGCAACTGTCATCACCATCCGTCTCCAGAACTCTTTTCATCTTGTGTAACTGAAACTCTGTACTCATTGAACACTAACTCCCCATTCTCCTTTCCCTCCAGCCCCGGGCATCCACTGTTCTACTTTTGATCTGTATGATTTTTGACCACTCTGGTTACCTCATATAAGTGGAATCAAACAGTGTTTGTCTTTTTGTGACTGGATTATTTCATTTATTATAATATCCACAAAGTTCATCCATGTTGTATCATATATCAGAATTTACTTCCTCTTTGAGGCTGAGTAGCATTCCACATTTTGCTTATCCATTTATCTGTTAATGGACACAGGTTGCTTCCTGTATTTGAGCTGTTGTGAATAATGCTGCTAGGAACATGGGTGTTCACATATCTCTTTGGGACCCTGCTTTCAATTCTTTTGAAGTAGAATTGCTGGATCATATGGTCATCCTATTTTTAATTTTTTTGAGGACTGCCATACTGTTTTCCATAGCAGCTGTACCATTTTACATTCCCCAAAACAGTGCACAAGGCTTCTGGTTTCTCCACATCTGTGCCAACACTTGTTATTTTATTTTTTTTGACCGCAGCCATCCTAATATGTGTGAGGTGGTATCTCATTGTAGTTTTGATTTGCATTTCCCTAATGATTAGTGATGTTGAGCATCAGATCATGTGCTTATTGGCCATTTATATATCTTCTTTTGAGAAATGTCCATTCAAGTCCTTTCCCTATGTTTCAATTGGGTTTGCTTTTTTTGGTTGTTGAGTTTTAGGAATTTTCTTCATATTCTGGATATTAACCCCTTATCCTCTACCTGTCTTTGTAAAGGGTTTTATTGGCACACAGCCATACCCACTCATTTGCATATTGTTTATGGCTGCTTTCATATTATAGTTGAGTAGTCCAGGCAGAGATATTATGGCCTGTAAGCTAAAAATATTTGCCCTCTGTCCATATACAAGTTTGCTGATCCCATGGGACAACTTAGGAAATTCGTAAATGAAGTAGTGATTATTTAACTCAAAATCTATTTACTGCAGGGGGTGGGGCATATAAGTATTGAACTTCAATATAAATTAGAACAAAATGATATTTTGTTTGCATAAAGCAAGATATTTCTTATAGCAAGAGATTTTGCAGAATGCTGATTAGTGGTCGTTTTTTATTCCCCAGGTGAAGACTTAGGCTTGGCTTGTTGGCAAGCCGTGTAGAATTTTAACATTGATTTGATATCAGAATATATTTTATTTATTTATTTATTTATTTTTTACGGTACGCGGACCTCTCACTGTTGTGGCCTCTCCCGTTGCGGAGCACAGGCTCCAGATGCGCAGGCTCAGAGGCCATGGCTCACGGGCCCAGCCGCTCCGCGGCATGTGGGATCTTCCCAGACCAGGGCACGAACCCGTGTCCCCTGCATCGGCAGGCGGACTCTCAACCACTGTGCCACCAGGGAACCCCCCAGAATATATTTTAAAGAGAAGTTCTAAGCTTGTGCTGGAGACACTTTCATGAAAAATGACTGAGGTCATTTTTGGTCATTTGGTCATTATATGATTAAGGTGTTTAGAACTAAATGTGCCTAGGAGAAGCTGGACCAAAGGTAGAAGGAATTTCTATCTAGTTTTTTTCAGCCTATACCTATTTGATGAGTTAAGCAAACTGTCTTTATAATTTTCAGCAAGAGTTTTTGTTGTTGCTCTTAAAGATATTTCATATCCTTAAGCTTTTAGTGCTCTAACATTAGGGTGACAGTTATTAGAAGACCTTTTTTTTTATGACTTTGCTAAATTTTTTTCCCATCTGTTACAGTAAAAACAAACTAAAAGTATGGGAGAAAGAAGTTTCCCATGACTATTTATAAAGGGCCAAATGTCTTCAGTTTTGCATACAAACTTCATATCTGAGGAATGAATCCCTTAGAAAAGACTCTCAAAGACTGACTAGTCTTTAGAAAAATGCTAGAGTGAGCTTGTTTTTGTCCCCCGTATACTTTAAGTTCACATTGCTGTTTATAAATTTAAGTAAGTTAAAACTATTTATTGACTTTGTACATTAAAAAAACCTGCGTAGTTGAATTGTGGAGTAGTTTGACAAAGAAAGTGCTTTAATTGAGATGGTCATCTCATTACGACAGCAAAGAATGCAATGGCAAGAGAAGTAGTTTAAGCTCAACACATAGAAAGCTTATTTGTAACTTTTACCATATTTTAAATAGTTATACATCTTTACAAAGTTCATAATTTCCAAGTTTCATAGGGAATAAATGAAGATATTTGGGTTTCCTGTATGTGTGGTGCCCTGTATTGGGCAATATCCTGATTATATCTGTGCCTTTTCATGCTGTATAGCTCAGCTCAGGCTTACAGTTCAGAGGCAGGCCTTCAGGAATTTGGTGGGAAGCACAGTACACTACAGAACTGAGTTGTTTTCTTAACCTCTACTCTCTAGGAAAAAAATGTAGCCCCATCAGAACTTTCAGGTTTGTGGTTGTGAGGTAGTGAGGATGGAGGTGCTAGGTGAGCAGGAAGAAGAATGACCTCTGGGGCTTCCCTGGTGGCGCAGTGGTTGAGAATCTGTCTGCTAATGCAGGGGACACGGGTTTGAGCCCTGGTCTGGGAGGATCCCACATGCCGCAGAGCAACTAGGCCCGTGAGCCACAACTACTGAGCCTGCGCGTCTGGAGCCTGTGCTCCGCAACAAGAGAGGCCGCCATAGTGAGAGGCCCGCGCACCGTGATGAACAGTGGCCTCCACTTGCCACAACTAGAGAAAGCCCTCGCACAGAAACGAAGACACAACACAGCAAAAATAAATAAATTAATTAATAAACTCCTACCCCCAACATCTTCTTTTAAAAAAAAAAAAAGAATGACCTCTGAATGCCTCATTTTCATTTCCTTTAGGTACTCTTGTTCCCTTCATATTGAATGCCCTCCTCCATTGAAAGCAGAACTTTAGAGATAATATAAATAATCACTTTATAAAAGAGAGTATGGGTTAATAGGACAGAGGTTTTCCTTTGTAATTGCCTCAGGCTTGTAGAAAATTACTTTGGATGGAATTAAAAGAGTGAAAATGCCATCCATATTTGGTGGGATTTGATTTTGCAAAATAACCAAAGTGGTTCAAAGGCAAGCCTCTGAAGTGGGGTTGAAAAAGAACCTGAGATACAATAGTTTGGGTCCAAAATGTGGTTGTGCTTTTAAAATAATGATTCTGATTTTCTTGTGTGGGCTGTAGCTTGATTTTAAATAGGGTTGAATGCCAAAGGAATCAGAATATGTTTTTTAAATGATAATATATTGGAAAAAGTGCATTGTTTCTCATTGTAATTAATTTGAGAGATTAAAACTACTTTGTGTGCATGTTTTTTTTTTGTTTTTGTTTTTTGCGGTACGCGGGCCTCTCAGTGTTGTGGCCTCTCCCGCTGTGGAGCACAGGCTGCGGACCACAGGCTCCGGACGCGCAGGCTCAGCAGCAATGGCTCATGGGCCCAGCCGCTCCGCGGCATGTAGGATCTTCCTGGACTGGGGCACGAACCCGTGTCCCTTGCATCGGCAGGCGGACTCTCAACCACTGCGCCACCAGGGAAGCCCAACATGTTATTGTATTTTTAAAAATTAAATACACCATTTCACTTTTTAATTTTTTTATTATTATTTCTTTTTTTGGCTGTGTTGGGTGTTTGTTGCTGCACGCAGCTTTCTCTAGTTGCGGCGAGCGGGGGCCACTCTTCGCTGCGGTGCGCGGGCTTCTCATTGCGGTGGCTTCTCTTGTTGCAGAGCTCGGGCTCTAGGCACGTGGTCTTCAGTAGTTGTGGCTCACAGGCTCTAGAGCGCAGGCTCAGCAGTTGCGGTGCACGGGCTTAGTTGCCCCGCGGCATGTGGGATCTTCCCCCACCAGGGCTCGAACCCGTGTCTCCTGCATTGGCAGGCGGATTCTTAACCGCTGTGCCACCAGGGAAGCCCCCATTTCACTTTTGAGCCTACCATTGCAGCATCTGTTCTTACACCAATATATATTTGTAAGGAAATAGAGTTAAGATGCTCAAATCTAGGTGGGCCATTTATCACCAGTCCTTGAGGACTTTCGTCTCTCTAACCTGCACACCTGCTATTACATGCACATTCACACATGCTGTTGTCCCTGGAAAAACGGAAGTGAAGAGTATTAGATAAACCCAAGGGGAATAGCCAGTTTTAACAGCTGCTACAGTCATGTATCCGTTCAGTTGTGCTGGAAGGACAGGAAATTGAGTTGCTAAATCTGAAAGTGGCTGCCACCTTGCCATTCCCATGTCTGATGGATGTGCTGTAGTTTCTAGACCAATTGAGTCCACAGTCAAGATAATTATAAGAGCCATTGAATTGATTTATCTTCTTTGTGCTAAAGTGGATGCATGTTATACACAAAGTAGAAGTGGCAGAGAGAGGAGCAACCCTTTCTTTGTCTCTTCTTTTTATGCCTGATAGTCAGGTATCCCTGCTCTAGGAGAATTAGGAAAGAGACAGGGCCCCTGTCTTACAGGACAGCATCTGTGTTTCGTGGTCTGAGGCAGTTTCATTATTCTCAGGTGTTCATGATTCGGTTAGTCATTGGCGGCAAAACTACTGAGGGAAGTGTCCTACCAGGTTATGAGAGTGATTTCTTCCTATCTTTTGTTTCTACATAAGGTGCCCATTCCCAGAGAGCAATTAGATGCTTCAATTTAAAGCAAAAATTGTTTTTGCTCTGCTTCAGGAGAGCAAAGCTGAAAGTGGCAAAGAATGTTGGCATGTGGAAAGAAACTAATTTTTACACTTTGGGTTGTGATCCTAGGCTACCAGTCTTCTTTCTTCAGTTTTTCTTCCTCTAAAAGAGGATAAGTTTAACTGTGTTAGTTTATTACCTATGAACTTCCCCCCACCTAGGAAAGTTAGGTGTGACTTCGTTTCAATAAAAAATATTTAACACTAGTGATCTGAAAGGGGAAATAATACTGATTTTTCCCTTACATTTAAATAAGACAAATTTTGTATCTAGAACCTATTCCAACCTGTAATTTACTCTAGTTTACCATATATTATTTTTGAAATACAGTCTGGTCTGAAAGGAGTAATGTCTAAGAGTAGTTCATATCATCTGTTCATCTGTTTGTGATCCTGTATGTATGTAGAAATACATAGGAAATTCACTCTTAGATGATGCTAAGAAAATGTAGTCCCGAAATTTGTGGTGGTAACTTTGTGAAGCCTAGGAATGTGTTTCCAACTAATTTAGTGCTTATAAGTGGTATAGCCCAGAATGTACACACTTACAGGCATTTTTAGAGTTTCCTAATCAAATTCAGCATTTCATATGTATATATACATATATATATACATATATATATATATATATTTGGTGTGCAACACTCTGGGACTTTTATTTTTGTGTGACTCATAGTTACTAAGTTAACTCATAATTCAGTCACTAAGCAGATTATGCAAGCTCGATTTAGTGGCAGTTCTAAAAGTTACCTGAAGGTGTTGAATGAATTTTGCTATCATTTTCGTATTCTTCCAGGTATTAAGCACATCAAAAGTTGAAGTTGGCAGTACTGGATATTTGAATATCATGGATTTGGGGTATTCCCAGTTTCCTTGTATCACTGTAAAACCTAGGCAAGGTAGCGACCAAGTTTCTGGAACTCCACAGATAATTGTAATGGTTTGAACACAAAAATATACCAAGTACCATTGGTTTTAAAGGAGCAGCCTTGGAGCACTCAGAAGTGATGGGCTATGGCTGAAGGCCCACACAGTGTAGGAGGCAGGGAGTAGTACAGTGGTAGCTATTTAATTTCATTGTCGACATGTTTACCCCTTACCGTTCTTCACAGGGGATATCATAAGATTTCCGGTCAAGAAACAATTTTTTTTTAATAAACAATTTTTTAAAATTCTGGCACTTAGCCATTTTGTTTTACTAGTTAAAGGTTATCTAGAATGCCATGCTCTCAAACCTAGTCAAAGCCCCTGTTTTTGGTGATCATTGTTCATTCCGGCACGTGATTTGTGTGACTGGTGAGGGCCTGTCTCAGGGCCTGAGCGTTGCACACATTATCTCTGTGACCCTGGGAGCATTTCCTCAGAATGATACTCACCAATGCAGCCCTGTGTCAGACATTCTTGTGGAAGTGGAAGGAGAGCATGTGAGAAAAGGAGGGGAGCCTTTAGGAGTTGAGAATGGAGGTTTTTTTCTTCCTTGAATCCTAGAGAACCAACCAGCTTAAAATGAACACTGCTAACGAGACAGTTTTCATTGCCATATGCATTTAAAGTTCTAAAATTGGCTATGTCAATGCAGAAAAAATGTTCAAAGTGTTTATTTTTAAAATAAAATGGGAAAATTTGGGAGAAATGGTAATATCTTGTATGCAATTTGGATTTTTTAATTTTATATTTAAATACATTAAGTGTATCTCAGTTGTGTATATAATACTCATTACTCCCTTTCCTTGAGCCCTTTGTGATCTGCTTATGTTTTTACACTATTGTTTTATGGAAAAAAATGAAATTTCATGGGTGTGAAGGGGAGAATTTTCCTGGCATTTTTCCTTCTTTGGTTAGCCAAGTAGATGCATGCTGAGTTAAATGGAAATGTAGAGATAATTACAATTTTATTATTTGGGGATGTAGGTGAAGAAAGGAACAGGAAAACAGGCAAAATATATTCAATGATGGAAAAATGAAAAGCAGAACGAACAGTCTCTGATTGCAGAAGAAGAGGCAGTGGTGCAAAATTGCTGGACTGTGCTGGCACTAAACTAGCAGTTTGAGGTTTGAAGTCTTTATCTCTTATGTTCAGTTGGTAACTCTGGTACCATTAGTTTGTGAAGCACTTCTGTGATCTTAGGTTATTAGAAAGCATTTTGTGCCCCAAACTGTATAATAACCTCTTCAAAAGTACCACGTATGTTTTTTGAGGGGAGAGATTCCATCCAAAGTGAATTGATAGTTATGCCAATGACAATTATTCTCTTTATAGGTCACATCATTTTATTCATTATTTTTCTAATAGGCAATATATTCAAATGGCACAGAATTCAAAAGAGAAAAATGACAAAATAGTGAGAGATCTCCCCCCTATACCCCTTGCTTTCTATTCGCCAGGTTTTCTCCCCAGAGGCAATCAAATGTTACGGTCCTTACAAATCCTTATAGGATACCCTGTACCAGTGCTGTCTAATGGAAATATAATGTGAGCCACAAATGTAATTTTAAATTTTCTAGGAGCTAGATTTAAAAATTCAATTTAAGGGCTTCCCTGATGGCGCAGTGGTTGAGAGTCCGCCTGCCGACGCAGGGGACACGGGTTCGTGCCCAGGTCCGGGAAGATCCCACATGCGGCGGAGCGGCTGGGCCCGTGAGCCATGGCCGCTGAGCCTGCGCGTCCGGAGCCTGTGCTCCGCAACGGGAGAGGCCACAACAGTGAGAAGCCCGCGTACCGCAAAAAAAAAAAAAAAAGAAAAAAAATTCAATTTATATGATATATGATGCAGTGGTTAACATGCTTATAATTCTACAAAACAATGAAGTTGTCTTTACCAGCAAAAATATTTTCCACTGTCAGATTTGAAATTTAAATAAATTGTGTAAAATTTAAATTTTATTTTCTGAGTCACATCAGCCACATCTCCAGTGCTGAGAAGCCTCATGTGGCTGGTGGCTACTCCACTGGACAGAGTATCTCCTTACAGTCAGGAGCAAATGGGTGTGTGGATGCATATTGCTTCTTACTCTTTTATACACAGTTGGTGGTACTTTGTACCTTGTTTCTCCCTTAATAATATAACTTGGTTTTTATTCCATTTTACTACATAATGGGCTCTATTTTTCCCTCATAGCTGTGTATTACGTCTTTGTAGGGATGAACATAATTTATATAACCAGTCCCTTATTGATGGATACTTGGATTTATTTCTCCCTCTCCTTCCCCTTTGCTGTTATTAAGTGATCATTTTAGTATCCTTTTTCTTTTTTTTTATTGGAGTATAATTGCTTTACAGTGGTGTGTTAGTTTCTGCTTTATAACAAACTGAATCAGTTAGACATATACATATGTTCCCATATCTCTTCCCTCTTGCGTCTCCCTCCCTCCCACCCTCCCTATCCCACCCCTCTAGGTGGTCACAAACCACCTAGCTGATCTCCCTGTGCTATGCGGCTGCTTCCCACTAGCTATCTACCTTACGTTTGGTAGTGTATATATGTCCATGCCTCTCTCTCGCTTTGTCACAGCTTACCCTTCCCCCTCCCCATATCCTCAAGTCCATTCTCTAGTAGGTCTGTGTCTTTATTCCTGTCTTACCCCTAGGTTCTTCATGACATTTTTTTTTTTTAAATTCCGTATATATGTGTTAGCATACGGTATTTGTCTTTATCTTTCTGACTTACTTCACTCTGTATGACAGACTCTAGGTCTATCCACCTCATTACAAATAGCTCAATTTCGTTTCTTTTTATGGCTGAGTAATATTCCATTGTATATATGTGCCACATCTTCTTTATCCATTCAGCCGATGATGGACACTTAGGTTGTTTCCATCTCCGGGCTATTGTAAATAGAGCTGCAATGAACTTTTTGGTACATGACTCTTTTTGAATTATGGTTTTCTCAGGGTATATGCCCAGTAGTGGGATTGCTGGGTCATATGGTAGTTCTATTTGTAGTGTTTTAAGGAACCTCCATACTGTTCTTCATAGTGGCTGTACCAATTCACATTCCCACCAGCAGTGCAAGAGGGTTCGCTTTTCTCCACACCCTCACTAGCATTTATTGTTTTTAGATTTTTTGATGATGGCCATTCTGACTGGTGTGAGATGATATCTCATTGTAGTTTTGATTTGCATTTCTCTAATGATTAATGATGTTGAGCATTCTTTCATGTGTTTGTTGGCAGTCTGTATATCTTCTTTGGAGAAATGTCTGTTTATGTCTTCTGCCCATTTTTGGATTGGGTTGTTTGTTTTTTTGTTATTGAGCGGCATGAGCTGCTTGTAAAGTTTGGAGATTAATCCTTTGTCAGTTGCTTCATTTGCAAATATTTTCTCCCATTCTGAGGGTTGTCTTTTGGTCTTGTTTATGGTTTCCTTTGCTGTGCAAAAGCTTTGAAGTTTCATTAGGTCCCATTTGTTTATTTTTGTTTTTGTTTCCATTTCTCTAGGAGGTGGGTCAAAAAGGATCTTGCTGTGATTTATGTCATAGAGTGTTCTGCCTAGGTTTTCCTCTAAGAGTTTGATAGTTTCTGGCCTTACATTTAGGTCTTTAATCCATTTTGAGCTTATTTTTGTGTATGGTGTTAGGGAGTGATCTAATCTCATACTTTCACATGTACCTGTCCAATTTTCCCAGCACCACTTATTGAAGAGGCTGTCCTTTCTCCACTGTACATTCCTGTCTCCTTTATCAAAGAGAAGGTGACCATATGTGCGTGGGCATTTTAGTATCCTTTAAGCAGTGTACAATCTATTGTACTAATACTCATTCCCGATATGTTTGATCAAATTAACTAGATTGTGAAACCCTAAAAAGTGGAGATCATATTATTTTTTAAAAATTTTATAGGACTAAAAAAATTGGATACCATAAAGTACAGAAATCAAACAGCTCAATGAATTTGTATTAATACATATGTAAACATGTAATCACCAATCAGATCAAAATATGGAATACTTCTAGCAGCTTAGAGTCCTCCCTCTTGCTCTCTCTTCAGCAGTACTTCCCAAAGGTAATCACTATTGTGACCTCCATCACAATAGATTAGTTGTTCTTATACTTAAACTTCATATAAATGGAATCAAATCGTTCTTTTATGTCTAGTTTCCTTTGTTCAGCATTATACTTGTGAGATTCATCCATTTTTTAAAAGTTAACAGTAGTTCATTCTTTTTCACTGCTGTGTAATATTCCATTATATAAGTATATTTTTTATTATAATATTTATAGACATTCAGGCCTTTTACAGTTTTTAGCTCTTAGGATCAAAGCTGCTATGAACAATTTTGTACATGTGTTTTCATGGGCATAAAGATTCACTTCTGGTTGAGTAACTTGGAGTTAACCTCATCTCTCTCTCTCTCTCTCTCCCCCGCCCCCCCCACTTCTTAATTCCATGTGGTTCTTAGCACGCACTTGATGATCACTAAATGACTGAAGATAAATTATTAACTAATCATGTACTGCGACATTATTTCAATCTTACTGAAAATATTGGACAGTAGAGTTCCTTGCGGATGCTATTATTCTTATATGTGACATAAAACATAGCACTTTATCCATTTCCTTTTCCTCTTGGTTTGCCTCTTTTTTTCCTTTTTTTTAACCTTTTTAAAAAATTGAGGTATAGTTGATTTACAATATCATATGTTTCAGGTGTACAACTTAGTGATTCACAATTTTTAAAGGTTATACTCCATTTATAGTTATTATAAAATATTGGCTATATTCCCTGTGCTGTACAACATATCCTTATTTATTTTATGCTTAGTAGTTTGTACCTCTTAATCCCCTACCCCTATCTTGTCTCTCCCCCTCTTCCTTCTCCACACTGGTAACTACTAGTTTATTCTCTATATCTGTGAGTCTGTTTTTTTTTTGTTATATTCACTAGTTTTATTTTTTAGATTCCACATAAGTGATATCATACAGTATTTGTCTTTCTCCATATGACTTATTTCACTAAGCATAGTAGCTTCTAAGTCCATCCATGTTCTTGCAAATAGCAAAATTTCATTTTTTTAATGGCTAATATTCCATTGTGTGTGTGTGTGTGTGTATGTGTGTGTGTATGTGTATATATACATATAAATATACACCACATCTTTATCCATTCATCTGTTGATGGACACTTGGGTTGCTTCCATATCTTAGCAATTGTAAATAACGCTTCTATGAACATTGGGGTGCATATATCTTTTCAAATTAATGTTTTCATTTTCTTCTGTTACATACCCAGGAGTGGAAGTGCTGGATCATATGGTAGTTCTATTTTTAGTGTTTTAAGGACACTTCATACTATTTTACACAGTGGCTGCATCAATTTATATTCCCACCAACAGTGTACAAGGGTTCCCTTTTCTCCACATCCTCACAAACGTTTGTTATTCATGGTCTTTTTGATGATAGCCATTCTGGCAGGTGTGAGGTGATAGCTCATTGCAGCTTTGATTTGCATTTCTCTGATGATTAATGATGTTGAGCATCTTTTCATGTGCCTGTTGACCATCTGTATGTCTTTTTTGGAAAAATGTCTATTCAAGTCTCCCGCCCATTTTTTAAATTGTGTTGTTTGGGTTTTTTTTTTTTTTTGATGTTGAGTTGTGTGAACTGTTTATACATGTGGGATATTAACCTCTTATTGGTCATATCATTGGCAAATATTTTCTCCCATTCAGTAGGTTGTCTTTTTGTCTTGGAGATGGTTTCCTTTGTGAAACCATATTCTTAAATATTGTTCTTGGGTGTACTGCTGGGTTTAATGCATGAACATACCTAGACACATAATGATCAGTTATTGGATGGATGGGTATTATTTGAATTATTTGTGAGACCCTGAACAAGAGGTCAGTGTTGGGAATGTAGACCAGCAAATTATTTGTCTACTAGAGTGGTATAAGCTTAGTTACACAAAAACTGAGTACTTAACATTCATCTTTTATTTGAAATCCTCCAATGATATTTTTAATTGAAATATAGTTGATGTACAATATTATGTAAGTTACAGGTGTACAGTCTAGTTAACATTCATTTTTACAGCCATCAATCAATGAATTATTGCTAAGACCCCATCAAATGGCTACACCCTTAAAAGTGCTTTTGTAAATCTCTCAGTATTCTGCTATAAAACTCTATTCTTGGTTTGAGATTCTCTTTCAGCATTAATCCCTGCAGTAGTATTTATGAAAGAAATATGTGTTTTTTTAGTAGTTCAAGTGAAAATTCTGAGTAATGACACTTCCATCTCAAACTTCCAGCAAAGAAAAACTTTGGCCTTCGTGTGTAGAATTGAATAACAGGACATAAGTGCTGTATTATTATTTGCAGCCTAAATAGTCCTATTTGAATAATGATAGCTGAGTGACATTTGATTTATAGAATAAGTTACAGGTTTTGGGAGTAAAGCAATTAATCATTAATTATATGATTAATTAGTACATAAGAATTTTCCTTATTTGTGTCAACACACTGAAATCTAAATTGTCAAGAGCCTTGCTATTTTGATTCAGTTCTTCTATCGGTAGAAGAAATTAGCCTTTTGACGTGAACAGTAATAGCTGAAGAGTAAGATAAAAAAATACAGGGTGTATTCTTCCAGCTCATGAACGAAGAGGCTGAGAATTTAGAGGTATCATGAATGGAAGAAATTACATCATCAAATAGGCACCTAGGAAAGAAAAATCAGTATGAGTACTCCTTCTCCCAGTGTTTTTGAGAGTTACACTTCAAAATGGGTCCAAAACTGTGAATATCATAGTGGAAAACAAGTTCATCCATTTTTTTTTTCTAAGAATGCTTTTGGCAACAAGTTGGCATTTTACACTGTTCCAAAATAGGATGAAATCCTAAACCAGAATTCATCTGAAAAAAAACTCTAAAAAGTGATCATTTAATGCATGGGCAGGTGATAGAGCATTCCATAAAGCATTTTAAGCGACTCTGATACTCTCCATTTAACTCAGCAGCCTACCTTACTGTTGTCTGATGCAGCGAACCAGTACATTTAACATTTATTTTGGCTCTCTGGCATTTAACAGCATTTGGTTTTGGTTTCAAATAAAACTAGTCCAGTCAGAAGTCAGAATAAGCACTTGACAGGCAGCTGTTGTAGAAGGGAGTTGGAAGCAGAAGACCTGGAATGGAAAACCGAATCTCTGCTCTGCCACTCACTGGCTTAGGCACTTTCTTTCCTTTCACTGGCCCTCAGTTTTCTCCCTGGTGGAAGAAGATGATAGCACAGAATGAAAGTATGGAAGTAACACCAGCGCATGCCAGGCATTTCTTTTTTTTTTTTTTTTAATTTTAAATATTACCTACTTTGTTGGAAACAACCTTTTGTAATGCTGGCATCATTATTATACTAATTGGAAAACATGGAGTGAGGAGGTGGACCCTGTTCTTATTTTCCTCTCCCAGGAAGTGGGTGATGGGGTTGGTTTTCTTCCTGAGTCCCCTGTGAAGGTCCCCATGCCAGATGCAGCGAAGTTGTTCTTGGAACGTTGAATACAAAATGGGTACTAATCTTAATGAAAATCACACTCCCTTTTGAAGGAGAAAAATGCCCCTTCTGAGATTTGGAATATGCTACCAAGGTGATTGTAATTCTGTTTCCTCGCTTCACTATTATGGGAATTGCCTTACCTTTTAATATTTCACTTTTCTCTGATATAAGATTAGAGTAACTCTAACTGCATTTCTTTGATTTTGTTAGGACTGATATGCAGTGACTGAAAATTTTCAATTGTAATATCATACACAAGAACATCATTATTTAAAAGAGGGAGTTGGGACATGAGACACCATTCTAATCATAGGCTGTCATATACTGAAGAGAACTTTTTTTTACACATAGATTAAAATAAGATCTTTCACCTCCTATAAACAAGAAATTGAGCCATTATTCTTTACCACAAATGCTGTAGAATGAAGTGGCAATCTAGAAACTAACTTTAGTTATTGATAAGAGAAGAGGACTCTCCAATTGCTGACTCCTTCATCCTTAGGGATGCTGTGACTGTATCCTTTGGTACAGAGGAGGTGGGTGGGCACATTTGTCCAGCTAGTGTAAAATTGTACCTCTTGAGGTTCTGGTGGCAGCATGATGGCATAGTCTGAAAATTAACCCAGCACACCCTTGACTGAAAGCCTGTAGTAGAGAAAATACAGTTAAATTAGCCTTATTTACTTGTTTTCCTGGATTTGCTTTTTTACGTAATATAGGAATATTTTCTATATTCTTGGAGGTGAGTTTTAATGTCAAAGAGGAAAGACTAATTCAAAATTTCTTAACATAATTAAGATCCACTTTTCCTTTGTAAGTTTAATGAAAAATTTCAGGCAGAATAAATTATACCCACGCAGAGACTGCACCTGGAAAGTTTCTTGAGCAATAACGAGTTCCTTGTAAATTAACTTCTAAATAATGTGTTTTACAAGATAGCATGTAAAATCATATGGAGTCTGAGTTGCTTCAGAGGCTTTGTAAATTCATTCAAATTTCTACTAATTAAAAGGATCAGCATCACAGTTGTTTAGGAACAGTGGATGATGGCTTGAGTGACTGTGGTCATACAACCAATAAGCATTAATGGAACACTGACTACTCACCAGGTTCTGTGTTAAATGCATGACACGTGCTACTGCATTTAACAGTCAACAACCATTCTATAAAGTTGATGTAGTTGTTATCCAGGTTGTGCAAAAGAGGAAGCTGAGCGTCCTGTCCAGGGTCACATGGCTATGCAGTGGCAGTTCTGAGAGTGGGACGCATTGATTTCACAGCTACTTTGCATTCTGCTTCCTACCTCCTCTCTCTCCCCTCCCTCCCCAGAACTGCCAGGGGTGGCAAAGCCAAAATAATAACTAATAGTAGGAGTGACGTAAAGTGGGACTAAACATTTTTTTTTGTATTTTATTTTATTTTATTCTGATTATTTAAATGACGTGCTTATCACAGAATGTTTGAAAGCAATAGGAATATATGTAAAGAAAAATAATCATTATCTAGGCCACCTGGAGATAACCACTGTTAACATGATTTATATTTTAGCATTTCCCAAGGTGCTTTCTGAATAAGACACAAGTTAATGTTTTCTGTAAAAACAACTTATATAGTCAAATAATTTTGGGAAAGTCTGGGTTTAAACAAAATTAAACTGTTTTCTTCCCTAAAGGTCTTCTTGGAAACTTTAATATGCTAATATGTGTAATGGGCTTCCAAAATGGAAATATGGAAAGCAATATTTTCCAAATTTATTTATCAGAAGAATACTGATAAATATGTATAAATAAATATGTATCAGTATTTGCATCTTGAAACCAGTGTACTTTCAGATATAGTTTAGATAGAATGCATCCTTCTAGACTTTTAAATAAGCATTTAGACTTTTAACTACAAATGCTATTTTTATATTTCTTTTCTCCAGGATTGTATTATAGGTTATTTCATTTATTTAAAACTCTTTTAAAAATGCCTTTTGAAATAGTTGTATAACAAACCATATATGGGTCTGTGTGTGTGTTTGCTTTTTTTTTAGATCTTTCATCTGTTGTTAAACATTTCCAATGAAATCATTAACCTTGATAGGGTATGAGTTTCAGATTTGAGTAAATGTGATTCCGGAACTGAAAGACTGCAAAGTATTCAGTAGTGAGGAAACCAGCTCAGCTTGAAACTGTGAAAGCCATTACAAGTTTCAGAGAAATCTGTGTGGGATGGCCCTGTGACTTGCCATCCGAGAGAGACATGCCAAGGAAAGGACATGCTTAGGGGGAAAATAGGAGTAGTCAGTTATTAGAATGGGCTGGGAAGTTAGGTGTCTCTGTAATTATCCACTTGGTTTGGAAGAATGCATTGCTTCCTATGAAGCCTGTGTGGTCCCCAGGCTAGGCTTGGTCTCCTCCCAGCAGTACTGGGGAGGACACATGGGGAGTTCGGGGTATTAATCTTTGCTGGGTCAAGGAGGGTGAGAGGGCTGGGAGTCTCAGGCTCCACTGAGGGGTGACGAAACTGGGTCCCCAGTTTCGAAAATCCACCCCTTGGATTTTGAGAAGGGTAGTTTTAAACTTGGATTAATTGGGGAGGTTTGGGTTTGAAGCTTCTTAATAGATAACCCATTTTAACAACAACAATACAAGAAATCTCCCTGAAAGAATCAACAGTTCACTGATTTTTTTTTTTTTTCCATTCAACAGATACTTATTGAAGGCTAACTATGTGTCAGGTATTGGGCTGGGCATTGGCAGCTAATTGTATTGAAAATGTGCAGTACATGGAAGTTATATTCATGGAATAGAATTACTTTGGCTGGAATGAAAATGTGATTCAATCTTATTAAAAATACACATCTTTGAACAACCTCCAAGGCAGTGTAAACAATACTCTCTCTGTTTTAAAATAAGGGAAGTCCAAATCTCTGAAATGCCAGTTACTGTGCAATTTCAAATACTTTTTTTTGCCTTGGTTAACATTATGTCTGGTTCCTCAGATGAACCTTTTCTTGAATATAGAACTTGTAAGTGTGTATGTGCCCTCTCCCTACCTCCATGAAATTTCTCCCTGAGATTAGTTCTTCTCACCGAACTCTGGGAAGTTGTTAGCATTGACTTTTCTTAGTCAGAACTGAGTATCAAAACTGTCTTTCTCAGCCTGGGATTGTTGATGGCAAGACTGGAGAATGCTGCCCGCACTGGGGCAGTGGATCGCAAGGTCCAGTGAGGTGCCAAAGGGAAAATTCCTAAAGGGAATATCCAACAGCCCAGGAGGCCTGAGGATCGTTGCTATGGCAGCAAGAGGTGGTTGGCTGTGGCCTGTTCCTTCCCTTCCTGGGGCTCCCAGGGCCCCTAGCTCAGCAGGCACAGGGGCAGAGCTGCCAGTATGACATCAGGCAACATAGAGGTTATTCTTCATCTGACCGGACTCCAGCAGCCACCTTTGTAGCCTTAAACTTGTGACTTATCTATGTGAAGTGACAGTCAAGAAGCACTGGGAATAGTCTTGGCATTTCAGGGAGACCTGTTATTGTACCCTGGCTCAGCCACTGAACAGTTAGGAAATTTTGGACAAATTATCTCACCTCTTTGCATCTGTTTTCTTTCTTTTTTTCTTCTTTCTATCTGCAAATGAAGATACCTATCTCATAGGTTCAAGCCTGGGATTAACTGGAAGTATTCATATGTGGAATCATGAAATATTGACAGAGTAATAAAACTCATTGACTATGATTTAAATTTCACAATTAAATCTCTGTAGCTAAATTATTAAAGTTTTTGAACATCAGCCACATGAAAAGTTCACAAGATTGGTTTAAGCTTCTGACTCTTGGTTTCTAATAAGTAAATTAGTATTTGATATTTGGTTAAGGATCATCGTTTCCCCAATACATATCATGCTATCTTGTAATTCATTAGTTCATGGAATGCGATTCTCTGTAAACAGGTTTTCTGGCTCGTTACAATCATTAGAAAAGCCTCTACCTGGTAAGATGTGGAGATAGTGAGCACACAATGTGTATATTGTAAACCTTTATTCCTTTTTCCTCTAAGAAAGAAAATAACCAACTAACCAAATATATTCTTTCACTGGGCTTTATTGTTGACAGTGTTTCCTAAGGAAAAGAGCTTATCTTTGAGACTCCAAGACGGTTCTCTCATGTATAAGAAGACTAGATTTTTATTTTGGACCTTCCATATCCACTGCTCAGGTTTCATCCTTTTTTCAGGAAGCTGCAGGAGCAGAATACAGGCTGGGAACCTCTTATATGGTGGTCACATACTTTCCACATCTGTAAACTATAAATAATCCCTTTACATTAAAAATGATATGTAAGATGGGAACCACTTATGAATTGTTTGTTGATGATACATGTCTTTAAATGAAGTGATTTGGTTGAATGGGTTATGCGTTTCCTTCCTAAATTCTTGATGAGGTTAGTTCTCTTGACAGCACAGATTCTTTTGGGTGTGGAGCATGAGGTGACATCTGCATGAAGGTGTTCTTTTTCATCGGGATTGTTGGTGCTATCTTCGTGTCCTGCCAGTTTCATTTCCACATGGATACTCATTCAGTTAAAAATTGTCAAATGCCATTTCTGAAGGAAGGCAGATTATTACTTTGGTCATAAAGTGAACAGCTGCATTTTTTTCTCATTAAGGTATCACAACCAGGTTACCACTGGTCATAAACTGTAGAAAATTGGTGAGAACCCAATTTTCTAGGTCATGAAGGTCATGAAGAAAGAAGGGATGATCATGGAAGAGGATAGCACACTATAGTGTGTTCACATTTTGACCTGGTGTGTTTTCTTAAAAATGCAGGCATTCTGGGCTTCCCTGGTGGCGCAGTGGTTCGTGCCCTGGTCTGGGGAGACCCCGCATGCCGCGGAGCGGGCCCTTGAGCCGTGGCCGCTGGGCCTGCGCGTCCGGAGCCTGTGCTCCGCGGCGGGAGGGGCCACAGCAGTGAGAGGCCCGCGTACCGCAAAAAAAAAAAAAAAAAAAAGCAAGCATTCTTATTGAAACTGGCTGTTATTTGAATGGTATGAACACTAGTCACACATTACTAGTTTGCGATTCCAGAGAAGCAGGCATTCTTAAAGATTTGTCAAGCGTCACTGAGTTTCCTGACGGTACTTACATATTTTATGAAAACAACAGCATCTTACTCTTTGCACTAAACTATTCCAAAAAGAGAAAGAATTCATGAAGTTAAAAAAAAAACTAGTCAACTTAAATGGAGTATAATCTATAAAGATATTGAATCACTATGTTGTACACCTGAAACTAACAATATTGTAAATCAACTATACTTTAATAAACAAAAAAAATCAAGGGACAAAACTAGCTGTTCCTTTCCACCACCCCCCCTTCTGAAATAACTAAACAAAAACCTTTAGAAATCCTTCATGTTTTAGAGTCAAGGGCACACTTTAAATGAGAGTCAGTGGAAACCTGGCCTCAAGATTATAAACAGTAGACACATATCAAGTTTCTGAGCAGTTGTTTCCTTCTCTACTTAATATTCACTTTGTGGTTGACAATTTGGCATACTTCCTGATACCACTGAGCCTTCACTCTTTTTTTTTTTCCATTTTTCAGTTTGATTTAGTAGGGGAAAATGATTTCCAGTCTAATAGGGGAAAATGATTATGATTATTATAAATTTGTATTTCTTAGATCGTTTGTGGTGATTGAGGAATTCTTAAAATGTTTAATTTTCATTCATTTTTCTCTTAAAAATCTACTTCATACCCTTTATCTCATTTACTTTTCTATATTTATCTTTCTCTTAATATGTATTTTGCTCTTCATATGGAAAAAGTATTGACCTTTTATTTCTTATGTTCTAAATATTTCCCCAGTTTTATCACTTATCATGCAGCTTTGTTTATAGAAGCATTTTTAGCATTCTAGTTTCTTATGATTTGAGAGACAGTTCATGTGTTTTGTCTTACTCAGAAATGCATGTACTTGCTTAGAAATGCATTATGTCTTTAAAATATTCCCTTAAATGTATGATAGATTAAATGTTTGACAGAAACAAACTGAAGTTTATTCTTTTGTCATATGAAATAGGGTCTAAATTTAAGAAGTAATTGTCTCAACATTATCTGTTGAACAAGTGATCTTTTCCTTTTCCCACTGATGTGAAATGGCACCTTTATTATATATTAAATTTATTTTTATTTCTGTGTTTGTTAATGCGCTTTCTATTCAGCTCTGTTGATTTTCCTGCCTTTCTGTCAACCTAAAATGTTCTACTTAAATGTGTTAAGTGTCTCTTTAGTATGTTTAAATGATCTGGTATGGTAAGTCATAATGGTCAGTTTTCTTTTTAGAAATTCTCCTGGCTGCTCTCAGGCATTTGTTTTTCCATGTTGAATTTAGAATTGGGAATGAGAATTGATTACTTGCATTTAGTTTCCATACAAATTTTTAGGGACTTGGTATTGTTACTATATTGAATTTCTCATTTGGGAACATGTCCCCAGCACTGTTTTCTTCCCCTGATGTCTCACCTCTTTGTTAACAGCAGATTTTATTGTTGGGAAGGTATGCCTTCTTAGGTGCCCTCTGTCAAGAGCAAATCATCTTGAGGGCTACTGAATTAACGAGATGTCTACAATTAAGTAACTTAACTTTATCATTATGGTATAGTGTAGTGGTTTTCAAAGTGTGGTCCCCGATCAACTTTATCATTATGGTATAGTGCAGTGGTTTTCAAAGTGTGGTCCCCGATCAGCAGTGTCAGTAAACTGGAAACCTGATAGATGTGGATTCTCAGACCTACTTAATCAGAAAGTCTGAGGGTGGAGCCCAGCAGTCTGTTTTAATAAGCCCTCCCAGTGATTCTAGCTGAAGGGAAAGGTTGAGAACCCTGTAATGGATAAAGCATAGTGTTGGAGTCATACAGTTGACCCTTGAATAACACATGTTTGAACTGCGTGGGTCCACTTACGTGGTTATTTTTCATTAAGTAGATACTATAGTAACACGGGATCCTTGCTGGTTGAATCTATGGCTGCAGAACCCAGGCTACAGAGAGCCGGCTGTAAAGTTATACTCACATTTTCAACTTTGTGGAGGGTCAGTGCCCCCGCCCCCATGTTGTTCAAGGGTCAACTGTAATATAAATTCCTACTTTAGCCCTTTACTCCAGTGAAATTTTGAGTAAATTACTTACATATTTAAGTCTACATATCCTCATCTGTAATATGGGCTGCTTTGAGAATTACATGTATCCATAAGCAAAGGGTATAGATGCTGAGTAGCTATTATTGTTATCAGATTGCTTTCTAGTGCACAATATGTGTTAGATAGTTGTGGTGGTGTCTTGGGGAATGGAGGCAAAGGTCTGGAAAGCAGGGGGTGTTGCTGGTTTTGATGGGTTCTAGATAATGGGTGATGCCAGCAAGGGCATAAAAATTCCTGGTGTGGGGCGGGGAGGATAAACACTTTCAGTCTTATGCAGGGTTGGTGCCCTTTAAGTGGGCAGACACAATAGCCTACTATTATTGACATCCCTGAATTCCACCTTAACAATATGTGTAGGATTAAATTAGTACAGTTCAACTGTTACATTAAATGAAATAAAAACTTCTGTCATATTTCTCTAGTTTTAAAAAATCTATTGTAGCAAATTTCTAAGAGATTGATGGAAGGATAACTAGAATATACAAGTGAAATAAGGATTAATATCTTCATTCAAAGAGTAAAGGTTAATATGATACAAAAGTAAATAAATACATGAAACCTTATCAGTTATTCGGAAAATGGAAAAAATGTTAATTTATTCAACATATGAAAGAATTACTTTATGCCAGAAACAGCTAGGTGGTGGACATAAAATAGTGATTAGAATTTAGATATAGCTTATGAATGATTCATAATTGGATGGTAGAAACAGCCAATTGATGTGATACTATTGGTGGCAAGGCTAGGAATAAGGCACACGCGGATGGCTGTGAGAGACCTGAGGCTTCCTGGAAGAGATAACTCTTGAGCTGATCTTGAAAGACAAGTAGATCCTACTCCAGTAGAAAATGCTGTAAGAAATCACCCAATGATTAGTTCTGGTTGATGGTACCAGAGTTCTTACATTGGAGGTGACTTAAAGGATGCATGCAAGTTGCCAAGCCAGAAAAGGAAGATGGATACTGTAAATGGATGCATACGAACACCAGAATGCCCTGAATATTGGAGAATGTGGTGTAGTCCATTGTGAATAGAGCATATGGGCTGGGCAGGGACAGGTGAGGCTACAGGCAAAGCTGGGCCCAGGTGTGCAAGTTCTCCTAAGGTTATGATGGACTGAAAGACTTTCTGTTTTAATACTTTGTCTTGTTTTTGGATAAATGTATTTTATCTCAGTGGGTACTAGGTCTTAATCTTTTTCTTTTTCTGTTTTGGTAATCTATACCATTACACTCATATCACATAAGGAATTTAGGTTAGGAGTTCAGAAAAACATTTGTGTTACAAGTTCATGTTCATACAGCAATCTTAGTTTGGGTCCTATTCGGCCTTTCTCAGTATTAAAGACTTTCAACTTGTGGGTTCAAAAGTTGATTAGTTAATTCAGACAAAGCCTCTTCCACCCGTGGGTGTGGTCTAGAATTATTCCTGCTACCTCAAGCTCCACTGTTAAGTGTGCTGTCAACATCCATATACCCAGGGCTTCCCCACTGAGCCTTTGGATGTTTCTTATGCCTCACTAGAGTCCTGCCTTGAACTACAGGCCATTTGACTGGGCCCTGACTCCCTGGCTAGCTAGTCTTTTCCTCTTGCGGTCTGGATTTCTGTGGCCTCAGTAACTAGCTGTGAGCCTGCCGTGAACCAGAGAGACCCACCAAGAACCTTGACCACATCCCCAGACTGACTTCTACACGTACCAAAAGTGCCTTGAGACCTTGGCTATTCTGTTTCATCTACCAACTGATACCCCTTTATTATAGTATAGACACCCCTTATAACCAATACTGAACCTATGGCTAGCAACTTTGGGGGATTATTTTGACTTTTGCTCTGACATGCTGGTCAGCCTCTTTTGTCCCAGCTCCACTTAGCCCACTATTAACTTTTTTTTTTGCGGTACGCGGGCCTCTCACTGTTGTGGCCTCTCCCATTGTGGAGCACAGACTCCGAACGTGCAGGCTCAGCGGCCATGGCTCACGGGCCTAGCTGCTCCGCGGCATGTGGGATCTTCCCGGACCGGGGCACGAACCTATGTCCCCTGCATCGGCAGGTGGACTCTCAACCACTGCACCACCAGGAAAGCCCCCACTATTAACTTTTATCCTGAGTGGAAGAAATGTATTTCTACCTTATAAGGATTAGAAATTGCTGAATCTTATGGACTCTTATAATGTCCTTTTTAATTTCCATTTCTTGATGTCCTCCTTTAAGCCTGGGCTATTTTGATAGCCCCTTCTTGCTCTGAGTTTTTATTTTTTAGGATTTAATGTAATTATAGGAATATTTCCAAATCATGAGTTGGTTCTTATCAAGCTCCCTTGCTCTCCCCAAAAAGGTCTTTGCTGCCTGAACAGTAAAGGCCAGACTGTAGTAGGCACTGGGAATGCACGGATGCCTGGTCCCAACTTTCCTTTCTGGCTTTGTCTCCCGTAATCTCTTTCTATTCACATTCTTTTCAGACCTGAGAGACAGACTATGGCATCCCCTGAATACTGGGAAGTTTCAGCCTCCTTGCTTTTGTCTAGTGTTTTCCAGTGTGGAATTCTACTGGCCCATCTCACTGCCCAGAGGAATCCACGCATTTTTTCAAGGCCCAGTTGCAAATTCCACCTTCTCCTTGAAGCTTGTATAGATCCTTGAACCAGATATATTTCTTTTTCCCTTTTGCTTTCATGGTACTTTGACTAACTCTGTCAGAGCATGTACTACTGTCTGTCTTTTAGTTTTGTTTTATTTATAACTTGTTTCTTACTAAGTTGTAAGCTTCTTAAGAGCAAGATTTATTCATCTTTTTTTTTTTTTTTTTTTGCGGTACGCGGGCCTCTCACTGTTGTGGCCTCTCCCATTGTAGAGCACAGGCTCCGGACGCACAGGCTCAGCGGCCATGGCTCACGGGCCCAGCCGCTCCGCGGCATGTGGGATCCTCCCGGACCGGGGCACGAACCCGTGTCCCCTGCATCGGCAGGCGGACTCTCAACCACTGCGCCACCAGGGAAGCCCCTGGATTTATTCATCTTTTTATTCACAGTAGCACTGGCTCACATTATTTTATTCACAGTGAGTTTTCAATTATTGCTTTGTCCACATTAGGATTTTGCTGGTTTAAGAAACTTTTTTGCAAAGAGGGATGTGGTGGAAGAATTTGTGTTTTTCCAATAGTTGCTGTTATCTTCTAGCCTGTTCTTTGCCTTTTCTCCTTCTTATACATGTCAGATAGAGGAATCTGGGTGAATGCTTGAGGCTGTAAAAGGAATGGCTTGGGAAGGAACACTCCCCATGGACCTTTAACTAATTAAGGTGATTGTAATGCTTTCTTTGAAAGTTGCTTGAAAATAGGTCATTGATATTATTAAAACCAAGTACTGTGGCAGCACTTGCATATACACTGGCTCCCCTAGTCCTCCCAACAACCCTGTGAAGTTCATGTTTCATCCCTTTTTACACAGAAGGATACTGAGGCTCATACAGTTTTCTTAACTGAGATTAAGGAAGGGATGGAACCAGGTTTTCATGTCAGGTCTGTCTGATTCCAAAGCCTATGTTCTTCATCACTGTGCTGTCCCTTACCTGAACATTTGAAAAGTACACATTTCTGACCCCACCTTCCTGCTGCAGAGATCCAATCTAGTTCACCTTTGAGATAAGCTGGCAGTGGAAGAAGTGATTTCAGTGTGTGCCCTTCCCCAGACTAGTGCTTATCAACTTGTAGATGCTTAAGGTGTCAACAGGTAAAGTAACCTATCTGATAGAATTATAAAGACAACAGGTTAAAAATGTAAATATTCAAAAACATCTATATAGAGTCGAGTGGACAGACATCAAAATATTGATTTTTAGCTCTTCTTTCCTTGCTGTATGATTAGAGGACTGGTAATAAGATCCTGTTAGAGGGTGGTAGAAGACTTCAGAAGATGATGAGAATTTATATATTTTTCTAGAGTTCGGGGTGATTACTTTCAAATGGAGAAGAAAAAGCTGTGAATTGAGGCGTTTTTTTGCATGTATGTCTGCCTAGTTTTTCTTTACATGATGTATGGAGGTTCTGGGTTTGTTTGTGTTTTTTCTTTTTAAGCAACTAGGACTTCCTATGAAGGATCATTTGCCCTCAGAGAACGTTTGAATCAAGGCGTTTAAATCAATAATTATGCATTGAGATAAAAGTGAATGGGAAATTATTAGATTTATTTATTCAAAGACTGTTGAGCACTTACTCGATCCTCTTTCAAGACAGAGAATAGGACAGACCCAGTGACTTCTTCAGAGACCTCACAATTGATGACCTAGCAGAGAGTAAAGACTCTTTAATTTTATACATGACAGCAAGAGTAATGTACAAAAATTGACCAACATTTATTAAGACCTTATTAGATGCTGGGTCTTATGTTAAGAATGTTAAATATATTAGAGTATTTGTCTTTTAAACAACATTGTGTGAGAGATACTACTGTCTTTGTCCTTATTTATCAGGTGAAAAAACAAAACAAAACTTGAGACAATGAGAGAGAAAGCACCTTCTCCAAGATCATGCTTGGTACCTTATTGCTTTGATCCATCTATTCAAAGTATATGTGATTTTAGTATGTATCATGTGAAAGACTTTCTTTAGAGATTACTTTCCCAAACCTTCTTAAAAAATAACTTTCCGGGGCTTCCCTGGTGGCGCAGTGGTTGAGAGTCCGCCTGCCAATGCAGGGACGCGTGTTCGTGCCCCGGTCCGGGAGGATCCCACATATGCCGCGGAGTGGCTGGGCCCGTGAGCCATGGCCGCTGAGCCTGCGCGTCCGGATCCTGTGCTCCGCAGCGGGGGAGGCCACAGCAGTGAGAGGCCCGCGTACCGCAAAAAAAAAAAAAAAAAGAAAAAAAAAAGAAAAACAAAAAAAACTTTCCGTCTACCTGTTCTGACTTTGTCACATGGACTTGGGTCTGAATTGAAGATGTGCCATTTTCTTATTGGGTAACCTTGGGCAAGTTACTTAACCTCTCAGAGCCTCTGTTCCCTTGCTCATAAAATGGAGATTAAAACACATTTTCATGTGTGTGTAAAGCACATGGTAGTAGGACCCTAAAATCTTAGTTCCCATTCCTTTTTCTCTTTCACTTTTCCAAAAAATGACTCAAAACAATCATGAAACTGTATAAAAAAGATAGTACTGAATTTTGTAGCTTGCAGTTTTCTTGCAAACAACTTGAGGAGTTCCAGCAGCCTAGTAAGTTCAGTTGAGGGTGGAAAGTAAACACTGGACCCGAAATTGGAAGTCCTGTGTTTAGTTTGCTACTTTGTTGCCCACTTCTTATTTTAAGAGGGGTGGAAATGCTTTCATTTAATAATTACCTGATGACTTTTACTACCTGTTGGTACTTGAAAGGGCTACCAACTCTGCAATAACACACCCTCGATGTTCCATTTGGATGATGGGAGTCAGTTATATAATGGGAATAATGCTGTTTTTATCTCTTAAGCTGAACTAAACAACGGTGATTCTAGATAAAATCTTTCCTCACAGATAAGCTTTTTGAGTGCCCAGTTTGACTTTATAATTTCGTAACATTTGGTTACCCCCATGAGGTCTTTTGAAGGTTACATGGTTGTTTATACAGTGGTTAGAGTAAATGCATGACTACAAAATCTTTGTTGTTGATTAAACAAGGATGTCATATGACAGTGTGGATTTTCTTTAGGTATTGTTGCGTTTAGCTGTGCTGAAAAACTAGATTTAAAGTACCAACTGACTACAGTGAAAATGTGTAATACTGTATTAATTTAATGTTTCCATGTACATCAATCTATTTGACAATATACCTATATGAATCATAACTAGAAGCATATGTCACTTTCTAAAATATAATTCTGGAAAAGTTAAAAAAATTTTTTTTTTTTGGAAATTTAATTTTTGGTCTTATATGTACTGAAAGAAGTTGTTACTTAAAGGAATCAGTGTGAAATTTTTGGTGAGGTGAATAGTCAAGCCCTAATTTATTTGAGTTTGCATAAATGAACTTTATTGGGTTATGCCATATTTATGGGGAAAATACAAAAGACTATCTCGTTACTCAGTGGGTTGCAATTGCGTAATAAAATTTAATGACTTTAAAAAAAAATAAAGTCCATCCTATATTAAAATAAATCAGGGGCCTACTTTTTTGAACATAGAACCCAGCAAACAGTTATCAAGTGCTTACTTACTATAAGCCAGGCATTGCACCAAGAGTTTAACATATATTTTATTTTTGTAGCATCTCACAGATGAGTGCTAAGATGCTTGTTTAACAGCTGGAGGAATTCAGGAAGAGAAAGGTGAGACCTTGTCAAGGCTGAAGACCTAGAAGGTGGTGGGAGCAGCAGTGTGGACCTGCTCACATTCACTTAACCACTAGTCTACCTAGGCTTCTCTAGTATTACAAACGTATTCCCCCCCTTTTCTTTTTTTTTTTTTTAACGGTATGCGGACCTCTCACTGTTGTGGCCTCTGCCGTTGCGGAGCACAGGCTCCGGACGCGCAGGCACAGCATGTGGGATCTTCCTGGACCAGGGCACGAACCGGTGTCCCCTGCATCGGCAGGCGGACTCTCAACCACTGCGCCACCAGGGAAGCCCGTGTTCCCCTTTTCATGAAGGTTTTTTTCCTGTGTAAATGAAATTTATCATTAATATTTTATTCTAGAATATAAATAAATAGTAGATGTGAACTAAGTAGATTACAAAACTTTAGGAATACAGGGACAAGTATGCCTTACTTACTTCCCTACATAAATCACAAATGCCTAGCACACAGTAGGCCAGTTAATTCATTTTTAAAATTCAATTAAAATACATTTTTGTAGCATAGTGATATGAAAAAAAATTATACATGCATAATGATTTAAATTTTGTCTGTAAAACAGGCATTCACCATAAAGGCATTTGGTGTTCTTGATTACTGATCTAGTTTCTTATATAATACAACGAGTGTCAGAGATTATAATGGTTTTATTCTCTTTCATTTGTGGTGCTGGATGCTGGTGAAAATAAGTCTCAAAATACCTCTAGATAGTTGTGATGTCTTACAAAAATGCTACCACAGAGGATTATAAATTTATATTAATAGTTGTGAGTAGATGTCTAGAGGTTGACTTGGAGGATATAAATGAAACCTGTTTTTTCCCTGAACTTTTGTAGAAAGTTTTTCCTGAATTTTTGTTCAGATTCTTGATTTATTCTTAGCCTTAACTTGATGACAGAAACCTGGACTTGCTTTTTGTCTGTGCCATTTTTTAAAGTTACCTCTGGTTGATTTCATCCTTAATGTCTTTCAGATAAGGATTTTTAAAAAACATTACTTTGATTTTTTTCTAGAATATATATATATATTTTTTTCAGAATATCTTTTTAAAACCAGTCATCACAGAGGCAAGGAAACTGAGAGAGAAACTGGTGCACATATTTGCATTGAGGTAGGAAAAGTCTAACCTGATATAGACAGTGGTCACACATGATGGATTCTAGCCCTCTAATAGTCATTCTTTAGATATATTGTATTTCATTGAATCTAAGGTGCCATCAGATTTTAGATTCACCATTATTTTATGTACCACTAAAAGAAAAACACTGCTAATTAAACTCGTACACTGTTCTTAAATTTTTTTTATTGAGGCATAATTTACGTATGGTAAAATTTACTTAGTTTAATGTTTAGTGCTGCAAGTTTTGACAAACAAAGGCAGTCATAACACACCATCCCAACCACCATCAAACCTGAAATATAGAAAAATTCCTTACACAATGTATTACTACTTAGTTTTTATATTTACTGAAGTTGAAAGGGATTTTAAATTTGACACATTTAATTATATTATTTTTGTGCAATCATAAAAAGGAACATATAAACAAAAGAATTAAACATTTTTTTCTTAAAGTTATTCATATTCTGAGTCTGATTCTTCTTTTGGACTCAGATTTGTCAGTGACTATTATTTTACTCAGTCTTGTCCTCTGCAATCAAGAGCATGGAAGATGATACGGCACTTCTGGAAATATGTTCTACTGTTGCTCCTGGGATTTTCTTTCAAGTTGATTATTGTCTGTTACATAAGTTTTGGCTACCATTTTCTTTTTCTTTCTTTCTTTTTTTTTTTTAAAAATATTTATTTATTTATTTGGTTGTGCCGGGTCTTAGTTGAGGCAGGCGGGCTCCTTGGTTGCGGCATGTGAACTCTTAGTTGTGGCATGCATGTGGGATCTAGTTCCCTGACAAGGGATTGAACCCAGGCCCCCCCACCTTGGGAGCGGGGAGTCTTAACCACTGTGCCACCAGGGAAGTCCCCACAGCTACCATTTTCTTATTTGACTAACTCTAGGTTTTGTTTTTTCCTCAGTTGAGTATACTGTCACTGGAAGTTAAGCATTTCTGTTCAAAGTCAGTAGGAACTTTCTCACAAATTGATGCTTGAAGACTGTATGTTAGTCTTGTTGGATGCATTAAGTCATTGGTCTCATCAGCTGTTTGTTACTTTCAAATATCTTCATCTTCTCCAAGAGCTTTGGTAGTTTCTTTTCCTCCTGTTGTTTTGCTTGTTTGGCAGTACCAAATGTGCAACCGCAGCAGTGCACATAATTCCCTGGGGTTGATGGCAGCATGGCTACCTGGAACCACATGTGGACGTTCCTGCATCATGACTGTCACCTGGCCAACAGCAAGTTTAAGATGCCAATTAGTATAAGACACAACTACAGTTCACACTGGTTAAAAGGTGAAAAAAAGTGTGGATTAGAATTGACAACATAGGGTTTTATGTCGACCATTACACATTTTTATGTGTGAGGAAATTAAGGTACACAATGATTAGTTTAGGGTCATAGAGCTCTTTGGGAGCAAAGCTGAAGCCAGGCACTGGGTTTCTATCTGCTAGTTTGAAGATCTTTTCATAATACCCCTGGGAGAGATGTTTTGATCTAACAGGAGGTTGGTGTGGTAGCAAACGTATTGGCTTGGTGGTCAGACAGATGGGTTGTTTGCATTCTCGTTCTGTGCTTATAAACCTGTGACTCTGGAAGTTATTTGCATTCCCTGTCTCATTTTTCGCTCATCTGAGAAATGGGATGATGATGATACCAACTTCAGAGAATTGTTACAACTAATGAATACTTGCATAAAAATTTGACATATTTGCTTCTCTTTTTTAGAATTGAAAAAATATTATTCTCCTTTCTCCACACTTTCTTCCTTTGTATGAAATTAAACGTGTTGTCCCAAAATGTATGGTTGATAACTCTTGAGACTTCTAAGTGTCTCTATCATCTTGTGAAAATCTGTGGTCCCGGCAGGTAAATGTTGTGGTATGACAGGAAAGTCCATGAGTTTGACATTGACATGAAATATACACTTGGTAATTCCTTCCTCAAGTCATGGCAGCTTCCGGATTCAATAAGTGACTTTAACATAATACTGTTCAAATGTTTAAAGGATTTTATGTTGTTTTGCTCTCTGTATTTTGTTTTGAATAGTTAAGCACAGATGAACTTTAGAAGTTACAAAACATATTCAAATTTTCACCACCCAGAAATCATTTAGCATTTTTAAATTTTATCATCTTTTTTTAAGACAGAAGACATTACAGATAAAGCTAAAATCCCCTTTAACCACCACTCCTGTTCTAGTCACCTTCTAGAAGTGACCAATACCACATAATGGTGTGTGTATTTCTGATCTAATTTTTATACTTATATAATTATAAGCAATATATTGAATGCTTTTATATTTTACTTAATTGGTATATGCTTTTCACATATTTCTTTATTTTTCTTTATATTTCTTTTCAAATAACTTTTGTTTAGGATAGTTTTATTTTTTTAAAGCTCCCACTGTGCACCACATCGCTGATATCTGAATTCCATTTAGGGACCTGAATAAAATTCAACAATAAGAATTTTGAGCTTTGGTGATTTGGAGAATTATTAATTTTTAAAATCTGTTCATGGCATAGATAACAATAAAAAATTAACTTCAATGTTACCATCCAAAAAGTCAAATATTTTGATTTTAGGTGTTTCCTTTAATTGCTTTAAAATTCTAGATTCTGTATTTTTATGACAGTCATAAATCTATATTGCTACAGTCTTCATCAAAATTTTAATATCTACATCATATTTAGTTGCATTGCTGTGTCATTATTTAACTCTTATATGGCACATGCTTCTTTACATAATTGCTTTTAGATGATATAACTTGGAGTTTTAGAAATCAAGCTTTTTTAAAAACAAATTTTCCTGATAAATATTTGCTCTGGAAATATGATATATGACATTCTTACGTTTTTGGAACATTAACTGCTCCCCACCCCAAATTCAATTTTCAGATCTCTTCAGAAAGAAGATCTCGAATCGAATCCATTTCAAATATCAGAAAAGGAAAATATTCCATAGGCAAGCATCCAAAAATATGTTTATTTTCATTAGAAGTATAGGTAACAAAAAACTTCTGATTAGAAGGTGACATAGATTTATGTTGAAATCTATAAAAATGAGTAATTCATTTTCCATATCCAACCATATTTTTATCTTTTGTACATGGGAAGCTATATCTAGGGATATGAATTTGATTATTTTACTTTTTCTGAGATAACTAAAATTTTCTGAACATCTCAAAGTAAAATGAGATAGATGATTTTTTTTTTTTTGGCGGTACTCGTGCCTCTCACTGTTGTGGCCTCTCCCGTTGCGGAGCACAGGCTCCGGACGCGCACGCTCAGCGGCCATGGCTCACGGGCCCAGCCGCTCCGTGGCATGTGGGATCTTCCCGCACCGGGGCACGAACCCGTGTCCCCCGCTTCGGCAGGCGGACTCTCAACCACTGTGCCACCAGGGAAGCCCGAGATAGATGATTTTTAATGAAATATTTGGCATTTATTTTAAAGACTCAACTTTTTTGTTAACATTGTTTACTAGAGAGTTTAACTGAATGTTGCTAGAATTATGTATGATATGAATGTCATGTGAATATATTTATTGCATGAAATTTTGAGCTGAAGTGTGTAAAGGTACCTATGTTTTAAAGTTTGTATATCATGATCAGAGCAACTCATAGTTCTAGAAGATGCTGACTCGAGGCATTTCAAAAGTAATAAATAATTTTGTGTTATATTTAATGAGAATGATTATGATAGTCTTTAATTGGATGAGTTGTTCAGATACTTAAAAAATTGTATATATCATTGAAGTTCAATCATATAACAATCTAGGAATATGCTGTGTCTTCTCTATTATAAATACATCAGTACATTACTGTATAAAGTTGATAATAAGTGACAGATCTCTGAATGAAAGAGTTACAAGTTTGTTTTGCCACTATTTATGTTCTTTAAAGCCCCAAATATGAAATTTACTAATTGATAAAGTCCTTAGTAATTGATAACTTAGAGGTCAAATGTCATCTTGTCATTTCTCAATACTCTGAGAATTGGCTATTAATTTTTGAAAGAACAATTCTGTAATTTTAAAGTATTTTACATTTACTTTGGAATTTTAGACCACAAAATTAGTTTTATATTAATTTTAGACCACAAAATTAGTTTTATATTAATTAGAATTTTAGACCACAAAAATTTTAGACCACAAAATTAGTTTTATATTAATCTTCTGATCATACGGGTGAAGAATAGGGATCCCCAGCCTGACCTTCTCAGGAGCAAGAATTTTGCTGTCTAGGGAAATTTTATTATATAATGTAGGAATAATTCATCATCAGATTTGTTATTTAATAGTAAATATTTATTTCCTTTGTACATGGGTTTTTATACCACATGGTTTATATGAATGTTATTAAACATACCTACCAGAATATTAAAATACATAAACTGCATATATCTTTCAACTTGGTGGTTTCTATAGGAATGTGGGAGGAGATTGCTGAAGGTTCTTTTCTTGAAATTCATCAAGTGTAAATTTTATTCAGATCCAATTGAAATGATGGAATTTATTCACTATGTCAACAAAACACTGTTTTAGACAAGATGAGAATATGAGCTACTTAATGTATTATTTTTTGAGGATGATGTAGTCTGATGACTAAAGAATTATAAGTATGGTGTAGTGCTGTTCTCTAAAGTAGGTACATTGAGACTATTTAGTGAACATTGTAGAAAGTACCACATTGTTTAGCTATAAAAAGAAACATTGTTCTTTCTTTTTGAGACTATATGAGCGGGGCAACAAACCAACTATTTCTGGTTGAAACAATTTCACTTAGTGATAGTCTCTTTCAAACAAACCAACTATTTCTGGTTGAAACAGTTTCACTTAGTGATAGTCTCTTTCAAAGGCGGTGATATAGAAAACACTACACTTTAAAAATCCTGTGGACTTTTGTACTCTATACTTAACACAAATTAAAAAAAAATAGTGGGTAGTATTTTATTGTTTCAATGTATTTAAGTACTTTAAAAATCCTTAACAATAAAGTACATAAATACTTTAAAGTATTATACTAATCTTTAAATATTGGTTAAACTTACACTGTACTTTGGAAAACTAAACTGAGAACAAGGAAGTAAGTAAATAACATAAGGTCAGAGTAACTAAAGCATGTCACGAAGGTCGGGCATTTTCCTCAAAGGGCAGATGGTACTATTTGATTTCAAAAGCAAAGGCAGATGCTAGAAGTAGTGATTTAGAATTGTGGCGATAGACTGCTACAAGTGTGACACACTGACAGCAAGTTGTGATGACTGAAAGAAAGAGGCAGAAAAACTATTAGAACTAGATTCAAGGACTCTGCAGACCTTACTATGAGGACCCATCCATATTGGTAAGCCCCTAAAGTGTTATGTAATCCAGGAAGCATAGAGCATCGAAAATAATATTTACTAAGTTAAGAGAGACCATAAGGCATCAAACTAAGGTATTATAAAATGTGCTTTTTACATTTAAGAAGGTTGTAAAACTAATTATAGACTGGGCCAGAAGGAAAACCTAGTTTATTTCCATAAGTATGAGCTGTACAGAGACATTCTTCAACCTAAAGATATTATTTAAAGCTCAAAGACCGCTTAACCACATGGAAATAATAATAAAATTCTCCTAAGCTCTTAGGGTAACAAAGAAGAAATCAAAATAACAGCTATAGACTATTAAGAAAACAATGCTAATATAATAGTAAGCTATATTCAGAAGCAAACACATATGTATTTTCATACTGTATTTTCATTATTAAACTGGAAAATGTGAGAACATGAAGTAAGAACTTTAACTCATGATGCTAAAACAGAACAAATGAAAGCAGGAGGAAGTAAATGCATAAATAAGTAGGAATTAATGATTTAAGAAACACAGAATTGAAAAACTATGTAGGTTTTTGTGTGTGGGGGGGGAGGGTGACACAGCTCTCCTGCAAATTTAATGAAAAGAACAAAAATGTTATAATAGATTCCAAGAGTTTTAAAGTTACATATAATAGATATGGTGGTAGGTTAGAAATTCCAGGTGAAATGGATGACTATCTAGAAAATATGTAAATTTTTAATCAAGAATTAGAGCTGTTGAATCAAACTGTTGTAGAGAAAAATATGAAAAATGTTATCAGAGGGCTATCCTCCAAAAGGCTCTGGGGTTAGTCAGGGAGGCAAGCTTATTTGGTCTTTTAAGGAAGAGATAACAGTCTTTAAAGATTTACAGAGCATAGAAAAAACTATGAAGTTTCTGAGTTTATTTTTATGTAGTGAACACATCTCGACTAACATTTTACAAAGAAATCCCACAGAATGAAAGAAACCTCTCTTATGAGTATAGCTGTAAAGATGCAAAATAAAATAATATTTAATAAGATAAATTTATCTGTCACTAAGTATGATTATTATCGGAATTCAAAAATGGCTTACTAGTATAAAGCTATATCTCACACCAATAAATCAAGGGAAAATCATGTTCAAGTTTGCATAGTTTATAAGTGGCAGACCTCCGTGTCAAACTCAGTTTTGTGGTGCAAAAGTTAGCTGGTCATTACCCATCCCTGGGAACTCACTCTTATTTCTCCTTACAAACTGAAGTGCTTATCTTAGACTTCTTGGAGGTCATCTCCCTTGCCTTGTCTCCCAGTTTTATCTTCTCTCTCATGCTAAAATAACTCCAAGGCAAGAGGTGCACATCCTTCTGAGCCAGTGAATGTCCTTGACCTCATGGTTGTCCATTCATCCTGTGAATGTTTACTGAGCTCATGCTCAGGACCAGCCACTGTGTTAGAATCTAGGGGGACGAAGGTCAGTAAGAGGGCTCCTGACCGGAAAGGTGCCTGGTCTATCAGTACTTCTCCATACTGTAACAAACTGTTTTTGAGAGGATGTGATTTTTTCCTTTTAATGGTCATTTTTATTCTATATTAGAAAATAATACCTATCAGTTCATGAGTTTGATATGTTATTGCTTAAAATAAAAGAAGTTAAATTGAGTAAAATATATAAATAAAACATTAATATTATACTAATATGGTGAAAACCTTGAAAGAAAATAAATATTGGGAAAGATTAGATAGTATAATTGGACAGCTCAGACAGAATAATATTCTTTATGGAAGTGAAGTGTGTGCCTTTATAACTTCTGCTTTATAGATGTATATAGTTATATATAATTATGTCCTCTAAAGAGATAAAGCATTGACTCTGGCCCTTCCCCCACTGAATAGCTCTTCTCAAAAGATGATGTAAAATTAAAAACTTAGAAACCTAGAAATGGAGGGATATAGATTAAACAATATGTATGTTAAGCTAATAGAAAATGTTAATGTTAATGATGAAATATTAGCTTTATCACTGAAATCAAGAATGAGTCAAAGATGCCTGTCGTCATCAATACTATATACATCATCAACTTTTTCCCTGAAAGTTCTAGATAGTGCCATTAAATCAGATATGGCAATGAGAGGTATACAAATTTCAAAGGAGTGTACTTTTTTCCCCCTCCCTTTTTTCTTTCTCCACCCCCCCGCCTTTGGTAAGTAAGCTATCTAACACCTAAGATAATCAAGGGAAAACATTTAAAACCAATGAAAAGGTTTAGAAAGTTGTCTGGATGTGCAAGTTAATATACATACACCGGTTAGAACCATTAAAATTCAAAACACTGACAGCACCAAATGCTGGCAAGGATATAGAGCAATAGGAACTCTCATTCATTGCTGGTGGGAATGCAAAATAGTACAGCCACTTTGGAAGACAGGTGGGTAGTTTCTTACAAAACGAAACATTCTTAACTATACAATCCAGTCATCACACTCCTTGGTATATATAAGTTTCAAAATGAATTGAAACCTTATATCTACACAAAAACATTCACATTGATTGTTCGTATCAGCTTTATTCATAAATGCCAAAACTTGGAAGCAAACAAGATTTCTTTCAACAGGTGAATGGATAAACAAACTGGTATACCCATACAATGAAACTTTATTCAAGGATGAAAATAAATGAGTTATCAAGCCATGAACAGACATGGAGAAAACTTAAATGTAAATTGCTAAGTGAGAGAAGCCAGCCTGAAAATACACACTGTATTATTCCAACTACACAACATTCTGAAGAAGGCAAAACAATGGAGACAGAAAAAAAAAAATCAGTTGCTAGATGTCAGGGATGGGGGAAAAAGGAATGAATAAGTGGAACATGGGATTTTCAGGGCAGTGAAACTATTCTGTATGATGTAGTAATGATGGAAACATGTCATTAAATTTTTTGAAACCCATTGAACTGTACAACACAAAGAGTGAACCCTAAAGTAAACTACAGACTTTAATTAATAATTATCAGTATTGGTTCATCAGTTGTAACAACTGTACCACACTAATGCAAGATGTAAATAATGGGAATATGGGAGAGGGGAGGGGCACAGCATATATGAGAACTCTTTGACCTGTCTGATCAATATTTCTATAAACCTAAAATTGTTCTTTATAAAAGTCTTTATTAAAAAATTTAATATGGAAAAATCTGCATCTTTGCCTCTTAGCCATTTTAGTGCATCATCATCTTCCAAATCAGTGGAATCTCTGGAGGAGGGGGGAGTAGGAAATGACTCACTGGTGTGAGAAAGAAAGTATTAGAACATTGTTAATATGTAATTTTAAAAGAAACAGAAGTTAATTTTTATTGGTATTTAAAACGTGGATAGGCACTGAGGACAACACTCAGTTTGTGGGTCAGAGACTCTGTGTGTGGTGTTGGAGTCATGCTGTGGGAAGAGAGGTTGCGCTCGCTGAGCTGGGGGCCACCTTGCCAGCCTCATGTGGTTATTACCTTTCATATTGCAATTTAAGTATGGGGTTTTGGAGGGCAGGTTATTTTCTGGGTTCTACAAAGAGGGACAGACAAATGGACAAAGAGGTGGACGTTTCTCCCTCTTTTCCAAACCCCTTTTCCATACCTTGATCTTTTCAGGAAAGCACTCTTGGGTATGGAAGTGGGGCCTAACTTAAGATCCTGTGTTTTTGTGCCTGGTGCTTCTTGGAGCTCTTGGCAGAAACTTGCAGCAGTAGGAGCTTCTTTAATTCCATTCGTTGAGGACACTTGGACTGTGGAGTTGAGTTTCTGCTGCCTCAGTTAGAAATCTGTTTGCTCATAAAACTAAATATTAGTAGAGGTCAGGATCCCAGTAGTATGTGGGGTGGGGAGGCGTGGCGATAGTTTTTTAATTGTTTGGGGATCGCTTTCCATGCGATTACTTTTCAGTTTTAGTGATCATGGTGCATGTCTCCTGATCCTTTGGATATTACCCTAACTCCCTTCTTCTTTTTTTTTTTTTTTTTTTTTTTTTTTTGCGGTACGCGGGCCTCTAACTGTTGTGGCCTCTCCCGTTGCGGAGCACAGGCTCCGGACACGCAGGCTCAGCGGCCATGGCTCACGGGCCCAGCCGTTCCGCGGCACGTGGGATCTTCCCGGACCTGGGCACGAACCCGTGTCCCCTGCATCGGCAGGCGGGCTCTCAACCACTGCGCCACCAGGGAAGCCCTTTCCTCCCTTCTTCAAGATAAAGTTTATCATGGGGAACGAATCCCCCTCCCTACAATATTGCAACCTTTAGTCATTGATTGAAGTGGCGATTTCTGTTCTTCAGAAAGGGATGGATCATTTAGCACTATTATATTGTCTGATTATTGTTTGATTTTGGACAACATCTATCATATCTTCCCTTAATCATTTCTCTGTTTGCTTCCCTTTCTCCTTTCCTTCCTGACTCTCTTAAGTTTGAGTTTGATTTTTAAATGTTATTCCCAACTTGTTGATGGTAAATGTAACTGGATGTTTCTCAAGAGAATTGTAGAGACTTTTCAAAATACTTATATATCAAAATACTGGTATTTCGAGAATGAAACCTGTTAGTATTAAAACTATTTCAGAATTTTACTTTGATTTGTTGCAAGTTTCCCATAGCCTACATCCCTGAACATATTCATGCTCTAACGCCCTCCCTCATGTCATCTAACGGACCTTACTTGGAAAGTAAGTCAGTGTTGTCGGGTGAATGGTGCAGAGGAAGCTGAGCATACACCCTCCCCTTGACTTCAATAACCCCCATCCCTTGCCTTTTCCTGCTGTGCTGACCCAAGTGAACTCAGTCTTTCCACATTTAAATCATTCCCAGCCCCCACGTTTACTACTGGCAGATGCTCCCACATGTTTGCATGCGTGAATTGTTAGAGCTTAGCCTTCGATGTAGAGGTACATGTTTGGTCTGTGGGATTTATGTTGGATATTCCTTTTTATTAGATGATACTTTATGGAATTATGATGAGTGTTCCTCACATGCCAGGTACTGTGCTGAGCACTGTGAGGTCTACAAAAATACAAGTCTTTTACTTTTTTTTTTTTCGATTCTTAACTTTAATTTCCCCACAGATACGCTTTTCTTTTCTGATTGGATGGTTAATGGCATCCATTTGTGAATGTTAATCTCCTGTTATTTAGTTGCTAAACTCTGTATTGCTAGATTCTAAGCTCAAATGAACTTTCACACTTACTCCAAGTGTAACTACAAAGAATCAGGAAAATACATTATTATTATGTTCTTTTTATTTTTCCTTTTGAATGCTCAAGAAACAAAATGTGGTTCAGATGACTAGCAGTGTCTGTGGGAGTTTATACTGTAGCCCGATCTCCCTTCAGCCTCTAGAGCCCATTTTTTTGTTAGAAATGTATTGCGTGTTCACAGATAATGGAAATAAATGTGTTATTGTGCAATTTCCTTCTCCTGTCATGGATATTTTTACTTTAAAATGGCATGGAGAAAGGAATAAGTCAAAAATTATGTGGCCGTCTGGAAATAAATGTCCATTCTCTAACATTTTTTTTGATTAACATAGGTAAACTTCACATTAATTGGGTGTACAGTTCCAGGAATTTTGGCTTATGCACAGATTCATGAAAACTCTGCCACAGTCAGGACACAGAACAGTTCTGTCCTTCCAGAGAAACTCTTCTTTGTAGTTACATCCTCCCCCATCACTGACCCTTGGTGACCACTGATCTGTCTTTCGCTATAGTTTGACTTTTTAAGAATGTCATAAAAATGGAATCATAAACTTTTGAGACCATCTGCTTTCACTTAACATACTGCCTTTGAGATTCATTCACTATGTGTATCAGTAGTTCTTTTTTTATTACTTAGTGTAGTATTACATAGTATGGATGTACTACAGTGTGTTTATCCATTCACCCATTGAATGCCATTTGGGTTGCTTCCAGTTATGAGTCATTATGAGTAGAACATTCACGTACAGGTTTTTGTGTAAGCACTAAGTTTTCATTTCTCTGTGTCTAAGAAAGTGATCGCTGGGTCATGCGGTAAGTGTGTGTTTAACTTCATGAGAAACTTCCAAACCATTTTCCAGAGTGACTCTACCATTTTGCATTCTACCAACAATGCATCAGTTTTGTTTGCTCTGCATCCTCATCAACACTTGGTATTATCCATATCTATTTTAGCCATTCTAATAGGTGTGTAGTGATCTCATTTTTTTTTTTTTTTTTTTTTTGCAATATGTGGGCCTCTCACTGTTGTGGCCTCTCCCGTTGTGGAGCACAGGCTCCGGACACACAGGCTCAGCAGCCATGGCTCACTGGCCCAGCCGCTCCGTGGCATGTGGGATCTTCCCGGACCGGGACACAAACCCGTGTCCCCTGCATCGGCAGGCGGACTCTCAACCACTGTGCCACCAGGGAAGCCCTCATTTTGTTTTTAATCTACATTTCCCTAGTGGTGCTAGGTGTTGGTAGACCTTCTGGTGTACTTATTTGCCTTTTGTTGATCCTCTTTAGTGAGCTGTCTGTTTAAGCCCTTTGTTGATTTTTTAAACAGGCTTATTTGTTTTCTTATTGTTGAATATTCAGTTATTTATATATTCTGGATATAAATTCTTTGTCTAATATGAGTTGCAGATATTTTCTCCCTGACTATAGTTTGTCCTTTCATTCTCTTAAGGGTGTATTTTATAGGTCAAAAGTTTCTTATTTCAATAAGGTCCAATTTGTCAATTTTTTTCTTTTATGGATTGTTCCTTGGTGTCTTATCTAAGAAGTTGTTGCCTAACCCCAGATCATGAAGATATTCTCCTGTGTATGTTTTGTGTGTTTTGTAAGCCTTACAGCTTTCCTTTGTAATTAGAGCTATTATTTACCCTGAGTTAAGTTTTGTTAAAGGTATAGAGTGTTTTGTTTGTTTGTTTTTTAGCGTACATATGTCCAATTATTCAAACATCATTTGTTGAAAAGACTATCCTCTGTCTATTGAATTTTAACCTATGTCAAAAATAAGTTCTTTATATTTGTGTGACTTTCTTTCTAGGCTCTCTATTGTGTTTTGTTAATCTATGTGTCTATCCATTTGTCAATACCACACTGTTTTGATTAGCTTTATAGTAAGATTGAAATCGAGTAGTGTGGGTTCTCTAGCTTTCTCTTCTTTTTCAAATTGTTTCTATTCTCAGTCCTTTGCCTTACTATGTATTTTACAATCAGCTTGTCTATAGCTGCAAAAATTCTGCTGGAGGTTTTTTTTTTGAATTTTATTTATTTTCTTATATAGCAGGTTCTTATTAGTTATCCATTTTATACATATTAGTGTATATTGCCAATCTGCTGGAGTTTGGACTGGAATTGTGTTAAATATATGGATCAATTTGGGAAGAATGGACCTTTTTACTGTGTTGAGTCTTCTAATCCATGAACATTGTATGCCTCTCCATTTAGTTAGGTCTTCTCTGATTTCTTTTATCAGTGTCATGTAGGTTTCAGAATATAGATTCTGTATACATTTTGATGAAGTTATATCCACATAGTTCATTTTTGTGGTATTTTAAATTTTTTCTTGACTATTATGTAGAAATATTTTTGATTTTTATGAGAGGAAATTTTTTTTTAACAACTTTATTGGAGTATAATTGCTTTACAATGGTGTGTTAGTTTCTGCTTTATAACAAACTGAATCAGTTATACATATACATATATGCCCATATTTCTTTCCTCTTGCGTCTCCCTCCCTCCCACCCTCCCTATCCCACCCCTCTAGGTGGTCACAAAGCACCAAGCTGATCTCCCTGTGCTATGCAGCTGCTTCCCACTAGCTATCTATTTTACGTTTGGTAGTGTATATATGTCCATGCCACTCTCACTTTCTTACAGCTTACCCTTCCCCCTCCCCATATCCTCAAGTCCATTCTCTAGTAGGTCTGTGTCTTTACTTTATTCCCGTCTTGCCCGTAGGTTCTTCATGACCTTTTTTTTTTTTAGATTTCATATATATGTGTTAGCATACGGTATTTGTTTTTCTCTATGAAAGGAAATTTTAAAAGATATTTCACTTTTTATTTCTGTGCATTAAGAGACCACTTTCCTGCTCCTTGACTCTGAACTACTGGGCTTCTCTTTGCATCTGTTGTCTGCTTCTGAGTTTTGGGCTGCCTTGAGTCCTGGCTGGGGTATACTGAAGGGAAAAAAATGGTTAATTCATCACCAGTTCAGTGGTACTTTGAATTTTGGTCTTCTTCAGTCTACTTGCTCCAGTTTACTCTGGGTCCTCAAATTGTTGCTTCATGCATTCCATCTAAGCTTTATATCTGTATTCTATTCGAGAGACAGGGTAGTGTGTGCTTACCTCATCTTTCCTGCACCTAGAACCAAGAACAATCTCTTTTGCAGTGACTGTAACTAAGTCTTTCTAATCACATATCAAATTTTGTTTGTTGGGCTTCCCTGGTGGCACAGTGGTTAAGAATCCACCTGCCAGTGCAGGGGACACGGGTTCGAGCCCTGGCCGGGAAGATCCCACATGCCGCGGAGCAACTAAGCCCAAGTGCCACAACTACTGAAGCCTGTGCTCCTAGAGCCCGTGCTCTGCAACAAGAGAAGCCATCGCAATGAGAAGGCCGCACACCATAACTAAGAGTAGCTCCCGCTCACTACAACTAGAGAAAGCCCGCGTGCAGCAATGAAGACCCAATGCAGCCAAAACTAAATAAAATAAATTTTTTAAAAAGGATAGAAATTTATTTAAAAAAATTTTGTTTGTTATTATCAGGCAATCCACATATGTGTTGAGATCTTGTAACATTTCTCCCTTGTCTACTCCCTGTCAGGAAAATTACAGTACAACTCTTTTCTTAACTCTGAATGCCCAACTCCTATTTATAGTCTTAAAGTATTTATTAAAGGAAAATAATAATTTTTGGTTTGAGTAATTGGAGTTGAATATGTGATGTCAGAGTAACATTTATGACAATTTTCCTTAAAGAAGAGAAGTCATGAAAAATTATGTTTGAGCTATTTAAGACTGATTCTGCTGCCAGCCTTGGCAAACTGTAGAGAAGATTGGAGAATTGCTATTTAAAAAACAAATCTGTGTATGAAACAAATTGTGGGAAATCTGTTACACATTTAAAAATTTTATACAAATGATGATGAGATGTAGAGGCGGGTATTTTAAAGAGGGAATAAACTTCCTTAATTTGCCTAGGAGTCTCAGATTTTGTTTTTTTATTCACTGCTGATTTATCCACTCAGAAATTCAGTAGTGAGAGCCTTGACAATTTTTGTCTTGAAATTAGGGCAAATACATTTTCTTTTAAATTTATTGACCACTTCCGTGTTTAAAGTTTGCTTTAGGTATACTAAGCACAAGCCAATATAACCATAGATTTCTGACCTTATCTCCAGTAATAACTGATCCTTTCAATGTAAATTTTAATAATTCTGTAGCCAGGCATAATCATTTAGTAGTAAAATTATGTAGTTTCAGTTTCAATCTGGTTTCCCCGGAAATTGAAACTATTTAGTAACATTTGTATCTGTTAGAAGACCTCTTGCTTGGCGAAAAAGGTAACAAAAGAGAGGTCACGGGCTTCCCTGGTGGCGCAGTCGTTGAGAGTCTGCCTGCCGATGCAGGGAACACGTGTTCGTGCCCCGGTCCGGGAAGATCCCACATGCCGCGGAGCGGCTGGGCCCGTGGGCCATGGCCGCTGAGCCTGCGCGTCCGGAGCCTGTGCTCCGCAACGGGAGAGGCCACAACAGTGAGAGGCCCGCGCACCGCAAAAAACAAAAACAAACAAACAAAAAGGTCACTTCTTTCTTAGAGGAAGAAGGTACTCACTGGCTTTTTCAAAAGTGGGCACAGTGTCCTCCATATTTCCTCCCGTTTTTCTTGGAAGAAAAATGTATCTTAGTTCAAAAAAATATAATCAGAGTGTCTTGAAAACACAAGCTGACAAAATGCTTCATTTTGATGAAGGATAGACATCCGAAGGGAGGAAGGGGAAGATGGTCATGATGAAATGAAAGAGCATAAACTCCGGGATCAGAAAGATTCCACCGAGGATTTATTTGGACATTTTTGTCTCTCAGGTGAGCTCATGAAGGTTTTAGACTGATAAGAATTTGCTGCAGGAAGAGGCAGCAAGATCATGGGGGATGATGTTCTGTGCCCCTGGCTGGGGCAGGGTCTACCAGATGTCTCTCCCTGTGGACTCCCCCAACCCCCACCCCCACCCCAGCCCAGGCCAGGAATTCCAGGAAGCCCTTTCCTCTTCAATGTCCCAGTGCCCTCCATACGAAAGCTTAACATCATGCCTACTTTAAAGGAGGGATGCGTAAAGGAATTCCGTTGTTTAGCTCAAGGCCTGCATTGAAGCATTTGGAACTGAGAGACAGTAAACTGTTAACTGACACAGCATCTGTTGTGAGGGGTTATGCCAACATATCAAATCTAGAAATTATGCAGAATGTGAACTTGGGTACTCATTTGGCCTTGCATGCAATTTCCTATCTTCTGAAGGAATGAATTATAAAACTTACGACAACTGAAATCATACCAATGGTATATGAAAGACTTGCTGAACTTTGATCATAACATCCCTTAAATCTTCAGGAAGCTGTTTAGTTTGCATCAGCTGGTCTCAAGTTAATCGTGGTTGTCTTGTTCGTAGAGGGTGTTTCGGGCTGTAGTTTAAGGGTAGAAGTTTGCGGGTCCATCTTTCCCTCTCTGATACCTCTTATCACCCCCTCTCCCAGCTTGTCTGGCAGATTTCAGCCCGCAGGGACCCAGCATTGCCTAGCTTGGTAATGCCTGCACATGAAAGGACTTTCAGTTACATTGATATTTTACCTGTGACTGATGACATCAGCAAAATTCCTAGAAGCAATGCCTCATTTTCCTTCTAGCCTTGTGAATAGCATTGACTTTTAGAACGTTTATGGGCAATTCTAGATGTGAAAGGATTTCAATTAATTTTTTTTCCGTCAGACAGTTTTATTAACTAAACACCTTCTCTTCTCTTTGGAAGGCCAGCCACTCCATCTGTCATCACACACCGTAAAATTTTATGAGATTGGTTACCTGGGCAGACACCCAACCTCTTTTTAAGGTTTTTATTAATTATAATAAGTTTATGTTAATATTACTTTATTAGAAATATCCATTCTAGAAAGCTAGAAGATATTAATAAGCAAAAGTAAGGTAAAGTGACATTCTGTTACCCAGAGATTATCTTTATTTACCCTTCAAGGTGTAGAATTCAAGATCTGTTTATGCCCACACACATTTGTTTTACCCAAATGAAATGCTGTTCATGCTGGTTTATCAACTGCTTTTTTTTTTTTTCTTTTGCTCTGTTAATGCTCTTCACCTTTCCATGTCAATAGATTTTCATTTTATGTAATACCCAGTCCATTCTCACATTGGCTCAGTTGGCTCTAACACATTTATAAGTACTTTGTTCTAATTAGGATCTACTCTGGGGCTTTGCTGTGCATCTGGTTATGTCCTGTAAACTTCCCAAGTCATGACGCTGACTTTTGAAAGGACCAGGCCATTTGTCCTACAAAATATTGCATTTTCTGGATTTTTCTGTTGTTTCCTTGTGGTGGTGTTAGCTTGTTCTTAAATCCCTCTATATGGAACAGTTAGATCTAGGCAACATGGACTGAAGTTAAATGGTGTTTGACTAGAATATACTGTAGATGGCATCATATATTTCATAACATGTCACATCAGGAGGCACAAGCTCAGCCTCAATTTTCTTAGAGTGCAAACCTAGAGAGAGTTAATTTAACTGGGAGGTGGTAATTGGGCAATTTATCCACTCCAGGTACAAGAAGGGTTTGGAAGGTATTTGCATGGTAAGTTTAATAAAATACAGTGAGTCAATGGAAATGATGAGTAGTAAAATACCATGAAGAAATTTAAGTGGCATTCAATTCACTTTAATTTGCTAAACCCTGAGGGAATTGCATATTTTTTATCAGAAGTAAAAAATATCCTTTTTCTATTATAATTTCTTCTCTCTGTCTCCGTCTGCCTCTTTTTCTCTTTCTCTCTGTGTATGTGTATAATATGCATAATATTCCTCTCCTGTTGAAGACTTTTCGGTGTGTATCCTTTTAGCCTTGTGAGTGCTTCAAAGTACTGTGTCACTTTAAAAAAAAAATTAAAGTTCTCCTTTTAGCATGCTGTTATAAAGGAGTAACTTTAAAAGAAGCATCTAGGGTAGTTTCCCTTTCAAAATAAACATATTTGATTACTTGATATGTGGAAGCAACTTTTCCCTAGAGATGAAGATGAGAAGAGTCCTAGAAGGAAGTGGGCTTAGTGAAGACTGGTAACTGTGATAAGTATTTCTCACAATTCACTTTTGTTTGTATTGGCTCTTGCTGTTGGCATTGACTTAGGAGGCTCAAAAATTCATATTCTTGGCTTTTCTGAACAATACCAGGTCTTAAATACTAGTACTCGTTGGGTGGGGAAAGGATTTGTGAGTTTAACAATGTCTTTTGCTTTTATGTATAAATGGTATTGACTTAAGAAGAAAACACTAGAGCAACCCAAGGCAGGGAGGGTGGAGAAAGGGGTGGGGTGCAAGGGGATGTATTTGAACCATCACACTTTGTGTAGGGAGATGAAGTTCCCTTGTGATTCCTGGGCAGTTTAAGTACCTGTGCCGTGTATGTACTGAGCCCCACTTAGTCCTATTCTTTCTCCTCCCTTCGTCTCTGACTGCATTGTTCAGGGGTGTGCCCCTGACTGAACAATGGGATTTGCCAAATGGTATGAAATTTGCTGGGTCATCACTGTGCCTGAAGTAAAGGGTCACTGAAATGTCAGAATTCTAAGTATGGCATTGTACGATTTTTAAGGACGTCTGCATTTCCCTCACCTGATTTTTGTCTTCCCTACCCACCTCACCCCATGCCCTCCCCCAAATCACCTGAAATGAACTGGTATCTGTATACTTCTGGAAATTCTTACCAAGACTGCCCCCAGGTGTAAGATGCCTCTCAAACTCGAAGACATTCCTTCTACTCTTCATACGTAGCATTTAGATGAGTGCAATTTTCTTTTATCTTACATCTATGGAATGATTTAGGTACCGCTATTGCCAGGATACAGATGACAAGGCTGTGGCTCAACTTCAGTTTTGAGGTTTGGATTTTTCCTTTTAAGCAGTTGGCACCTTAAAAAGGCAGACAATTCTTTTGCTTAACAAAGAGTTCTGCTGTTACTTCCTTCAAATTCATTCTTCCTCTTCTAAGTATATGTGACCTGGTGATTATAAATAGAAAACCATATGATTTGGGGGGCCTAACTATGATTGAGTAATTAAATAACTTATGTAAAATTGTTTAACTATCATGTAAAACTTTTCATAATATGAATTTTAAAACACACACACACAAATCTTTAATTTGTAATTGAAAACTGCCTTTATAATGAATGACCCTAATGATGTTCATACTTCGTGCTTTATAAAGGAAAATACTTACGGTCTTATTGATTTTTCTGATGAGTAAAATGGTACTAACCTCAGCCTGCTATAAATAGGCACTGTACTTGGTTTTGAATTGCTGAATGGTTTCTCGTACAAATGTCTTTCTTATTCTATGAAATACTAGGATTCTTTTTTCCTTTTTATTTCTCATCACATGTACACCCATTAATATTGGAAGGGAATTTCACGTAGAACTTAACATGGAAGCTATAAAAACAAAAATCTTTCAAAGTACAGCATGTTTCCTGGTCACTAGTGATTTGAGTCGTAAGGATCCATGCAAAAACAAAGATTAATTAGGGTAAAACATTATCATAAAAGTCTCTCATTTGTTTTCCTCTAGAATTTTCTGGCAAAATAAAATGTATGTCAAAATTACATGCAAAAATACTTGAAATTAAGTCTTGTTAGCTAAAATATATCACATTTGTAAAAGATTCAGTTTTGATAGTGCTGGAAATCTAAGATGGTATAAATCCCTTCTTTCTTAGTTTTATATTTTAAAGAAAAGGCCAAAACCTTTCTTTTATAAACCACTATCATGTATCAGGGTTTTCTTCCAGCTGAAAAAAATTTTCCGTTTATTTCTACAATATAAATAGTGTGCAAGTCACCCCAGAAAGGGATATACTGGGTATTTCAGAGACCTGAATCATAATCTACTTGGGGGTAGGTCTGGCTCACAAGGGTAAATTTAAGAGTTTCTGCCCTTTGCTGCTGGGGTGGGGGGCGCGTCTAGGAGCATGTTATCTCTGGACTGCTTTTGGAATTAAGGGGCACAAGATAAAGGTGGTGATTCTTTTTACCCTAGGCTGAGTAGTGATCCCTGATTGGAAATTCAGTGGAGTTTCGTGGTAAGAATGTTTATGGGTGGGAACTACAGGGTGTGTCTTCCCATGGAATGTCCACTCCAAGGAGAGGTCTGGAGTATTGTAGGCCATGGAAGGGATTAACCCTGGGGTGGGGCAGCAGTAGGTCACTTAATCTTCCCCAATACTGATTTTCGGGCAGGAGTTTTTGAAGGGTAGGATCTTCACAGATAAAGAGTATGTGCTTAAAAGTGTTGTCTCCATATACACAGCATTAGTAAAAAAAAAAAAAAAAAAGGATGTTTCAAAACTTTAAGTATTCCTAGAAGTCTTATTGAGCCAAAAGAACTTTTAAGTGACTTGAAAATGGAATTTTTCCCCCCCTTATGGCATCTAGTGCTTGTTAAGTTACTTTACATATGCAATTTTAATACATAGTGTTTAGCAGTGTTTCTGTGTGGTTGGTACTGAGCTCTTTGAACATTGAGGAAACTGAGGCCCAAGGTCACATAGTGAGTAAAGGAGCCTGAGGCCCTAGGTATTAACTTGTGTTATATGTTTCTTAGTCATAATGCTTTGTAAAAAGCTGACCATTTTCAGTTATGAGATAACCAAGACCCTAACTCTTCTTTCAGGAGCAAATGGGAAATTGGTTTGGGAAGTGGATCTACTCCTTATTTAAGGTAGCCTCTCTTATGCGTTTATCAAAGGAGGATTTGGATTAACAAAATAAAATAATTGAGCACTTATATATATTTTTTCCCCACTGTGCAACCCGCTTCAGTGCCTGCAGCCTACAGGCAGAAGCCGGGCAATGGTTCTGAGCCAGTTTGCTCCAGCATGGGACACTATGTGAGGCCCAGGGGGATGGGCCTGCCATAAATCCAAACCCATGCATAGCACTTATCTTTTTAAATATCTTAATACAAATGTGTAGTATCAGTTTTCAGTTTCAGAACATAAAAGAAAACCTAGCTGTTTTAAATAGAAAAGAAGGGAATGATATTGATAAAAGTGTTGGCAGTTAAGAGCAGCAGGACCTAGGCTAGGCTGTTAGGTGTGTTAACGCCTTTTATCTGGCCTGGCAGGGGCACTGCTGCTTCTGCTACAGTCAGGAAGGTGGAGAAGCTGCCCTTAGAGTATCACTGTGATGCAGAAAGAAAAAAAGTGTCCCATCCATGCTTTGCTTTTTTATACCCATGAGATTAGTTACTGGACAAAGGAGTGCGTGGCAGCAAAACCCAGCGTCTCACAACCTTGCTTAGCTCACTTTCTTCTTCCTAATCTCGTGCCTGCATATCTAATTTGTAGACCCATGGTTGCAAGGGAGCCTGGAAAAAGAAACGTGTAGGGTTTTGGCCTCTGTCATACAGGAAGGTACACAGGAAGGACATTGGTATGGAGGTTGAGCTCCAGTCCACTATGTCCATCCTACCATTAATACCATTAAAAAAGAATCATGGCGATGGAGGAGACCTGGCTTTGTTTTCCATGACCACATTTCCTGACCTTCCTCACCTCTGACCCTCATTAAAATATCACCTTGGGCCTTTCTGGTCCTATGTCCTGTGGAAGATTTTCCAATTTTTCCAGTGTTTTGAGGGAGTACATATATAGTTGACAAGATTTTTTTTTTTTCTAACAATAATTTAATTTCTGAGAAACTGCCATCATGATATGTTAGCAGCTTCTAGATATAATCTGTTTGCTGTTAGGATGAGTGTTCATTTTTTTTCCTTCCAGTTTTTTTGAGATACAGTTGACATGTAGCACTTTATAAGTTTAAGGTGTACAGCGTAATGATTTGACTCACATACATCACGAAATGATGAGCACTGTAAGTTTAGTGAGCATCCAGTAATCTCATTTAAAAAACATTTTTTTCCTTGTGGTGAGAACACTTGGGATTTGATCTCAACTTTCATATATAACATAGAGCAGTCTTAATTATACTGATCATACTGTACATCACATCCCTAGTACCTTTTTATCGTATAACTGGAAGTTTGTACCTTTTGACCACCTTTATTCTGCCCCTCCCCACCCCTGCCTCTGGTAACCACAAAGATTTTTTTTTAACCATGCCATTCGGGAAGTTTTTGGTGAATAAATACTTTTAAAATAAATATTTGATTAATATGTGCAGTTATACTTTTTTAAAAAACATTTTTAGGAGGTTGGATATTATAGCAAATGGAGCAAGGGATGCTAGAGCTAAACTCTAGTTCTTCATCCCAAAGTACCGGAAAAAAGTAGTTAGTGATATAACTCTGGGAGAGTATTCAGCAGAGTACTTTTTCAAAGGTAAGCTGCAGAGAATAAAGTGTGTGTGTACAATATAAACTTCTGTATTTATATATACCTTATTTCTGGATGGAAAGTAATTTAGATGTGGATTTTCCTGGAGATTTCTGATGGGAGTTATCTTTTGGAGAGCACATTATAAGGCAATAGTTCAAGTTATGCAAAAGTGTGGAAAGGAAGGAAGTTATTTCTAAGCTAAAATTGTGTCTTTTGGCATTGTTTTTAGTTCAGGTGCCTAAAACTGTCAAAAGCTGAATTGGCTTCTAGAGAGAAGTAGTGTCCTCCAGAACTTTCCCTCAGTGACCGTTGCTGTGTTATGTAAACCATGTTTCCTTTTCTGGAGTTCCTTGTGTAGTCTTTCCAGTTTTTTCTTTACTGATCTTCTTAAAAGTTTTTATGCTTAGTGAGCAAATATAAGATACCAGTTTCTAAGCTAAGAGAAAAAATTGAGGAAGGAGTCTTTGGTTCATGTTTAATTATAGAGAATTTGTATTCATATTTTTATCTTGATATTTGTATTTTTATCACCTTCATCTGTTTCCTCTCAATGCATTTGAGTATAAGAAAAAAAAAGAAAAAAAAGCACAACTGGTAAGCTAAAAAAACCAGCTGGCTGTTTTGGAAGTGTTCATGGTTATGTAATTGGCCCAATATGTATAAAACGTCCATCAACTTAAGGGCAGGAAAGTAAGTAGTAATCTTAGCTGAGCATTATCCAGTTACACTCAATTATTACTTATTTTGGAAAACGTCCTGTAAAAGGGGTAATTGCAGAGAGAATATCTGCAATTACAATCTAGATTTTGATGTGAGAAATAGGCTTGCTGATTATAGGTTTTCAGGTAGATATTTAAGTAGTAATTAAATTAATCTTCTCACCTATTCTGAAATCTGAATAGAAATAATACAATGCTAAAAATATAGAGACTTTTGAGAATTAAGGGATTGGCTAAGTATTCAGCTGTACCCTCTGAACCTCTCTACTCAGGGATAAACACATTACACACCTCCCTCTGCTTGTCCACGTTATTCATGCCCTTCAAGAACATTGTGTTTCCTTTGGAAGATAGTCATTCTCCTAAGCACAGAGGTAATACCAATACTAGTTTTTCCCTGTGCCCTGTTTTTGCTTTATATTCTGTACTCTTGCCAGAGGGGATATAAAAAATCAAGAATCTTACTGCCTTAGAGATTGATACCAATTCTCACTACTTTGGAGATTGATACTGTCTGGCCAAACACTCTTGGCCATGTAAACCATGTTTTCTTTTCTGGACTTCCTTGTGTAGTCTTTCCATCTTTTTTCTTTACTTATCTTCTTAAAAGTTTTTATGCTTAGTTAGTAAAATAATAAGATACCAGTTTATAAGTTAACAGAAAAATAGCTGCCCTTCCCCTGCCAGTTTTTTCTCAGTCGCTCTAAACTGTCATCATGGTCTCTATTAAGATGGAGTATTCTATCTTAATGTTTTGTGTGTGTGTTTTTTTTTTTAATTTTAAAAACAAAAACAAAAGCCCCCTCTCTTGTGGTCCTGCCAGCTATCTCCCTTGTTGCTACTGGAATTAGCATACCTCTGAAATGATAAAATCAGAAATTTCACTCACTCTACAGATTCTTTTTTTTCTTTTTAAATTTTTATTCATTTGTTTATTTATTTTTGGCTGCATTGGGTCTTCATTGCTGCGAACGAGCTTTCTCTAGTTGTGGTGAGCGGGGGCTACCCTTCGTTGTGGTGTGTGGGCCTCTCACTGCAGTGGCTTCTCTGTTGTTGTGGAGCATGGGCTCTAGGTGCGTGGGCTTCAGTAGTTGTGGCTCGCAGGCTCAGTAGTTGTGGCTTGCGGGCTCTAGAGCTCAGGCTCGGTAGCTGTGGCACACGGGCTTAGTTGCTCCACGGCATGTGGGATCTTCCTGGACCAGGGCTCGAACCCGTGTCCCCTGCATTGGCAGGTGGATTCTTTTTTTTTTTTTTTTTTTTTTGCGGTACGTGGGCCCCTCACTGTCGTGGCCTCTACCGCTGCGGAGCACAGGCTCTGGACACGCAGGCTTCGCAGCCATGGCTCACAGGCCCAGCCGCTCCGCGGCATGTGGGATCTTCCCACACCGGGGCACGAACCCGCGTCTCCTGCATCAGCAGGCGGACTCTCAACCACTGCGCCGCCAGGGAAGCCCGGCAGGCGGATTCTTAACCACTGCGCCACCAGGGAAGCCCGACAGGCGGATTCTTAACTACTGCGCCACCAGGGAAGTCCTCTACAGAGTCTTATCCTCTCTTTCCTACTAAACCCATTCTACTACTCTTTACATCTCTTCTTATATGTTTTTAGTTATCTGGCTTCTTATGCATTTATTTCTTTGTTCTCTCTAACCTCCCAGGTCAGTCATTTAAACTGCCTTCAACAGCCAGCTCAGTTTCAAGTTTTCTTTTCTCCCTAGACAAACTTTGGCTCAACATGCCACCAACTGTAAACCTGAATCAGCCGAAATTATAATATCCCCCTTTTCAGTCCTCCAGCTAGTGGGTGCTACTGGAGGGAGAAAGTGGGCCTGGATAACCTGGTGGCAGATTCTCTGCATATATCTCATGTAATTTTCTGAACCTCCATGGAAGTTACTGTTATCATCTTTTTCTACATTTAAAAAAAAAAGAAAAAAAGAAGAAGAAGAAGATGCCAAGTTGATTTGAATCCAGGCCTTCTGATGCACGATAGTTCAATAGATGCAGTAGTTCCAAATGTCACGTCTGCACATCAATCTTTCTTGGGGAAGAAAGTCTCTCTTCCCCTGATTGTCAAAAAAGACTCCTGGGCTTCACTCTGGGTCAGCTTTAAGCCATGGTCTTCATAGCAATTCCTATGACCAGAGTAATGCCAGCCTCCAATTGGTTTGGGCTTGAATTATTGTCAATCACAGTAGTAAGGTTGTGAGATTTTTGCCGCTTATTTTAGGCCATTAGGGCCCACTTATGTGGCTAGCTTATGGAAATCAATCTTCCCTAGTCACCAGAACTGCTAAACTGTACAAGAAGTACGAAATAGATATTGAGGAAGCAACTGACAAGAGTCTATTACGGTGGCTGTTATTTTTATTCCCTATAACAAAAGGGCTTCTTACACTTTCAAATTCTAATAGTTTATTTCAGATTTTGTTACAGAAATTAAGACTAAATCACAAGAGAGGAACATCTGAAATCAATAATAGAGCAATTTTGTGGGGTTTACTTTCTCCAGAAGCCTCATATGGGTCTAGGGAAAGTTTTTTTTTTTTTTTTAATTTATTTATTTTTATTTTTGGCTGCCTTGGGTCTTTGTTGCTGCGCGCGGGCTTTTTCTAGTTGCGGCGAGCGGGAGCTACTCTTTGTTGCGGTGCGTGGGCTTCTCATTAGGTGGCTTCTCTTGTTGCAGAGCACAGGCTCTAGGCGCACGGGCTTCAGTAGTGTGGCACTCGGGCTCAGTAGCTGTGGCTCACGGGCTGTAGAGCGCAGGCTCAGTAGTTGTGGCACAGCGGCTTAGTTGCTCCGCGGCATGTAGTATCTTTCCCGGACCGCGGCTCAAACCCGTGCTCCCTGCATTGGTAGGTGGATTCTTAACCACTGCACCACCAGGGAAGCCCATGTGTTCAAATACTCTTGATTTATTTCTCCATGCAGCAAGGACAACTTTGTTAACTAGAATTATTTTTATACTTAGGAAAACTGTAAATTGAACTTAAGACATAATATTCATCTGAAAAGTTAGATGTATTATCTTTTAAATGTCACTGCTTCATTTCAGTCCCTTTATTACCATTAGCTTCCTATTTTATACATGGCTGGTGTAAAAAGTCCGCCTTTTGGGGAGAGGGGGTTAGGATTTCCTCTAGCTATGTTTTTATTTATTTTTTATTATTGTTTTTTTTTGCGGTACATGGGCCTCTCACCGCCGCGGCCTCTCCCATCGCGGAGCACAGGCTCCGGACGCGCAGGCTCAGCGGCCATGGCTTACGGGCCCAGCCGCTCCGTGGCATGTGGGATCTTCCCGGATTGGGGCACGAACCCGTGTGCCTTGCATCGGCAGGCGGACTCTCAACCACTGCGCCACCAGGGAAGCCCCTCTAGCTATGTTTTAATTGAGGAAGACCTCAGCTGTTGCCCATATATCAGCTTCCTATTTTCTTCCTGGAGAATAAGCCTCAGATGTTATTTTTCTTTTCTTGGGCTCAAACACCACTGAAAACACCCCAGCGAGTAGATGGCATAGTTAAACGATGACTGGAAATTCTGTACAAGGTTTATTTTTGCTACCATAGCAACTACTAGCAATTGCATTGCCTCTCACTTTTGGATCTCCTAGCACACAGGAAAACATTTGATGTAACTTCCCCTGCTGGAAGTTGTGGCTCTCCCTGTTTCATCATAAAGAGCTATTGTTTTTTTTCCTTTAAGAAAACAAAACAAACAAAAACACAAACAAAAAAACCCAACTCTAAATCTTTGACTGCTTCAATTCATTCATGAGGGTCTCTAGAAGTTTTCTCATGAATGTCTAAATACCCTTATTTTTATATCCGTTTACTTTTTATATTCATCATTTTAAAAATCATTTATTGACCCTTCTGGTACCAATGAAATTGAAAAATGAAAACGACAAATTTCCTGCCCTAAAGGAATCCACAGTGTAGGATGGGAAACAGATAAATGCTTCGTAAGTATCATATAGAGCTTTTGCACTCTGATTACTTGTGAATGGCCTCTGCTAAGGGCTTAGTGAACACAGGGCAGGGGGCTAGAATGTTCCACTGGGAGGAAGGGGGATGGGTTAGGGATGTCTTCTCAGAGGGATTAACATTAGAACTGGCTTGTTAGGGACTTCCCTGGCGGTCCAGTGGTTAAGACCCCACACTTCCACTGCAGGGGGTATGAGTTCCATCCCTGGTCAGGGAACTAAGATCCTGCATGCTGCACGATGTGGCAAAAAAAAAAAAAAAAGAACTGGCCTTTTAGAAGGAGTGCTTTGGACAATGGATGTGCACACATCACCAAAGGAATTCATGGAAGCAGCCATGCAAAATAATTATATATGTGAACACCTTCTATATGCTTTAGCAGTGTGTAAGGAACTTGGGAGGACTAAAGAGATATCTATGAATTATTTTGAAAGAATGGAACTTAAAATTTAGTTAGAGATACAAAATACAGACCTGAAAATAGAACAGTAAGACAATCTAGGATTATAAGTATTGTCAAGTGTTTATGGTGTGGCTTCTGCATCTGTGCCTGTGGGGATAGCACTCCCTTCTTCAAGGGTCTTAAAGTGTATTTGGGAATATAAAACACACATAAATGAAACTTTAGCATTTTAGTCAGTCCATAAAATTAATATGAATGAAATTAGAGATCAGTGCTGTGAACACTATGAAATGAGAGAAACCATCATGAGTTGAGGAGAGAAAAGAATCCTGAGAAGGTTACAGTGGTCCACTTGGACCTGCTGCTTCTCTTCTTCATGGCCTAGTTTGGCGCCTAGAAAGAGTGTAACAGTATCCACTCCCATCAGTAGTGTTTGATGGTTTGAACTTCATTCTTACCTCTTGCTGCAAGATTAGAATGTCTGATGCCATTATCTCTTAATCTTTGATGTGTTTGGAATGTCTGAGATGGAGGAAGAGATTTTAGTGTTTGGTTCTGGCCAGCCCAGCCAGGGCACGTGTTTCTGACACTGATTAACTGGATGGCCTTTTTCAGGGCCATGGCCCACAACCTGAGAGGTATGCACCCTGCCTTTCTGAGAGACCTGTGGAATGTTGGCATCTATTGTTGGATTATTGCTGTGGAAGTCCAAAAATACATAGTCGTCATACTCACATACTAATCTTACCTTTGTATAATATAAGAAAAAAATGTTGGAAAGTGACAGTTTACTGAACTATTGATAACTTTTTTAAAACAAATTTATTTATTTTATTTACTTTAGTTTTGGCTGCATTGGGTCTTCGTTACTGTGTGCCGGCTTTCTCTAGTTGGGGTGAGTGGGGGCTACTCTTCATTGCGGTGCACGGGCTTCTCATTGCGGTGGCTTCTCTTGTTGCGGAGTGCGGGTTCTAGAGCACAGGCTCAGTAGTTGTGGTGCACAAGCTTAGTTGCTCCGTGGCTTGTGGGATCTTCCCGGACCAGGGATCGAACCCGTGTCCCCTGCATTGGCAGGCAGATTCTCAACCACTGTGCCACCAGGGAAGCCCAACTATCGATAACATTTTAAACCTAGCCATTTTATTTTATATATAATTTTCTTTGGGAAGTTATAATTTTCTAGGAGATAAAACTTATACTTGCAATAGATTTTCTTACTATTTCAAACATTCTAATATGTTCAACTTTTGTTAAACATTATGATTAAGTGGTATATTAATAGACATGTTACCTTTATATCCTAATTGCTGTTATGAGGTGTAAATCTTTCATCAGAAATCTACTTGTTATGTTAATAGCAGTCTTAAAATATCTGGCTGTTTTTTTTAATTGTGATAGAATACACATAACATAAAATTTACCATTTTAACTATTTTAATCTGTATAATGTAGTAGCATTTAATACATGTACAGTGGTGTGCAACCACAACTATCCAGTTCCAGAACATTCATCATCACCCCCAAAAGGAAACCCATACCCATTAAGCAGTCACTCCACATCCTCCCTCCCCAGCTCCCGGCAACCACTAATCTGTTTTCTGTTTGGTTTTTGATGTATATACTTCGATGTCATAGCTTGCAAAATAATGGAAGTACTCTGGTTTGATCCTTATTGCTCAGTTTATATAGTGGTATAATAAAACTTTTCAGTTTGTTAGACTGATTTTCTGATCAGGTGAGTATTTTTTAAAAAAATATATTAACGGGAATTCCCTGGTGGTCCAGTGGTTAGGACTCCATACTTTCATTGCCGAGGGCGCGGGTTTGATCCCTGGTCGGGGAACTAAGATCCCACAAGCCATGCGGCACAGCCAAAAAACCCCACAAAACCAAAAAACACCAAAACCCAAAAAACATTAACCATCATAGAGAGTTTATTTAAGGATAAGCAGCTCTATTTTAGAAATTTTCTTTAATATTAAAACATAAGTAATTCTATTAATGGAGTAAAACAACCTCACAGAATTGGAAATAAGTAGGTCAGGTATTTTCTTAAACTTTTATAATACTGAGAATGAACGGCTATAACTGTGCTAGCCATCAAGGTTATTCACACTTTTGTAATCTGTGGAAATCTAAAACTGTAAAACATAAAAGTAAAAGGCAATGCAGGGCTTCCCTGGTGGCGCAGTGGTTGAGAGTCCGCCTGCCGATGCAGGGGACACGAGTTCGTGCCCCGGTCCGGGAAGATCCCACATGCTGCGGAGTGGCTGGGCCCGTGAGCCATGGACACTGGGCCTGCGTGACTGGAGCCTGTGCTCCGTAGTGGGAGAGGCCACAGCAGTGAGAGGCCCGCGTACCGCAAAAAAAAAAAAAAAAAAAAAAAAAAAAAGTAAAAGGCAATGCAGAGTAACAGATGAATTAAAAGTATCATCTAAATGAAAAAATGTCGTAAATTACAAGGATAAAAATTCCCTTTTTCTCTACTGTATAGTCTTCTCTGAGGCTAAAGAAAAAATACCATTATAAAATAATATATGAGTTTGTTCAGGTTTAAAAATTATATGCATTGATAATACATGATATTATCAATTTATTTAGAAAAGCATTTTTACTTTTTCCTTAAAAAGCAGTAGTGACATTTGAATACCTAGTTATGCTCTTGATATCTGTTGAAAAGTATCTGTTTTATTGGTTTTCTCTGTGCGTGTAGTTCCTTTATGCCTTCTAAAAAAAAAAAACGTTTTGAGCACAGAGTGCTTATAGATACACTCTTTCACAGTGAAGCCCTTTGAAACAAAATCAGGTGGGAAGATTTAATTTGGAGCACATTTGGAATTAAATTTGACTTTAAATTTAGCGGGCAAGAGCATAGGTCTAGAGTCAGACTGCTTGGGTTCAAATCTTGCCCCTCAGTTGTACTACTTCATTGACAAGACTCTCTAAGTAGTTCTTATCCTTAAGTATCTTGCAAACAGGCAGAGTGCCTGTTTGTGGGTTGTTGTGAGGAGAGTGAAACGGGGCCTGAGGAGCATTGTACAAAGAACCTGCTGTGCAGTAAGTGTCCAGTGGATGTGAGCCAGTCCTTAGCCCCATGATGATGTCAAAGCATTCTTTATCTAAAAATTAAAATGTTAGTCCAACATTTGTACAACTCATTAGGAGCAACTTTATTTTCAGCACCCTTTCACAAAACTGTTCCAACCCCTCTCCTTAAGTATCCACATACTTTTTTTCTTTGGACATGGGCCGTTATTGTGATGTTTTTGTCATATAGATATGAGGCACCTAAAAAATAAGACTTTCTGATTAAAAAAAAGTCTAATCATTTAACACAAAGTAGGTAAATGGCTATTTTCTATGCATTATTCATTGTGATCTACGTATAAGGTGTTGAATCTTGTTTTCATGTTTCTGATTTTAAAGTCGTGAAAATTACTTTTGCAATTAAAATGCAACATTGTGCAGTTCAGAATATTACAGAGGAGAACATATTACTACTCACCGCTGGTGAAATTCTGGAGGGGTGTATGTGTATTTAAAATTCTCCCAAGATGAAAGAAACACCAAGGGGAAAATATGCACATCACAGGCAAGGTATTCTTAAAGGGTGTCTGTTCTAGAGTTTGACGAAGTGGAAGAACACATTATGAACTGGAAATTATATTTACCCCTTGCCCAGAGACCTCACAAGGTGACAACGTATCTTCTTGAAAACACAACATCTCCACTATGTCTTTGCTTACCCTGCCTTTGGATTTCCACTTGGCCTGGCGGAGACACTGGCAGCACCGCCCAGGGCAAACAGTATTTAGGTTTCTAAATCAGGCACAAAGCTGAAAATACACAAAAGTGGAGTGGTTGCTAAATAAATAGGAGTCCTGCAGCTCCTGTCCATACTTTGTGGTGATGATGTCTTTGTAGAGCTCATAACCCAGTATCCTGGCAGTCAAGGAAAATAATATTTAATTCTTCAACTAATGTTTAATTATTAATTATTTTCCAAGAGGAAGCCACACTAAAAAAGTTGGTCTAGGAAAAGCCCTCATGAAAAATCTCAAAACTTTTCCATGTGACTCACTCAGAATCCCTTAAAAAAAAAAAAATATATATATATATATATATATGTGTGTGTGTGTGTATCTTTAAGTTTAAATTGACTACTAACTTATAAATTAAAAAAATTTTAAACTGATTTACCTCTTTTTTAAAGGGGGAATTGAATAGAATTACTTTCTAAATTGTTTACTACAAAGGTCTGCTTATGTTCTCTTTGGGGCATTAGAAAGCTCAATAAGTGTTTGCCATTTCAGTGCTGCAGGCACTGTGCTGAGGACTTTCTCTATATTACTCCTGAGTACACATTACTACCACCCCATTTCACAGATGAGGACCTAAGATAGAGTGAGGATAAGTAACTTGTCCTGGATCACACAGCCACTTAGTGACTAGGCTGGGAATCAGCCTAGGTGGTCAGCTCTATCTTGATAGACTGCCCCACATTTAGCAAAAGTAGCACTTTGCTTGGATTGTAGGACAGGGGAGTGATGCTGTAAATATGTACCTAAACTAAAAAAGGAATAAAAGTTATCATAACTTTACCCCATAAAATATGAAAAGTGCATGAGGCAAGCTTTGTTCTCAACAGCCCTCACACCTCAGGAGCAGTACAACAGGAGAACTTTCCACAGATGGAGGCCTGACCCACATTTCCCACCTGCACATCTCTTACTTTGCTTTTAGTTTTGCATCTAAACTAGTGGAGCTCAATCCCCAAAACTCTTCTTCTTTCCTCCTAGACTGAATTACTGGGACAGTGACTGGTGGAGGAGCCCTGGTGTGTACGGTCTCTGTTGCAGGAGCTGAAGGGCCTTGTTGGCAGAGGTGCTCGCAGGGGACCCTCCTGCTCTGAGGACACAGCCCTGCCTGGGCCTGAGTGTCTGTGGGAGGCTGGGAGATGTCCTGCAGTGAAAAGACTGACAAGGTATCTCTTGTCAGAATTTAGATTCTGAAGGGAGCTGGCTTTGCGGGGGACAGCCAGACCAACAAAACATACAAAGAAAAATAACAGTGATATGTGTTTTGAAGAGAATTAAAATAGGGTGATGTGACAGCAACTGCTTTGCTACTGTAGATGAGATCCTTGAAAGTCTACAACAAGCTGAGATCTCAGTGATGAGGAAAGTTCAAAGGGAAAAGCATCCCAGGTCTTGGGAACAGCAAAGGCAAGGCTGTTAAGACTGGGAAGGCTTATGGATAATAGGCCTACAAGAAAGCCAAGCCTGCTGGGGCACAGGGGGCTATGAAAGCGCTGTAAGGGCCTGAGAGGGCCAGTCTTGTTGGGCTTCATTCAAGGATGAGGCTTTTGGGATTCATTCTTAGAGCCGTAGGAAGCCTTTGGAGGATTTAAAACAGGGAATGAATTGATAGTTTATGTTTTAAAATGATCACTGTGGAAGTTTTTGGAAGAGATTGGATTGTGGCGTGAGCGCAGAGGCAGGGAGACTGTAGTGGCGTTGCCGGTGGGAGGGGGTGGTGGGTGGACCTGGGATGGTTGTAGTGGAGATTGAGTATATGGATGCAGCATCTATTTCGGACTAAATGTGGGCAATGAGGGAAAGAGAGGACTCGAGTTTAATTCTTAGGTTTTTGGCTTGAGTGGGGCTGTTTATTGAGATGGGAAAGACTCAGGGAGGAGAGACAAAGATTTCACTTTTGGCATTGTCAAGTTTAGGATGCCTAATTAGATAGCGACTGGGAGATGTAAAGAAAATGGGTAGCAGTACCCAGGTAGGGTGACCATGCAATTGTGCAGCCGGGGACACCTTTGAGAGTGAAAGGAGGGTGGAGTGGGATTTGGATTTTAAATACTAAAGCTGGGACAGCAAAGGCAAATCGGGACTGTCTTGGCAAAGTGGAATGTATGACATGTAGGAATCTGCTTCCAGGCAAAGATTTCAGGACTGACGGTATCAGATGTTTAGAATACTACGAAGAAGTCAAGGGAGATAAGAATGGAGAAGAGGCCTCTTCTTCAATATCCACCAAAATAACGAGCATCACTCGTGATGATAAAAGCATAGGACAGCCTTATCTTAGTGGGGTTAGGGGGTGGCAGCCAGATGGGTGTGGACTTCTGAGTGGATACAAGGTAAGAAAATAGAGATGGAAACTACAGTTACTCTTTTAAAGAGGTTTTGTTGTGGCCAGGGATGTTGGCGAAAAATATCTAGAGACTCAGAACACTGAGTCTCATCAAAACCCGAAAGGAAGTCCCAGAACTTCCCAGTGGAAGTTCTCAGTTTTATTTTAGGCTACAGCTGCGTGAGATTCAATATTGCACATATGGAAGAAGAACTAATGCTTCTATTAGTGAAAATAATGCTTCTATTAGTGAAAATAATGGGACATGTAATTTTGGATCAAAGTTTCTTTTGTTTTTATTTGAATAATATGTATTTGATTTTGAATATCCTAGAAAGATCTGAATTGTTGCAAAGATGAACTTTGATTTAAAAAAGGACTGACTATAAAACTAACCCTTTCAGATTACACTTGATTCACATCAGGGCTCATATCGTTCTGGATTAGTGGGGTGAAGCCGTGTAACTCAAGTATCAGCTTCCATTGACTGTATCGGGGTTTCCATGTAGAAAATGGTGCTTGTCTTGAACCAACTGGAGCATCTGCAGGGAATTTACCTGTTTCTTTTTCCTTTTTACAAAATTAAATGACTGATCTTTTCTTGAATCTGATTTCTTCACACTATCTACAAATAATTTTTTCATTACTATTATATGGATGTGTTTCTTAACACTACCATCTAATGATTAAATTATCTAGTAAGTTGTTGCTTAAATTTTTAAAAAAATTGCCTATGTTGAGAATCTGCAAGTATTTATAACTTTATAAAGGAGACAAAAACATTGAGTTCTCCGGTTTTAAAATTGCTTGGTAAGGAGTTACTTTTAAAACTACCGTGCAAAACACATTCTCTTCAGAAAAAGGACCTGTGAAAATGTTACACGATCATTCCCGGAATGATTTTGTAAGACCAGTGAATTCCTTCTTTTACATATTTGCCAGAGGTAAGGAGTGCCTGGCACTTAACACACATGATAAACAGAAGAGTCAGTAACAGGACAGGAAAGTCGGTTTAACATTCTCGAAGTGTAAGTAGTCAAAGGAGCAGTACTGTTTCATAGAGACTTTCTGAAAGAATTGTAAGTATATATGATTTGTAAAACTTTTATAGTAATTTCACATTTTCTAATCATCTGCTTTTAAAAATGGTCTAATATTTTCCTTTGAACTATTATTACTCAAAAATTTTTAACGTGTGTGAGAACCATCAGAATTTTTATAGAAAAGGCTGAAGATTTTTTGGGTTTTTGAATTGATGTTTTGGAGACTAAATTACCTGATTTCTTTTCCTTGACACATTTAAATGTATGGGCAATGATGTGACTTATGCTTGTTTGAGAAGAAAAAAATTATATAATAATTCATTAAACTCCATGTATATATAAAATTAATTACTGCTGTTCATTTCTGTTCTTGATAACTTTCGAGCTTTAAGATGTGGTAAAATTTCTTCAAATTGTCATGAACATTTCAGTAAGCAGTATGATAATTATACTTATCTAGGGTTTTCACTTTTACAAAGTACTAATCACTTTCTTTTTTAATACTCACAAGAACCCTGTAAAGCAGACTTTGGATGTTTTCTTCATTCAACATCAGTAAACAAGAAAGCTGAGATTCAGAGGTGTGAAGTTACTTAACAGAGAAATTCAAACTAGAATGAAGCATTTTGATCCCTAGATTTGGGCTCTTTCCCTTATACCGTCCTGGCATGGGACCTCTCTGTATTAACACCCCTTTAGGTAGTGAGTAAAAACAGCATTTAGTAAAATTTACCTGAATTAAAAAAAAATGCACGCAAAAAACCCAATGGTTAACACATTACTCTTAGAGCAGACCCTGAATGTAATATTAACTCTGTCAGCATGTAATGGGAATAAGAAAGTTGCTAGTGGAAATTCTGACTTAGCTGGTCCTTGATTACATATAACCTTGCTTGCTTAACTAACCAAAGAACACGGCTTGACTCATCACTTCACTTAGAGTACTGTACTTCTTTTGTAAAAATTTGAAAATATGATTTGTAAAACTTTTAAAATAATTTCACATTTTCTAATCATCTGCTTTTAAAAATGGTCTAATATTTTCCTTTGAAAATATTTATTCTCTTTTTAAAGGCCATACTAACCCCGATAAAGATGTGAAAAAAATAAAAATAAAATAAGGGCCATACTAACCTCATCCCTTAAATAGAGCCTGGCATTATATAATCTTAGATGAAATGTGAAAATGAGTCTTTTTGTATATGATAAAATTTGGGGGTAGAATATCTGCGGAGATTTGGTGACTTAAAAAAATAAGATGAAAAATGTGAGCTAGCATTGTCTTGTGGTGGAAACTATTTTTTTTCTTGCTTTATTGAGATATAATTGACATATAACATTGTGTAAGTTTAAGGTGTACAGCATGTTGATTTGATACCCTTATTTATTGCAAAACGATTACCACCGTAGCTTTAACTAACACCATTATCATTTCTTTTCTTTATGGTGAGAACATTTAAGATCTACTCTCTTAAAACCTTTCAAGTATGTGATAGATTATTATTGGCTATAGTCACCATGTTGTACGTTAGATTTCCAGAACTTATTCATCTTATAACTGGAAGTTTGTACTCTTTGACCAACATCTCCTATTTTCTCTACTCCTTAGCCATGGTTAACACCATTTAGTGTCTGTTTCTCTGAGTTCAGCTGTTTTAGATTCCACATGTAAATGGTATCATACAGTATTTGTCTTTCTCTGTCTGATTTATTTCACTTAGCATAATGCCCTCAAGGTCCAGTCATGTAGCCACAAATGACAGGATTTCCCTTTTTCTCCTAGCTGAACTGTATTCTGTTATATATATGTAATAGGTTATATCTATAAATATATCTATATCTATCTATCTGTGTCACATCTTCTTTATCCATTCATCCATTGATAGACATTTAGGTTGTTTCCATATCTTAGCTATTGTGAATAATGTTTAAATGAACATGCAAGTGCAGATATTTCTTTGATATCCTCTTTTTATTTCCTTTGGATATATACCCGGAAGTCGTATGCTAGATCATATGGTAGTTCTGTTTTGAATTTTCTGAGGAAGATCCATACTGTTTTCCATAGTGGCTGCACCAATTTACCTTTCCACCAACAGTGCATAAAAGTATTACTTATAACATAGATGTTTAATATTTAAAGAAGTCTTCTTAGAAATGATAAGATTATAAACACCTTAGAGAGTAGAGAAGAAGTAACAATTATTTGTACCTAGGAAAGATTTTACATGTTTCAAATTATAAATCAACTTGCTATTATAAAATATATCTTAAATCTGGAAAATAATTTGTGTGATAGAATCAAAGTGTTTATATATATATATATTTTTTTTTTTAACAAGGGCTATGTTTCTAAATACCTTGTAGAAATCTGACTTGCATAATTCAAATTTAGTTTTCCCATGGAAATAAATACATGAGATTTATATTTTTCCAATTTCACTCACAAAGAAACCTTATCATACTTAAGGTTCACATAAGTCAAAATAACAAAAAATGCAATATCATATTTTATCTCCCTTGTTTGTTATTGTTATTATCTCCCTCTGGTTAACTGCTGCTAAACACACACTGAGGATTAAAAACTGAACAAATCCATTTATCCATGTAGGCCATGAGGTCAGATAGTTGAGTCTATAAATAAGCAGATTTAATGATGCCATTAATAAGGAAGAGGAGAATGTACTTCTCCAGTGTCTTGTTTACTCCCACTAAGCATATGTTCTTTAGAAAGCAAATTACTGAATCAGATGGAATAGGAAAAACTAAGGTGAGTAATAGAATTATTTAACACAAAGTCATTATACATTCAACATTAAGAGCATAATTATATTCCATGTTCATGTTTGAAATGATTATGCATTAATCTTTAGAATTAAATTTGGGTATTTTCTGCAGAATCTTGGAGTTATATAGTTATGACTTTAAATGGATTGTGTGGATGCCTTCTTATCACTCATTAACCTTGTCAAAAGAAAGAGGAGAGTTATTTGTACAAAGACAGATTGCAGTGGTTAGTCTATATATATATATATGGAGATGTACAACTAGAAACTCATTTTTTCTAAACCCCACAGTTTCAACCTTCCCACAGTGCTGTCCCTGGTAATGACTCTCTTTTCCCCCCTTTCCTTTTTTTTTTTTTGAAATTCAGCCTATTGTTAATTATGTCATTGAACTCTCAAGTCATATGGAAAGTCCCTGGTAATTCTATTTGTCAGGGTAACTTGTTTGTTAACAGTTTTCACTTTGTAAAAAATGTACCTACCGAAGCTCTTCTTTTCCCCCCCCCCAAAGAGAAACTGTTTGGAAAACAATGTAAAACTGTTGTTTAAACAAACAAAAAAATTGGATGGAGTATTAAATTGATGACTGGTTACATTTGATTGAGGGTTTCTTGGTTTTTTTGTTTGAGAATTACTCTTGTGGAATCACATAAAGATGATTTACCAGTTTTCATAGTGAACTGGAAAAAAGGTTGTTCGTCAAAGTTACCTGTCATTTCTTGAAGGGCAGATATCAATACATTAAAAGAGATCTCATCTAATTCATGAAAATATGCAATAGTCTATCAAAGAGAAATAGAAAAAGGATGTCGTTTTGCTTTTGAGATAAAATATAAATAACATTCTTTATCTTTTCTAGTTTTTATTTTTTTTTACTTTTATAGTTTTCTTAAATGTAAAAATAACATGGGAATGGTGCTTAAGAAATTTGGGGGACAAAAAGGAGAATGTAATGGTCTTTTTGTGAGATCACTGCAATAAATATATCCAATTAGTTTTTATTTTAGGATCAAAAAGTGAATGTGTTGTTATTATTTTAGCTCTTTTATCTTGGCATTTATAATAACAGGACCACACCTATTATACCAGAATGCTTGTGTTAAAAAAAAGTTGTTAATGGCTTTGATATTCTAAAAGCTATTTTTGAACAAAATGTTTGCTAAGACTTTGTGCTGTATTGACCACCAGTACTTGGCATGTTATATATGCCTTTGTTTCTAGTTCCACCTATTTCCTCAGGGAAAGTTTATATAAATGAGACTACTGTATATTTCTTTGTCATTTCCTTCTGTTGTTTCTCAGGAGGAAGAGTTGCAATGGATTTTACAGTATTTCTACACTACATTAGCTACCTTTCTGTGGAAATGAAACATATGGTAGTTTTGAGGGCCTGGAATAGTATTCTGGGTTGCTTAAATCAGGCAGATGACACAAAATTTACTTTTTAGAATGTGGGTGATTTCCTTTATTTGAAAGGACTGTGGTTTTATCCAGCACAAAGGCATGGTTCTGATGAATTAGTCTTTAGCATACACGTCTCATGGTTTTCTTCAGGTGAGTCAGTGCTTCTTTCAGATGTTGTCCCCAAGAAAGTAACAATAAATTGTATTTATTGGATAGGTTCACACAATGTTGGTTTTTTTCTTTCCAATCTGTCACTCCAAATAGAACTTTAAGATCTCCGATTGTTGTTTCATCAGAGCTGGATGCACACAGTAGGAGACTGAGCAACAGAATGGCATGGGAGAAAGGAGATGGGCTTGGAAATGAACTACCCTGGGTTAAACTTAGATCTGCAGTTCACTCACTGTGACTGAGGACAAGTCAATTCTCCTCTTGGGGATTTGTTCCTCATGCTGTAAAATACAGATAACAGCTACTCACAAGGTTGTTGTTAAGAATTAACCGTAATGCATACATAGCTTCCCGCCCATTGTATCTTAATAGATTGCACTGTTGATGTTATTAATGGGTGCTTTACCAGTGCTCATTGATTGATCAAACTAAAGACACCTAACGAGAAAGGAAGAACAAGGTAACATTTGGGACGTTTTATGTGTAGTTGAGTAAAATGGGACAATAATAAACTATTAATTTTTTGAGTACAGGAACTGATGTATTTTTTTCTGTACCCAAAGCTAGTGTAGGTGCTGAATAAATGCTTGTTGTATGAGAGTGTGTGTGTGGGAAACTAGTGTTTCTTTACCTCCTGGTGCAGAGTTCTTTCTCATGTATCATAACCTTTAACTCTGTATGATTACTCCATTAAGGGAGCTCATTTTAATTAATCTATAATTTCACCTTTTTCACAAACTGAGATATAAAGTACATTCTTACTTGCCGATGATTGCAGGAGAATATATATAAAATAATTTCTTTGGAAGAGTTGACTAACAATGTAAGAAAATATTAGTAAAAGGTAAATGACTTTATGTTAGACAGGAGGAGGAAGAGAAAACTGTTTTAAAGGGCTATAGATGTTAGGAATCCTAGTGGTTGTTTGATTTTTTTTTTTTGGTGGTACGCGGGCCTCTCACTGTCGTGGCCTCTCTGGTTGTGGAGCACAGGCTCCGGACGCGCAGGCTCAGCGGCCATGGCTCACAGGCCCAGCCGCTCCGCGGCATGTGGGATCTTCCCGAACTGGGGCACGAACCCGTGTCCCCTCCATTGGCAGGCGGACTCTCAACCACTGCGCCACCATGGAAGCCCTGTTAGATTATTTTTATACATTGCTTTAAAGACAATCAGATTTTAGTACGATTGGGAATAATTTAGTCCTTGTACAAGTTTTCCTTGTTTTCTGAGAATCAGGGTCAAATGGTGAAAGGAAACTGTCATTTCATACCAAATATATCAAATGTCCTATCCTAGTGTGTTTCTAAGAAATAAGGTTTTTTTTTTTAATTGGGAAAACATTTGAGGACCTGACTCTATGTGTGTGTGTGTGTGTATCTATCTGAAAGAGAGAATTCATTCATTCAACAATATTTTATTAAGCACCTTCTTTGTGCCCAAAATATTCTAGATCCTTCAGGATATAGCACTAAACCAGAGAGTAAAAGTGCCTGGACTCAGTGACCTTTCATTCACTAATCAGAATTCACTAATCTGAACTAATCACTAGTCAGAATTGTGACCATTTAAAGTAAGCCATTGGAACATTACTGTCATTGTATGAAAAGTATAGAGTATGTAAACTGGGATCTCTTTGCTTAGTATACCATTATGTGCTTGCAGTAAATAAAGAAATACCTAAAGATGATTAAGGAAATAGGAAGGCCAGCTCTTTCACAGAGATCTTTATCTCTGTCAGTATTCTTTGTCAATAAATATTATTTGGTTTTCAGTTTCGTTGTGATTTTTTAGTTATGATGGCACAAATAAGATTTTTAATAGATTTTTTACTTCCCTTTACTAAATTATTTTATTTACTTGGGGATTGAAAATAGTCATGAAAGCATTTAATTAATAGGAATGAATTGTTTCTGGGGGAGGGATAAATTGGGAATTTGGGATTAACAGATACATACTGCTCTGTATAAAATAGATGGACTGCAGGGACCTGCTGTGTAGCACAGAGAACAATATTCAGTGTCTTGTGGTGGCCTGTAGTGGAGGGGAATCTGAAGAATGACCTGTGTGTGGTGTGTATGGCTGAGTCACTTTGCTGTACACCTGAAGCACTGTGGGTCAACTACACTTCAATAAGAAAGCAGGGGTGGAAAGAGAAATAAATTGTTTTAGGTAATTCTTCCTTGGATCAAAGGGATTATTTCTACAGAAGGTTAAAAATGATAGTTTCTGGAGAGTTATACTTATGTGTTTATATCTCACTACTGTTTAGATTATTATTCTATTGAGAGAAAAATTAGTACCATTTCTGACATGTTTGATCTGACCCATAGTGTTCTAATTTTTTACTATCTGTCTTATAAAATTCAGCGGAAATTAAGAGACAGCTGGTGTGATTTTTGCTTGGACTGCAGGTGTTTGGATGAACTAACTAAATTGAGTTTTGGGTCACAGTTTCTTAAAAGATTTGTCACTGAATGGATCAGAGTTTTCCAGGAATCTTATGTCTAGTAATACTGTAGAAGCTCTTCAATTTTAGTCAGCTCAGTCACTGGGTCAGGTAAGATTTCGATTCCCTTAGTAAAACATGCCGAATGGCTGTCCTGGCACCATGAACCCCCAAAGCACTAAGCTACTTTCTAGATTGCCTGTACATGCCTCGTGTTCTGTTTTATCAAAAACTTGTTTTGACTGTTTCCTAACCTGTTAAGGCCTGTTTTTCCAGTTACTTATTGTAATAATGTAATTAACCTGAATGTTATAAACACATGATTTGAATTCATTAAGAGAGTTGTCCTATAAAAGCGAAGTTAAATACTTCAGAAAGAATCTGGTGAGCCAGCTACCCTGCCCCTCCAAACAAAAGGTACTATTGAATTATATGTGAATGAGACAACTGAAAGAATGAAATAAAATGCTAAAATCAAGGAATTTGCATTCGAATTGCTTGCAGGTGTCTTGAAATCCTTGGCTTACTTAAAAAAGTTAGAAGCGGAAGGCAAGCCTTTATGTGCTAATTATACAAGAAGTACAAGGTGAAAATTTAGTCAGTGGGCACAGCTGCAAATACAAACATTTCACTCGACATCAATGAATAATTTATCTGTGTATTTTAAGTTAAAATGACTAAGGTTTACTTGAACTTTGATTTCCCACTTTAAGTGGTTTTTAAAGTAACCTACTGATTAGAAATGTTAAAGGATTTTTGTTATATTTGCATTCCTTTTTTATCATTTTCCTAAATATCTATTCTCAAACTGTTTTCTGTAAGATAACATTAATATCTATTCTATTTATATATTTAAAAACTCGATAGATTTTTTTTCTCCAAGTGAAAATTTTAAATATATAAGAAAAATACAGAATACATTTATGCAGTTTTATGTGTGAGTTTAAAAGTACAGTTTGGAACTACACTTTGTTGTATAAGCGATACTTATGGGGGAATCTTATCTTTTCTGGGTTTAGGTAGGAAGCTAGTATATAAGTTAAATGCAGTTATGCTGTGTTTCCATTACACCAACTACCTCTTCCTTTGTTAGATATGTTAGTCTATTCAATGATTGTTACTTTGTATCTTGTCTTAAATATATTTAATTATATTATTCATTATATTTATTGTATATTTAATATTTATACTAACCCATTGACCTGTAGTTGAAAGAAGAATGGCTTAATGGAAAAGCAGAATCTTATGGTCCTTGAGCTGTTTTAATTATAATCAAAATGTTTCTTGGATAATCAATTTGTGTCTGAAGCTCTGTTTGGTACAGTCTACATGTGGCTTATAATTCTTGAATATCTATTGGTCTTTCCTGAATATGTGATCATTTTAAATGCCAGTGACTTCAAATAACTTTGAGGAATCATGGCTTTAAACTATTTTCTTGTGCCTGGTGGGAATTGGGAGGAATTGTTACACTGAGTACTAGGGAGAGGCTATATTGGTTTTGTTGTGAAGTCTTCACATGAATGATGTACCAAGAAGGGGTGTGTATAGACTTGCCTGTAAATGTTCATAGCAGCATTATTTACAATAGCCAAAAAGTAGAAACAACCCAATGTCCATCAATTGGTGAATGGAGAAGTAAAATGTTGTATATTCATACAATGGAATTCTGTTGGGTAACAAGAAGTAACAAAGTACAGATACATGGTACAACATGAATGAACCTCAAAAGAATTATAGTCAGTGAAAGAAGTCAGACACAAAAGGACACATATTGTATGATTCCATTTATATGAAGTATCCAAAAAGGCAACTATATAGAGACAGAAAGTTGGTTAGTGATTGCCTAGGGCTTGAGATGGGTTAGAGTGAGGGCAAAGATATTAGAAAGAAAAATGATGATCTTTGCGTACCTGAAGCACTTACTAGGAATAGTAGAGTGGAAGAAGTAATAAGGACTTTTGTTTTTAAATATATCTTCTGTGCCATTATTGTACCTAACAGAATTAATAGTTCCTTTTGCATGTCATCCAACACCCAGTTTTTATTTAAATTTCTCTAACAGTCTCTTTGTCCAAATTGGATTGAGTTTCACACATTACTTTGGTGGTTTTGTCACTTAAATCTCTCATTCTATATCAGTTCTTACCCCCGCCCCCATCTTTTTCCCCACATTTTCAATTTGTTAGAGAAACTGAATTGTAGACTATCCACATTCTAGATTTTGCTAATTATTATGTTTGGTAATTATTAAACAGTTGAACTATTTGAGCATAATCAGAAAATGACTAATTCTTCATCCAAAAGAATTAATTTTCCACAGAGCTGAGAGCAAGTAAGCTAGCATTTAGGAGCCTGTAGCAACTGTTTAAGATAGAAATCAGCAGTCTTTCAGAAATTAGCAGCCTTAGGTGTTCTAAGACTTGATTTATTCTGTTATATTGCTACATTTCTCCTGGTAATAAGATGGATGGAAGACAGTGGGAAACTGTGAATCATTCTCCCTGAGGAAAGGTGAAAGGGGCCTAACAGGTGGTTGGCACAAAGAACCCCCCCCCCCCAACGTAAAAGCAAAAACCATGGGTCCGGGGTTTGAAAGTTGTGCCACTTAGTGAGGGAATAATTGAAGGAAGTCTTGGCAGAATTCTTGGGTTTTAATTCTTATTTTGTTGTATATGAAGTAATGTCTAGGTTGATCTTTTACTGCTTTATTTTCCAACAAAAGAAATTTTAGATCAAATGCCTTAATGCTTATATATGTGTGTGTAGTTTGCCAACAGTAGTGATTTTACCTGGAAGCATAGGTAAGGACCTTTTATAGACATTTAAAAATGTGACCTTTTTCTTATTGAGAATATGTTTTCCCTACCTGCCTTTGTTTTAATAACATGTTTTTTTAAAATATCAGCATTTTCACTTCTGTATTGATATAACAGATTTGTGTTATGAATAATGGTATTTGTGTTTTTAAAATAGATCATTTGTATGTCTTTCACTGAGTCTATAAATGAGAACCTCTTGGCTCAGTAAGATAGTCTGTGAATGAGGTTCTGTGTAGGTAGGACTTCTTTATTATTAGCCATTAAATAGAACAATACATATTGATGGAAATCATTGGTGGAGATCATTGTGGAGATCATCATTCTAATACCTTTGCCTTTATTTTAGTCCAGTGGGTCTCAAACTGTAATGTGCTGGACCACTAGTTTATATCACCTGGACCCCATATGCAGATTCTATTTAAAAAGGTACAACATGGGGCCACCCAAGCAGATCTGTATTAGAAACAAGTTCCGTAGCTGATTCTAATGCTCACTGAATTTTGAGAATCACTACCTTAGAAATATTTTTATTGTGTTTTACTTTTAAATAGTTTGACTTGGAAGAAATTGCAGAAATAGTGCAGAGGTTTCCCTGTGCCTTCCTCCAAGCTTTCCCCAATAATAATGTCTTACATAACCATAGTACATTATCAAAACCAGGGAAGTGACTTTGGTACAATACTGTTAAGTTAGGTACAGACCTTATTTAGATTTCATCAGCTTTTACATGCATTCTTTATTATTTTTAAAAATTTGTCTTGATTTATAATTCTATGAAATTTTATTACATGTGTAGATTCGCATGACATTCCACAATCAGAATACAGAACTGTTGCATCACCATAAAGGAACTCCCTCACGTTACTCTTTTTTTTAAAAAAAATAAATTTATTTATTTTATTTTTGGCTGTGTTGGGTCTTCACTGCTGCGCGTGGGCTTTCTCTAGTTGCGGCGAGCGGGGGCTCCTCTTCGTTGTGGTGCATGGGCTTCTCATTGCAGTGGCTTTTCTTGATGCGGAGCATGGGCTCTAGGCGCGAGGGCTTCAGTAGTTGTGGCACGCGGGCTCAGTAGTTGTGGCTCACGGGCTCTGGAGCGCAGGCTCAGTAGTTGTGACGCATGGGCTTAGTTGCTCCATGGCATGTGGGATCTTCCGGGACCAGGGCTCGAACCCGTGTCCCCTGCATTGGCAGGCAGGTTCTTAACCACTGCACCACCAGGGAAGCCCCCTTATGTTACTCTTAATAGTTACACCTTGCCTCCAATCCTGGCAGCCAGTGATCTGTTTTCTATGACCGTAAGTCTGTCACTTTGGGACTCACATAAATAGAACCATACGGTATGTAACCTTTTGAGACTGGCTTTTTCACTCAGCATAATGCCCTTGAGATTATCCAAGATGTTGAGTGTATCAAGGCTTGCTTTTTTATTGCTGAGTAGTATTCCATTGTATGGATGTATCACAGTTTGTTTATTCATTCTCACGTTGGAGTACATTTGGGCCGTTCCCTGTTTGGGTATGTTATGAGGAGAGCTGCAATAAACATTGACATACAGGTTTTATGCAAACTAAGTTTTTGTTTCTCTCATGTAAATGCCTAGGAATAGATTGCTGGGTCATATGGTATGAGTTTGTAGCTTCATATTACGCTGCCAAACCATTTCCCGAAGTGGCTGTGCCATTTTGCACTCACCTTGTTCAAGTCACCTATGAGAGATCTAGTTTCTCCACATTCTTGTCTGTACTTGATAGTTTCAGTAGTTTTAATTTAGGTGCATAGTGGTATTTCATCATAGCTTTAATTTGCATTTCCCTAAATGGATAATAATGTTGAGAATCTTTTCATGTGCCTCTTTCTCACATCCTCTTTGGTAAAGTGTTCAAACCTTTGCCCATTTTATGATTGGATTCTTTGTTTTCTTACTATCACGTTTCGAGAGCTCTGTCTATATTCTGGATATAAGTCTTTTTGTTGGCTATGTGACTTACAAATATTTTCTCCCAGTCTGTGGCTTGTCTTTTTAGGTTCATAACTGGGTCTTTCACAAAGCAAAAATTTTACTTTTTGATGAAGTTTAGTTTCTTGATATTTTAAAAATCTTATGGATTGTGTCTTTGATGTCATGTCTGAGATTCGTTTGCCTAAGCCTTAGTCCCAAGGATTTTCTCCTACATTTTGATCTAAACATTTTATAATTTTATGTTCTACATTTAGATCAACTTTAGGTTAATTTTTGTATAAGGTGCTACTTTAGCTTTTAATATTTCTAAACTGTGAGACACTATTTCCAAGTAGTTTTTCTAGCCAGTGTTTGACAAAACTTGTAGCTGGGAAACTTAACTTGGAAAATCCATTCCAAGGACTTTTCTTTATCAGTATGCAGTGAATGTTATGCCTTTGAATACGGTTTATGCCAACACACACTACTCCTCAACATGGATTTAAAACTTTAACAGAGACTGATGACTAAATGCTGTTTAGTATTTACCAAAGTACATATTTGAGAGTAGATTATTGAGATTGTGACTTGAAAGCAACTTCTGCTTTCATTTTATGGTTGGTTAATCTACCAGTGTGCTTGCTTGGCTGACATATACATTCCCACTGTTTAACATGCATATGTGCATATATTTTAACAATTATAACATCCACATTTCAGTTCCTTACCTAGCGTGCTTTTGAAAATTGAAAAAACATTCCAACTAAGAACTTTTTTTTTTTTTAAAGTCAGTGTTTGTAGAGCAGTTTTAGGTTCACATTAGAACTCAGCAGAAGATACAGGTTTCCCATAGACCCCTGTCCCCACACATGCACAGCCTCCCCCATTGTCAGTATTCCTCACCAGAGTGGTACAGTTGTCACAGCTGAACCTACACTGACACATCATAATCACCCGAAGTCTATAGTTCACATTAGTAATCACTCTTGATGTACATTCTACAGGTTTTGACAAAAACATAATGACATGTATTCATCTTTATAGTATCATGTAGGGTATTTTCACTGCTCTAAAAATGCTCTGTTCATCTCTGTTCATCTCTCCCCACAACTCCTGGCAACCACTCGTCTTTTTTATTGTCTCCATATTTTTGCCTTTTCCAGAATGTAATATAGTTGGAATTATACAATATGCAGCCTTTTCAGACTGGCTCTTTGCATTTAGTAATATGAAATTAAGACTCCTCCATGTTTTTTAATGACAGCAGCTCATTTCTTTTTTAGTGGAAAAAATGGAAATAATGGGATAATATTCCATTGTCTGAACATACCATAGTTTATTTGTCCATTGGCCTACTGAAGGACATCTAGGTTGCAAACTAAGAACATTTTAACTTCCTTTTAGAGAAGAAAATTTCTTTTTTTACATTTACTATTCTGTTGTTTCAGAGAACATAATAAGTAAAACAAGTCTATTGTGGATGATTTTTTCATCTTAAATTTCATAAGTATTTAACCTCTTTTGAAAAAGTGGAAATATAACTTTATAGGGCTTTTTATACTTAATTTTTATATGACAAAGAAAAAAGAAGCCCAAAAAGTTTGGCATAGTCCTCTCTCCCCATGTTTTTTTAATCATTTTTGAATTTTTAAATTGTAGTGTCAAGCACATTTTTTATTTACCTTTTCAGACTAACTTCCATAAACGGCACTAACTCTTCCATATATCAGTACATTGCCTGCAAGGCAACAAATATGAAGTTCAAAGGAAGCTTTCAGTAGATGATGCTGAGCCCAGTTGCTACTGACATGTATTACCTACTGAGCAGAAGCCTATGCACAGAGTGAATGGGGCATCAAGTGAGCACTGGGTCATGGTTTTGAAGTTCCAGTTTGTTTTGGAGAAAAATTACTTGCTAATCTCTATAAATGTTTAAGAATTTAATAAGATACTAATTTTTTTAAAAAAGGATAACACTTGTTAGGGGATTATCTATGTAAAACACTTGCACAGTTCCTGGAACTAGATAGGCATTCAGTTAAGTTAGTTTTTGTAGGGTCCATTTAGGATATCTTTGAAATTGTTTGCTTGGACTTATTTCATTTTTAAGCTACTGGTATTAGAGGACCTCATGTGGTATTTCTTTAATCTACCCAGATTCTTTCTATAGCACTGAGAACACAGTGGGTGCCCAATAATATGGTTGACTGTCTTGTGACTCATTGTTTACATTGCTTTCAAGCCTGTTTTTCAACTTTGCTTATTTGTTTTGATGAAGTTTTTATCTCCTCCTTGATACGCCCTTTTCTACTGAAGGCTTTTCTCATCTCTCTTCTTGTTGATGTTTGACTTTCTTAACTGTGCATAAAATAAACATCCCACATAAGATATTTAGGAAAACCCTGAGACAAGCTGAAATTGCAGCAACATTTATGGGACAGATATGAGAAATTTAATATTTAATTTTAAATGTATAGATACACTTTCCTACTCTATATCTTTGTGTGGGGTTTCCTCGAGTGTGTATATATATGTGAAAATGTATTCACTTATATTTGTACATTTTTCTGTGTATAAATTGTAACTCAGTGAAAAATATCAAGAGAAATTTATGTTTTCCTTCCTTCCATAAGGACCTTCCTTCTTAGAGAAAAGGAAGCAAAAATATAATGGGGTGGCTCAAGATGGCGGAATAGAAGGACATGCGCTCACTCCCTCTTGTGAGAGCACCAGAATCACAGCTAACTGCTGAACCATCATCCACAGGAAGACACTGGAACTCACCAAAAAAGATACCCTACATCCAAAGACAAAGAGACTGCAATGAGACTGTAGGAGGGGCGCAATCACAGTAAAATCAAATCCCATAACCTCTGAGTGGGTGACTCACAAACTGGAGAACAATTATACCACAGAAGTTCACCCACTGGAGTGAAGGTTCTGAGCCCCACATCAGGCTTCCCAACCTGCGGGTCTGGCAATGGGAGGAGGAGTTCCCAGAGAATCATCACTTGAAGGCTAGTGGGATTAGTTTGCAGGACTTTGACAGGACTGAGGGAAACAGAGACTCTATTCTTGGAGGGCACGCACAAAGTAGTGTGTGCATCGGGACCCAGGGGAAGGAGCAGTGACCCCATAGGAGACTGAACCAGGCCTACCTGTTAGTGTTGGAAGGTCTCCTGCAGAGGTGGGAGCTGGGGACAAGGACACTGGCAGCAGAAGTTCTGGGAAGTATTCCTTGGCGTGAGCCCTCCCAGAGTCCGCCATTAGCCCCACCAAAGAGCCTGTAGCCTCCAGTGCTGGGTCGCCTCAGGCCAAACAACCAATAGGGAGAGAAGTCAGGCCCACCCATCAGCAGACAAGCAGATTAAAGTTTTACTGAGCTCTGGGCACCAGAGCAACACCCAGCTCTACCCACCACCAGTCCATCCCATCAGGAAACTTGCACAAGCCTCTTAGATAACCTCATCCACCAGAGGACAGACAGCAAAAGCAAGAAGACCTACAATCCTGCAGCCTGTGGAACAAAAACTACATTCACAGAAAAACAGACAAAATGAAAAGGCAGAAGGCTATGTAGCAGATGAAGGAACAAGATAAAACCACAGAAAAACAACTAAATGAAGTGGAGATTTGCAACCTTCCAGAAAAAGAATTCAGAATAATGATAGTGGAGATGATCCAGGACCTTGGAAAAAGAATGGAGGCAAAGATCGAGAAGATGCAAGAAATGTTTAACAAAGACCTAGAAGAATTAATTGTTCAGAGATGAACAATACAATAACTGAAATGAAAAATACACTAGAAAGAATCAATAGCAGAATAACTGAGGCAGAAGAATGGATAAGTGACCTGGAAGACAGAATGGTGGAATTTACTGCCGTGGAACAGAAAAAAGAATGAAAAGAAATGAAGACAGCCTAAGAGACCTCTGGGACAACATTAAGCACACCAACATTCGCATTATAGGGGTCCCAGAAAGAGAAGACAGAGAGAGAAAGAACCCGAGAAAATATTTGAAGAGATTATAGTTGAAAACTTCCCTAACATGGGAAAGGAAATAGCCACCCAAGTCCAGGAAGCACAGACAGTCCCAGGCAGGATAAACCCAAGGAGAAACATGCCGAGACACGTAGTAATCAAATTGACAGAAATTAAAGACAAAGAAAAATTATTAAAACTAGCAAGGGAAAAACGACAAATAACATACAAGGGAACTCCCATAACATTAACAACTGATTTCTCAGCAGAAATTTTATAAGCCAGAAGGGAGTGGCATGATATATTTAAAGTGATGAAAGGGAAGAATCTACAACCAAGATTATTCTACCTGGCAAGGATCTCATTCAGATTTGATGGAGAAATCAAAAGCTTTACAGACAAGCAAAGGCTAAGAGAATTCAGCACCACCAAACCAGCTCTACAACAAATGCTAAAGGAAATTCTCTAAGTGGGAAACACAAGAGAAGAAAAGGACCTACAAAAACAAACCCAAAACAATTAAGAAAATGGTAATAGGAACATATGTATCGATAATTACCGTAAACATGAATGGATTAAATGCTCCAACCAAAAGACACAGGCTGGTTGAATGTATACAAAAACAAGACTGCTATATATGCTGTCTACAAGAGACCCACTTCAGACCTTGGGACACATATAGACTGAAATTGAGGAGATGGAAAAAGATATTCCATGAAAATGGAAATCAAAAGAAAGCTGGAGTAGCAATACTCATATCAGATAAAATAGACTTTAAAATAAAGAACGTTACAAGAGACAAAGAAGGACACTACATAATGATCAAGTGATCAATTCAGGAAGAAGAAATAACAATTATAAATATATATGCACCTAATATAGGAGCACCTCAATACATAAGGCAAATGCTAACAGCTCTAAAAGAGGAAATTGACAGTAACACAATAACAGTGGGGGACTTTAACACCTCACACCAATGGACAGATCATCCAGACAGAAAATTAATAAGGAAACACAAGCTTTAAATGACACAATAGACCAGATAGATTTAATTGATATTTATAGGACATTCCATCCAAAAACAGCAGATTACACTTTCTTCTCAAATGCACATGGAACAGTCTCCAGGAGAGATCACATCTTTCTTTTTTATCTTTTAAAGAGACAGCCTTGGGCTTCCCTGGTGGCTCAGTGGTTGAGAACCTGCCTGCCAATGCAGGGGACACGGGTTCGAGCCCTGGTCTGGGAGGATCCCACATGCCGCGGAGCAACTGGGCCCGTGAGCCACAACTGCTGAGCCTGTGCGTCTGGAGCTTGTGCTACGCAGCAAGAGAGGCCACGACAGTGAGAGGCCCGCGCACCGCGATGAAGAGTGGCCTCTGCTCGCCGCAACTAGAGAAAGCCCTCTCACAGAAACGGAGACCCAACACAGCCAAAAATAAATAACTTAATTAATTTAAAAAAAAATAAATAAAGAGACAGCCTTTATTTAAGCATTTTTACATTGAAGACTTCAAAAAGTGGTAGGTTTTTAGAACTTATTTACCTGTATTTAAAAGGAACTGTTGACAAAGATTTGCCAGAAATAATCTGAACAAGTGGGAAAATGCAGTTAATACTACTGAAACCTACTAAAATAACTCCAGGACATATGGTTTATCCAACATAAGGATACCTCTCAATGCTGTCACTGACATGAAACTGACTGCTTCTTTTCTAAACACACAGTGGTTTAATTAACAATATTCAGTCACTTCTGTTCTTTCCTGAATATATAAAAATTAAAATACCAGTTAAAAAACTAATATGTTCTTCTCTGTCAATGTTTCTTACAGGTACAATTTCAATATTTTCATTCAGTAGTGGTGTGGTTTAAGAGATTTTTCATTCACACGTCAAACAACAATCCACCCAAAGGGAACTGATAGTCTACAGGCTCCTAGTGCAAATAAAGAGTTCAGGAATGCAGCAACTGGCCTTTCTAAAATGCAAAACGGATAAAATTCTTAGAAGATACATGCAATAAGCTCTACTAAGTAGCTGGCCACAGAACTAGAACATCTGATCATTTTCCTGGTGATTTCAATGGGACTACAGATATTTCCAAACTCAACTTGAACTCTCATCTTAGGCTTTGTATTTTGCTTTTCCAGTTTTGCTAATGACACAAACATGATTCAGATCCCTGAAGTATTCATTACAGTCAAGGGCATATCCTACAACAAACTTGTCTGGAATTTCAAATCCAGCAAAGTCTGGTTTATATCCAACACTTTGAGGGGTCCTTTTCACCAGCCAGCTTGCAACCTTGACCAGCTTTGGATTATGCTGCTTGACCAAGGAAAGCAAGGTTTGCACTGTTTTGCCAGTGTCAATTATATCTTCAACAATCAAGACATTCTTTCCAGTGAAAGTTGAGAGATCATCTTCACCAATTACTTCTATGTCACCTGTTGACTGGTCATTACAATAGCTCTTCAGTCTGATAAAATCTACAGTCACAGGTATAGATCTATCACTATTTCTGTTTAGTGCTTTGATGTAATCCAGCAGGTCAGCAAAGAATTTATAGCCCCCCTTGAGCACACAGAGGGCCACGATGTGATGGCCTCCCATCTCTTTCATCACATCTTGAGCCAGCCATTTGGTCCTGTCCATAATTAGTCCATGAGGAATAAACACCTTTTCCAAGTCCTCAGCATAATGATTAGGTATACAAAATAAATCTAGGTCATAACCTGGTTCATCATCACTAATCATGATGCTGGGGCTGTGGGTCACCATAACAGAGCTGGCTGGTGTGCGGGCTGAGGGAAGACTGGGGAGGAGGAAGCCAACAGCAGGGCCAAGCAGGAGGCGGCACCACATGGGAAAGCCCAGGATAGATCACATCTTGGGTCACAAATCAAGCCTTGGTATATTTATGAAAATTGAAATCCTATCAGGCATCTTTTCCAACCACAATGCTGTGAGATTAGAAATCAATTACAGGGGAAAACCGGTAAAAAACATAAACACATGGAGGCTAAACAGTAAGTTACTATATAACCAAGAGATCACTGAAGAAATCAAAGAGGAAATCAAAAAATACCTGGAGACAAATGACAATGAAAACATGACGATCCAAAACCTATGGAATGCAGCAAAAGCAGTTCTAAGAGGGAAGTTTATAGCAATACAAGCCTACCTCAAGAAATAAGAAAAATCTCAAACAATCTAACCTTACACCTAAAGGAACAAGAGAAAGACGAACAAAACCCAAAGTTAGTAGAAGGAAAGAAATCATGAAGATCAGAGCAGAAATAAATGAAATAGAAACAAAACAATAGCAAAGATCAATAAAACTAAAAGCTGGTTCTTTGAGAAGATAATCAAAATTGATAAACCATTAGCCAGATTCATCAAGAAAAAGAGAGAGGACTCAAATCAATAAAATTAGAAATGAAAAAGGAGAAGTTACAAAGGACACCACAGAAATAGAAAACATCGTAAGAGACTACTACAAGAAACTCTATGCCAATAAATTGGACAACCTAGAAGAAATGGACAAATGCTTAGAAAGGTATAACATTCCAAGACTGAACCAGGAAGAAATAGAAAATATGAACAGACCAATCACAAGTAATGAAATTGAAACTGTGATTAAAAATCTTCCAAAAAACAAAAGTCCAGGACCAGATGGCTTCACAGGTGAATTCTATCAAACATTTAGAGAAGGGCTAACACCCATCCTTCTCAAACTCTTCCAAAAAATTGCGGAGGAAGGAACACTTCCAAACTCATTCTACGAGGCCACCATCACCCTGATACCAAAACTAGACAAAGATATTGCAAAAAAAGAAAATTACAGATCAATATCAGTGATGAATATAGATGCAAAAATCCTCAACAAAATACTAGCAAGCAGAATCCAAATGTGATACACAATATTAACAAATTGAAGAATAAAACTCATGTGATCATCTCAATAGATGCAGAAAAAGCTTCTGACAAAGTTCAGCACCCATTTATGATAAAAACTCCAGAAAGTGGGCATAGAGGGAACCTACCTCGACATAATAAAGGCCATATATGACAAACCCACAGCCAACATCATTCTCAAAGGTGAAAAACTGAAAGTATTTCCTCTAAGATCAGGAAGAGGACAAGGATGTCCACTCTCACCACTATTACTTAACATAGTTTTGGAAGTCCTAGCCACGGCAATCAGAGAAGAAAAAGAAATAAAAGGAATCAAAATTGGAGAAGAAGAAGTAAAACTGTTACTGTTTGCAGGTGACATGATATTTTACACAGATAATCCTAAAGATGCCACCAGAAAACTATTAGAGCTAATCAATGAATTTGGTAAAGTTGCAGGATACAAAATTCATGCACTGAAATCTCTTGCATTCCTATACACTAACAGCAAAAGATCAGAAAGAAATTAAGAAAACAATCCCATTCTCCGTTGCAACAAAAAGAATAAAATACCTAGGAATAAACCTACCTAAGGAGACAAAAGACCTGTATGCAGAAAACTATAAGACACTGATGAAAGAAATCAAAGATGACACAAACAGATGGAGACATATACCATGTTCTTGTATTGGAAGAATCAATATTGTGAAAATGACTATACTATCCAAAGCAATCTACAGATTCAATGCAATCCCTATCTAATTACCAGTAGCATTTTTTACAGAACTAGAACAAAAAATCTTAAAATTTGTGTGGAGACCCAAGAGACCCTGAGTAGCCAAAGCAGTCTTGAGGGAAAAAAACGGAGCTAGAGGAATCAGACTCCCTGACTTCAGACTCTACTACAAAGCTCCAGTAATCAAGACAATATGGTACTGGCACAAAAATAGACATATAGTTCCATGGAACAGGATAGAAAGTCCGGAGACAAACCCATGCACCTATAGTCAAATAATCTATGACAAAGGAAGCAAGGATATACAATGGAGAAAAGACAGCCTCTTCAATAAGTGGTGCTGGGAAAACTGGACAGGTACATGTAAAAATATGAGATTAGAACACTCCCTAACACCATACACAAAAATAAACTCAAAATGGATTAGAGACCTAAATATAAGACTGGACACTATAAAACTCTTAGAGGAAAACATACGAAGAACACTCTTGGACATAAATCACAACAAGATCTTTTTTGACCCACTTCCTAGAGTAATGGAAATAAAAACAAAAATAAACAAATGGGACCTAATGAAACTTGAAAGCTTTTGCACAGCAAAGGAGATTATAAACAAGACAAAAAGACCACCCTCAGAATGGGAGAAGATATTTGCAAACAAATCAACGGACAAAGGATTAATCTCCAAAATATATAAATAGCTCATGCAGCTCAATAGTAAAAAAACAAACAACCCAATCAAAAAATGGGCAGAAGATCTAAACAGACATTTCTCCAAAGAAGACATACAGATGACCAAGAAGCACATGAAAAGATGCTCAACATCACTAATTATTAGAGAAATGCAGATCAAAACTACAATGAGGTACCACCTCACACCAGTTAGAATGGGCATTATCAGAAAATCTACAAACAACAAATGCTGGAGAGGGTGTGGAGAAAAGTGAACCCTCTTGCACTGTTGGTGGGAATGTAAATTGATACAGCCACTATGGAGAACAGTACGGAGATTCCTTAAAAAACTAAAAATATGGCCCAGTAATCCCACTACTGGGCATATACCCAGAGAAAGCCATAATTCAAAAAGACACATGCACCCCAATGTTCATTGCAGCACTATTTACAGTAGCCAGGTCATGGAAGCAACATAAATGCCCATCAAAAGATGAATGAATAAAGAAGAAATGGTACATATATTTAATGGAATATTACTCTGCCATAAAAAGGAACGCAATTGGGTCATTTTTAGAAATGTTGATGGACCTAGAGACTGTCATACAGAGTGAAGTAAGTCAGAAAGAGAGAAACAGATATCGTATATTAACACATATATGTGGAATCTAGAAAAATGGTACAGTTGAACTGGTTTGCAAGGCAGAAATAGAGACAGAGATGTAGAGAACAAACGTATGGACAACAAGGGGGGGAAGCGGGGGGCGGGGTGGGATGAATTGGGAGATTCGGGTTGACATATACACACTAATATGTATAAAATAGATTAATAAGAACCTGCTTATAAAGAGATAAATAAAATTTAAAAAAAGAAGCAATGCGATGTTTGTAAAAATGCTAACCATATAAAGCTAAGTTGGGATGTAAAAAAATATATATAATGGGAATTTAAATTTGGAAAAGTTATTATTATACTGTGGGACTACTTTTAAGATTGTTACATTGAGCGATTCTGAGAACTTTCTGAATTTACACGAACTTGATTGACCTAAGTAGCAACCTTCTGGCAGTGTTTCAGACATTACAGAGTTCTTAGGAAAGTAAATCATTAACTCTCATTGAATACCTACTATCTGTCAGGCGTTGTACTAGACTAGTGGTTCTCAAACTTGGCTGCACTTTAGAATTGCTTGGGGAGATTTTAAAATTCCCATAGCCAGTAAATCAGAATTTCCGGGTGTGGGGCCTGAACCTCAGCATTTTATGAAAGTCCTCAGGTGAGTCCATTGTGTAGCCAAATTTGAGCACCACTGGGTGAAGCGTCGGCTGAGATGGGTGGGGCTAGGTGTTGGCCCCCCCTTTTCAGTGGTCGGAGAACCACTATACAAGGAGGACACATTTGATCTGCTGTCTGGATGAGCTGAAGGAGCAGGCAGTTTGAAATTCTGTGGTGAAAACAGTTGGGGCAGAGGGAGCAGCTCTGCAAGTCCCTCAGATGTGAAGGAAGGGAAGGAAGGCCAGTGTGAATTATATAGGGAGTTGCAACTGTGTAAATAGAAGGGAGGTTGGCAGGGGCTGGCTCAGTGATTTCTTAGACGTTAGCATGCATCAGAAGCTCTTGGAGAATTTTGTTGAAGGTGCATTGCAGGGCTTTACCCTCTGTGTTTCTTATTATTTAGGTCCGGGATAGGGCCTGAGAATTTGCATTTCTAACAAGGTCCCAGGTGGTGCTCTGAAATCACACTTTGAGAACCACCAGGCTGGCTCATCTAGGGCTTTGCAAACCAAGAACAGGAATTTGGTTTTATTCTCGATGTGTTGGGAGACCAGTGAAGGGTCAGAGATGTGACGTGGTCTGATTTACATATTTAAAAGATCACTCTTGGGCTTCCCTGGTGGCTCAGTGGTTAAGAATCTGCCTGCCAGTGCAGGAGACACGGGTTCAAGCCCTGCTCCAGGAAGATCCTACGTGCCGCGGAGCAACTAAGCCCGTGCGCCACAACTTCTGAGCCTGCGCTCTAGAGCCCGTGAATCACAACTGCTGAGCCCATGCGCCACAACTACTAGAGCCTGCATGCCTAGAGCCCGTGCTCTGCACCAAGAGAAGCCACCGCAGTGAGAAGCCCGTGACCACAATGAAGAGTAGCCCCCGGTTGTCACAACTAGAGAAAATCCACGTGCAGCACTGAAGACCCAGTGCAGCCAAAAATAAATAAGTAAAAATAAATATATTAAAAAAAAAAAAGATCACTCTTGACTACTGCAGAGAATAATACATTTTAAGGGACAAGAGCCGCAAGCGGGGAGACAAGTCAGGAGGCTGTTGGAACAGTCCAATCAAGAGCTGATAGCTTAATTGCCAGGGTGGTAGCAGAGGAACTGGTGAAAAGTATACAGGTTCAGGATGTGTTTTAGAGCGAAAAGCCCACAAGACTTGAAAATGAATTGGAAATAGGAGATAGGCATAGAGAGGAATTAAAATATGCCTAGAATTTTTGCTTGAGTTAACAAGGTGGTTACTGTGGAGCCATTCCCAGGGTTGGGGGGGGGGACTGGGGGGACGCTTGGATGAGAATTGGGGGTAGAGAGGAGACACAAGAGTTTTGATTCTGAGATACCTATGGGACATTCAAATGGCAAAGACCATGAGATTATTGGGCATATAAGTCAGAACTCAATAAACAGGTCAGGGTTGGAGATGTGAATTTGAGAGTTATCAACTTGCAGATGGTATTTAAAGCCATGGAATTTCATGAAATTACTTGGGCCTGAGGATTGTAGAAGAGAAGAGAAGGGGGCAGACAAGGAGCCCTGGGGTGGCCTCGACACTTAGAAATCAGACAAAGAGATAAGGGCGTTGAGACTGAGGAGTGGCAGTAAAGAAGGAGGAAAACAGTAGGTTGTATTGTCACACAAAGCCAAGGGAAGAGAATCCCAAGCAGAGGGCTTGAGCAGCTGTGAAGTGTGTCCTTATTGGAATTTAGGCGCTTACTCAATGTGAGATGAGATATATAATTATCTATTAGATTTGAACACACATAGATGATTGGTGACCTTGACAAGAGAAATGTCTGTTAAGAGTCATATAATGCCTTGGGACTCCCCTTGTTGCCTTTTGTCACTGCTTATCTTTTAAAGCCACTTAGATATATTTACTTTGATTAAATATAAGGCTCATCAAGAAAAGGGACCTTTTGTTCTTAATTGCATTCCCTCAAGCACATAGCACAATGTTATGCCCACCATTGGGACAGATTTTTGTTTAATATAATCTCTTGTCTCATTAAACCCGGAGAGACACACTAAGAAATTGTTTTGAAGAACTGATCTCCACTTTATACTTGAAATGCGTAAGGTAGGAACCATCAAAACATTGCCAGATACTGTACTTCGAAGGACTGTCTTGTCAACACTTACCATGATGCATCTAATGTTTGATAGCCCTCTGTACTGAGAGAGGGTGGCTGTTAAATTTCTTTTTGGTCATTAGAATGTGATACTTTAAAAACTTATTGTTTTAAGACTTATAATTCCATTCTTTTATTTTGTCTTTAATATCAAAGCTGTATTTTTGTATAGTATTTCTCTGAATCTATGAGGATACTATATAAATAAAGCAAACAGATGAGAGCCCATTGGACTTGTAGCTTATTAAGGATGCAAGTATTGATATATCTCACATACAATTGAAAGATTTTTTTCTTTCAAACAAAGTAGAGGTATTTGAGTAGATTTCTGTTGTTTTGCTGAGCGTCTCTTTTATTCCTTTTCATTTATTTTAAGGATATTAATATTGACAGGGATGGAGTGATGATTACAGTGGACACATGATTTTGAAGTGCTTTGCAGATCAAGTGATAAAAAAATCAATCAGTAGTGGTAGCAGGATACCATTCAAATGGTAATTTGAATTCTCTGTTAAAATTAAGTTTGGCTATTTTAAAGATCAGTTATTGCATAACGTGGAAATCGTACCTTAATTTTCGTTATGAACGTTGAATATAATATTGAGATAATTTTCATGAATAAAACAACGCTTTACCTAAATGATAATTTACTGTGGCTTGTTATTTTTAGGGCTTGATTAGTGAATTTTTGTGTTGACACAGAAAAGTTTTCTATCTCAAATATCTTTTCCGTATAACCTTCTCTCCACCACCCTTGTGTAAAATTTGTTGCTGTAACTGTTGAAGGTAGTGGCCTCTGAGGAGCTTATGTGGAAATCCCTTGAGCAGGAAACTGGCCCAAACATCATTCCCATTTAAAAGGGTGGGGGGACTTCAATGGCAGTTACTGCATTTTTAATATATTAATGAAAACTAGCGTTCGTCTAAGCCGTAAACTACAGTTGTTATTGCATGTTGATGTATTACTCTGCTTTACCAGAATTTCCTATGCTTAGATTATGTTAAAAGCTTTGATTATTTTCACTGTACTTTTGGCTTTGGGGGACATTTAATTTAATTTTGTTATCGTTTCCAAGCATCTCAACTAAGAAATGTAAAAAATTGGGAGAGATGTGAGTAGGTAAAAGGTATTTTAAAGCTTTTGCTGGTGAGTAAGAGATCAAGTAAGTTAACAAAGTCTTAAATCTACTTAGGATTCAGGCCAAATCCAGGCCTCTGCCTGGTATTCTTTTCACTAGACTATACCATGTAGTGAGCAAACTTTGACTGGATAGACACATCCCTGAATTTAATGTAAATGGATCGCAGTCGGGAACCAACATATAAATGATCCTACAGGCTCTTCCTCCTGAATACTACTATTCTTTCAAGAACTGAGTCCCTTTTTTCTTTGAAGTTACCTTAATACCTGCCTTCCCATCCCCAAAGAGCTCATTTTAGCTTGCTCTCATTGCTCTGAGTCTTCAAGGTTACCCATCTGTTTTATGACACTTCGTTTTTTTGCTTTGTATATGTTGTTTAATTACTTACATATTGCATCTTCCCTGTTGGATTTCTAATTCACTGTGGAAGGATCTTGGTTTGATTCCCAATATGCTTTCCAATTTTCAGGACCAAAGGTGACAAATGCTTTATTATAATAATAGAGAACACTAAGATGTTCTTAATAGAAGTTCCATGTAAGTAATATTTCAGCAAATGCTTTGTTCTGCTTTCCTTTTTTTTAAGTTGGTTTACCTTTAGTAATTTAAGATGGGTTTTTGGGGCTTCCCTAGTGGCACAGTGGTTAAGAACCCGCTTGCCAATGCAGGGGACACGGGTTTGAGCCCTGGTCCGGGAAGATCCCACATGCCGCGGAGCAACTAAGCCCGTGCGCCACAACTACTGAGCCTGAGCTCTAGAGCCCACGAACCACAACTACTGAGCCCGTGTGCCACAACTACTCTAGGCCCGTGTGCCTAGAGCCTGTGCTCCGCAACAAGGGAAGCCACCACAGTGAGAAGCCTGCGTGCAATGAAGAGTAGCCCCCACTCGCCACAACTAGAGAAAGCCCGCGCACAGCAACGAAGACCCAAATGCAGCCATAAATAAATAAATAAATAAACTTATAAGATGGATTTTCATCATAAGACTCAAAGTACCTTAGGAAATAAGACAGTCATACATATAAGCACATTAAAACTGTTAGAGTTCATTGCGGTGTGCAATAGACAGGGATAATGTACCAAGGAATTGTGATTCAATATGAACCTCGAAGGATAGGTAATATAGGTAAAGGCAGAGAGAATGGGAAGGGCATTCAAACGGTGACTCGGGGGAGCAAAACTTGGAGATGGAAAGGTGCCTTCAGTGATGAAAGCAGGAGATGAGGAGGTGATGGTAGCAGCAGGAGGTGCCTATCAGACCTTCTATGGTACCACTTCTCTTGAAAGCCAAGTCCATTTTGTGGGCAAGGTTGTTCTTGATGCTTTACCTACCTGCGCATGGTGGCTGGGCTTGTCTTCTGACCTTCCTTGTGAAACTCTTCTAAAGCCCTAAGGTTCCCAGTTATTCCTTGCTAGTAAGTCCAGTGTATAGTTTTCAACACTCATCTTCTTAAAAATAAAACATAATCAGTTTCTAAAACCTGACACAGCTAATTCTGAGTACCTTGGTGGTAAGACCTTTTTTCCTTCCCAGTTACGTGCTTACGTACCTCATCTTTGTGGGAAGTATTCACTGAATGCATTCATTCAGTAAATATGAGTGCCTACCATGTGGCAGACATTATTCTAGAGATTTTATACGTTAGCAAGTATGTGTGACACCAGGCGGTGGAGACAAGAACCTATACTCATGGGATTAATTACTCTAATGGAAGGAGACAGGATAAAAAAGTATGTTAGTTGCCCTGACAAGCCCTCAGACAAAAGTAAGGCAGAGAAGTAGAGGTGTTAATCTTAAGGTCAGGAACAGACTCTGCAGAGGAACCTGAGTAGGAATTGTCCTAAGTGTGTTCAAGGAAAAGGCAAGAGTCATAGGATCGGAGTGCAGTGAGCCTAGGGCGAAAGTGGGACAGGGGAGCTTGGAGAGGCTAGAAGTAAGGGACGACAGATTATCAAACTCCAGATCTTATTTTGGCTGAGGTCGGAAGCCGTCGGAGGGTGGGAAAGGAAGTTCTGTGATCAAACTTAACATTTTAAGAGCATCACTCCAGCTGCTATGTTGAGAATAAAGTGTAAAGTGACAAGGTTGGGAGCAGGAAGACCACTTAGCAGCTTGAACAGAGGTGTTTGGTAATCAAGGTTGTTGATGGATTCTGGGTCTATTTATAATATAGAGCTGGCAGAGTTTGTCAAGGGATTGGATTGTATGTGTGTGAGAGAGGAGATTTTTGGCCCAAGCACCTGAAAGAATTGAGATTTACTAGGGCTTCGCTGGTGGCGCAGTGGTTGAGAGTCCGCCTGCCGATGCAGGGGACACGGGTTCGTGCCCCGGTCCGGGAGGATCCCACATTGCCGCGGAGCGGCTGGGCCCGTGAGCCATGGCCGCTGAGCCTGCGCGTCCGGAGCCTGTGCTCCGCAACGGGAGAGACCACAACAGTGAGAGGCCCGTGTACCGCAAAAAAAAAAAAAAAAAAAAAAAAAAAAGAATTGAGATTTACTGAGATGGGAAGACTTGGAGAGGAAAACATTTGGTTTGGAGGAGATGGGAAGAGGAATTGGAAGTTTAGCTGGAGATTCCAGTTAGTCATCTTAGTCCAGATGTCAAGTAGGCATTGCATTTATAAATCTGGAGCCTAAGGGAGAGGAGATCCAAGCTGACTATTTGGCATTTAAGATTTTCTTCATATACATTTTGCAAAATTCTTGTTGTATTTATTGTAATAATTTTTTAAAATTTATTTTGGTTGCTACTGTAAAAGAAGTGTTTTCTTTCATTATACTTTGACTAGGTTTTGCTTATGGTTACATAGGCTATTGATGCCGGCATGTATCATTTTGTGCCAAGCCACCTTGCTGAATTCTCTTAATTTATAAAAGCTTTTTCATAGATTCACTGATTTCTCTTCTCCTTTGACTTTTCTGTGGAATTTTACCAAACTCTTCAATTCTGAGAAGTACCACTTTCTTTCATGGCTTGATTTGCTTTCCTTTGCCTAAAATATCAATTATTTCTTGTCTTTTCCTGTGAGTTTCTATTCATTCCCCCAAACCCAACTCATGTTTCCCATCTTGTCAAACATTTCTGGATTCCTAGGAAAGTTTCTCTTCCTATGAGCTGCAGCTGTACCATCTGCAGCTGTACCTGTATCAGAACAATCATCAAAATTTATTCTAATTTTGTATATATCTTTCAGTCCTTTTGGGGAAGGAGAACTGGGTCTTACTGTCTTTACATCCCCAGTGTTTAGCTGAATCTGCTACATGGTTGTCTGTTACAGGATAAATGTTTGTTGAATAGATGAGTAGTTGATTTGGGCAGATTAAAAACATTTGGAAATTGGATAACGTTTTTCTTCATATAGATTTTATAAACTTGTTATATTTATTGAAACACTTCTAAAAATTCATTTTTGTCACTATTGTAAAAGAAATATTTTCTAAAGTGTAATATAACTTTGCAGTTATACTCCTAAAAATTAAAGGCCTATTATTTTAGAAAATTAATGTAGGAACCTTGTTTCTGTTTTTTCATGATGCCGAGTGCACAAACGTGCTTGGATTTGTAAGACCTTAAATTTTGAAAATACTTAATGGCTGGATGTTACGTATTTACTTACAAAGAAGGCCTTTTATTTTGCATGGTTTTTATTTTTGCCTAGGAATCATCAAAGCATTGAATTGGCCATGTGTAGAATGTCTACTACTGTTTCTGTTATAAATCAGTTAAGGGGTTGTCCTAGTAAGTGACACTGAAACATATTTATTAGAAAAATTATTTGTAACATTTTTTATTGAAATAGAAATATACTTTATCAAATAACCAATCACAGTTCACTGTTCATTGCTAAGCACGGTGGGAAATACAGCATGCTTCTTTCTTACAGGGAGTAATAAATGTAGGCAGAGAGATGAAACTGGTACCCAGGAGAAAAAAAATGGGAAAAATGTTACATTTGTGGAATCTGTTGTATGTGCCTTATAGAGAGACACTTGATATAGGGGGGTGGTAGGAGGGTGTTTTCAGCTAGATTTTGAAGCATAGGTAGAGTTTAATCTGGTTAGAGAGGCAGAATACACTAGATTGGAAACAAATAGAATGAGAGGCACAAAGGTAAGAGGTATTAGGAGGTGTGGAAATGAGATACTGATTTCCATCCTAGGACAGTAAGAATTTTTATAATTTGTTCCACCAAAGAAAATGCAGTACTTTTGCTTCGCTGTAGTGAACACACATTAATTGAATTTAATGAAGGCCGATATCAGATCTCTTTTTTTTTTTTTTTTCCAGTATGTGGGCCTCTCACTGTTGTGGCCTCTCCCGTTGCGGAGCACAGGCTCTGGACGCGCAGGCTCAGCGGCCATGGCTCACGGGCCCAGCCGCTCCGCAGCATGTGGGATCTTTCCGGACCAGGGCACGAACCCGTGTCCCCTGCATCGGCAGGCGGACTCTCAACCACTGCGCCACCAGGGAAGCCCTCAGATCTCTTTTGTTACCATGTTTCTTTGTACTGCCAAGTAATGCAAGCATATTGTTGAAAACAAACAAATATGCTGATTTTTAAAAGGCAGGAAAAAAGTTTACTTAATTCCATCATCCCTAGTAAGCTAACAGTTAACATTTTAGTGCATTTTTTTTTCCCTAGGTATGAAAAACATACATACACACATTTTGTGTTTTTATTAAATGAGATCCTATTAGCAAATTATTTTTAAAATATGTATATTTTATTCTCTGTTTTGTTTTTGTTTTAGGAGAAAACCAAAAGCCAAGGCACCGCTTCCTCCAGCTGAGACCAAATACCTTGATGCCTCTTCAGTTGATGATTCTGTAGAATCTTCTGCTTTTATCATGGAACAG